>NC_088370.1:2181803-2301803 GCF_034508935.2 Berghia stephanieae
TGAAAATCTCAGTTGGTAGAGCACTTGCTTCACGCTTGCCTGAAAATCTCAGTTGGTAGAGCACTTGCTTCACGCTTGCCTGAAAATCTCAGTTGGTAGAGCACTTGCTTCACGCTTGCCTGAAAATCTCAGTTGGTAGAGCACTTGCTTCACGCTTGCCTGAAAATCTCAGTTGGTAGAGCACTTGCTTCACACTTGCCTGAAAATCTCAGTTGGTAGAGCACTTGCTTCACACTTGCCTGAAAATCTCAGTTGGTAGAGCACTTGCTTCACGCTTGCCTGAAAATCTCAGTTGGTAGAGCACTTGCTTCACGCTTGCCTGAAAATCTCAGTTGGTAGAGCACTTGCTTCACACTTGCCTGAAAATCTCAGTTGGTAGAGCACTTGCTTCACGCTTGCCTGAAAATCTCAGTTGGTAGAGCACTTGCTTCACGCTTGCCTGAAAATCTCAGTTGGTAGAGCACTTGCTTCACGCTTGCCTGAAAATCTCAGTTGGTAGAGCACTTGCTTCACACTTGCCTGAAAATCTCAGTTGGTAGAGCACTTGCTTCACGCTTGCCTGAAAATCTCAGTTGGTAGAGCACTTGCTTCACGCTTGCCTGAAAATCTCAGTTGGTAGAGCACTTGCTTCACGCTTGCCTGAAAATTTCAGTTGGTAGAGCACTTGCTTCACGCTTGCCTGAAAATTTCAGTTGGTAGAGCACTTGCTTCACACTTGCCTGAAAATTTCAGTTGGTAGAGCACTTGCTTCACGCTTGCCTGAAAATTTCAGTTGGTAGAGCACTTGCTTCACGCTTGCCTGAAAATTCAGTTGGTAGAGCACTTGCTTCACGCTTGCCTGAAAATCTCAGTTGGTAGAGCACTTGCTTCACGCTTGCCTGAAAATTTCAGTTGGTAGAGCACTTGCTTCACGCTTGCCTGAAAATCTCAGTTGGTAGAGCACTTGCTTCACGCTTGCCTGAAAATCTCAGTTGTAGAGCATCTGCTTCACGCTTGCCTGAAAATTTCAGTTGGTAGAGCACTTGCTTCACGCTTGCCTGAAAATCTCAGTTGGTAGAGCACTTGCTTCACGCTTGCCTGAAAATTTCAGTTGGTAGAGCACTTGCTTCACGCTTGCCTGAAAATTTCAGTTGGTAGAGCACTTGCTTCACGCTTGCCTGAAAATTTCAGTTGGTAGAGCACTTGCTTCACGCTTGCCTGAAAATTTGATACCAAATTTATAAAATTCTGATAAATCGGTGCCGAAATATGACCCTTTGACCCTTTGAAGTAGGGAAATTGTAAAAACCAAGTTTTGAAAAGAATTGACTTTGAAGTTGAGCACAGTTGAATCAGTGGGCAAAGAAAAAAATTTTTAAATATGAGCTTTTGTATAGCGCAATATCCACTAAATTTGCTCAAAGCGCTTTACTTTTCTTCTTCTTCTTTCTCTGGGGATGTGAGAATATTCCACTTTCTCAATGTCGATGGTATGAACGAGTACCAGTACTAAGTGTGCGTCCATTCTTGAGTGGGGAACCATAAACTTGGATGGCCTCCACTTATATTATCACCATGAGGTAATTTCACTTGGTCGTTTAGGCCTGTGCAAAATAGTCAATTTATCGCGCTTTTTAGCCTGTTGTATCGTTTCATGTTCTAAATCATGTTGTTTGTTTTTGTTTTTGTTTTGTTGTTTGTTTGTCTTTTGTTTTTTCTGGGTTTTTTTTTTGGTGGGGGGGGGGGGGGGGGTATGAATTTTAAAGTTAGTTTCTGAACACGTAACAATTTGAAATTTAAAAAAAATCATATCGATTTGCCATGAAGCCATTTCCTTTTTTTTTTCAGATGGTACATCGACATAATATGTGACCCGTCGTTTAAAAATATGTTGAATATGTTGTTTTTGTTTTTAAGGGTTTTACGGCGCCAGTAAAAAGGAAGAAAATGGGATAGTAAAAAGTTCTAGAATTACAATTACAGCACCCAAGAGAAAGTAAGACATAGGGGAACTGGGAACAAATTGGGATCAGATGTAGATTCCAAGAGCATACCACTAATGTACTTAGTTTGAGATCACCTATAAGTTTCATCCGGACACAAGTACAAAATCCAACAAAGAGGAACACACTCAAATGCTTACATTATACATTAAAAATAAAAAATATAATAATACACAACAGAGAGATGATTTACAAGAAAAATAAAAATCATCTCCCAAAACAATAACTATGCATTTGACTGTTTCCCTCCCAGCTCGGACTCCGATCAGGGCCGGGAAAATGACCAAGTAACCTCATTCCAAGACAAAGACAGAAAGTATGTTGGAAAACAGATATAAGGGGATAGAAGACACAGTATGTACCTCCCTGCCCACTATGGGAGGTCAGGATCCCTACCCAGACGGGATGAATAAAGGACCCATAAAAGTGAATTTAGAAATTATCAAATGTTAGTCGAAATATATATTGTAAGAGAATTGTCTACTGCTGACGAAAGCTTCCGTTGAGCTGGACTGTAAGAAACCTCAAGTAAATAATCATGATCAGATTTTTGTTTGATTTGAGTTCCACAACATAAACAGACCTAAATATCAAATATTTTGTAACATATACATCGAATTTGTCAAATCCATGAAACGATTGATGACTTGAACGTATCTTCCATCAAAATAGGTTATTGAATGGTAAATTAACAATTATTCGTATGATGCAATCATTGCAGCAATGTGACTGACTCGCCTCACCACTGTTAGGGACTTAGATAAAATTTTCAAAATTGCAGGATCTTTTCAAAATCTATCTCATAAGATCAAGCTCAGCATGACAATTCCAATGGTACCAGTTTCATGAAAATCGGATAAATAGTTAAAAAGTTATGTAACAATAACTAGGTGAAAAATGCGCCTTATATTCCTTTGTAATTTATTCTTGAACTTTGTGACCAAGAAACGGTTGATTTCGCACTCAAATGTCAATAACTTTTATAAGGTTAAAGTTCACTCATTTATTTTTTCGCAGACAACTTCAGAAAAGTAGTGAGCTTAAAAACAATGGACATTAATTATTTTTGGACACCTCTTCGTAACAAAAAAAGCAGATTACATAACATTACATAACACACTCCAACGTCAAAGAAATTGGATTCACGATAACTTTGTCCCTATTTATGCTACACTGATAAAATTGGTATCAAATTAAATGTCTAAAAGAGAAGCATAATCTACCGAGGATAAATTTTAAGTTTCATTGAAAGAACAGAAGTTCAAATACTCAAAGTAGTAGAAAAAAATTGCTATATATAACGCAAAACAATGCCATTCAAAATACTTAAAATATCGTCATTTTGTAATCTTAAGCACACTACCCAAGCAGGTATAATATAAGAATATCAAGATAAATTCTATGTCTGCAAATAAAAGATAGTTTATAGGTTCTCCTTTCAGTTTCTGTGATATAGTGTATTATATTGGCTTTGATTGATCGTTAGACAATGTCTGGAGTTCGAATCCATCTGATAAACACCTTCACCCTGGCAACTAGCTTTTTACACAAATCTAAAGAATAATTCAGAAGCCCCCTTAGTGCCACATGTGGCTGTCTATGTCCAAATATATTGGTACTCTACAGCACCATTGATTAAGAAAGTCAAGCAATGGTGAGGGTGATCATAGACTAAATGGGTGACAACAATTACAAAACGTGCTCTGCGTGTCCTTGGATGAGGTCCATACACTTCTGTAAATAAGAGCCTGGCCATAGGCAGCATGCAATAGACTTTATAAAAGTGTTTGAGCAAAACGTATGCCTAACAGATGACGTATGCTGTATAGGATAAGAATAAGGGTTGATATAGCCTGTTGAGGGGAAAAAGCGGAACGTATAGCACATCAAGTAAAGTGAATTCATGGAAATGTGCTATATAGTTGTGTAAAATACAAAAAATGTATTTCAATCTCCGTTTTTTTTTTTAAATTTCTAATAGTATTTTTTTCATATTTATATATATTTTATGTGTATTGTATTATTCATCAGAAGACAAGGGCATTGTTAACTATGACAAATTAAATTGTGGGCCATCATTTGTACAAAGTTACATAGCATTATCAAAATCTTTATTATCATCATCATTATTTGTTAATTTATTATTATTATTAGTACTGTTATTATCATCATCACTTTGACAAATATTGCTTTTACTTTAATGTATAATCATGGAAATTAGTCCTCAATATTAAGGTCAAAGTTTTGTTCTGCTAAAAAAAGACATCAATTATGGATCCACTAAACAGTTTGTCAAACTCTTCCTCTGTGTGTGTGATAATTTTAAAGTTAAGCCAGGAGAGGAGAGAGAGAGAGAGAGAGAGAGAGAGAGAGAGAGAGAGAGAGAGAGAGAGAAAGAGAGAGAGAGAGAAGGAATGAGGGAGGAAGGAGGTGGAGTTGGAGGGAGAACAAGAGAAAAAGACTGACTGAAGGAGGAAGAACAGTGGAGAAAGACGGAGGTGGTGAATTAGATTGGGGGGGGGGGGGGGGGGGGGGAGAGAGTAGGTAAGAGAGGGGAATAGAGACGGAGAAGAAAGAGGAGATGAGTGTGAAGGGAGGGGAAAGAGGAATGGAGAAGAGAAAATAAAAGTGAAAGGGAAATGAGATAGCCAGAAGGAAGGAAAGGAGGAGGACTGGAAGAGAGAGAGCAGAAGGAAGGAAAAGAGGAGGACTGGAAGAGAGAGAGCAGAAGGAAGGAAAAGAGAGAGAGGAAATGGATGAGAGAGAGAGAGAGAGAGAGAGAAAGAGAGAGAGAGAGAGGACTGGGGGCTATTTATAGAAATAAATTACAAAGAGAAAGAGAGATTTTATCCATTTCCGGTAATGGATCTACTTTCGATTTCGGGTAAAAGCTCCCGTAAATTCAAAATGGCTGCTGCTGAAATAAGGGTACCCGCTTTAACGCATCTCAAAAGCAACTTTACGCATCGAGTTAAGACCTGAATTGGGTCTTATTTAAAGATTAAGATGCAAACCTAGTTGTACTAATAAAAATCTCATATGTACTCGTTTTTAGCTCTTAGTGAATGGCCGCTACTTTTTACCTATTTTTTACATAACAAAAAGAGAGAGAAAACTTGTTTGGAATTCAACGAAAATGATACCACTCAATAAATAAATTCATCCTGCACAAAATGAGACCTAAAATATCAAAATTGATGCACAAATGAAAGAGCAATCTAATTTTTACTGGAGGTCACAAAAAAGCAGCCTCAAAATCTGGTTGCAAGATTGACGCGATAACTGAGGCTATCGGGTAAGCGCTGAATCGGGAGATATCGAAGTGCCCACCACTGTCTTTGAAAATGAAAATAGAAATAGAAAACGGATTTTTCCACAAGCAGTGGTGGTGTTTCTTATTAAACTTATAACTAGCCTAGCTGAGCTAATTAGAGGTTTTTCTCCTTAGTACTCGGATGTTTTTCTCCTACTAAAGATACACAATTACCATGAAACTCTCGTCAGGGCATTGGTGCAGGAACGAGGTCCTCTGCCACTGCTTTGTTTACACTACACAAGAAGAACCGGGACCGGGTTGTGGCATTGGTTATTCTTTTTTTATCCTCACCACTCATTCACACATTCTCCCAACCGAGGTGGTCATAGAGGCAGAGAGTGAGAGATGTCTTTGCACTACAGAGTGGTTATTCAGAGTCGACTCACAATAACTGTCAATAGTTATTTAGAGTCGACTCTGTGCATGGAGATGGAGGAAATAGATTCTATGTGCGGCTATGTAGTCTAGTGGTATGACACCCGCTTTTGGATTGGAAGGTCCTGGGTTTGAGCCTCGCTCGGCGCATTGTTGAGTCCTTGGAGAAGGCTCTTTACTCACATTCTTTCACCGTTCACCGATGTAAAACGAGTACCTGGCCGTTAACAGTGTTGTCTCTGTTAGAAAAAAAATTGTAATATTTGTAATAATTGCGTAACAGGCGTCATGTCCCGTCCTACATGTTAAATGTTGCTGTTGGCCAGGGACCCTTGTAAAGTGCTTGAAGCACGTTTAGTGGATATTACACTATATAAAAGCTCAATTTTTATGTCTTGGATAACTATGTACAGTTATTCAGAGCCGAGTATCAAGTTGGCTTCTCGCAAGATGAATAATTTTCATTTTGATACCAGTTTGTTAGTTACACCAAAGATGCTGCTTTAGCTAGTTTTCCTGGGTTACACACTTTGTTACTTTGGCAACAATTTTTGTGTCAGGCCAAAATTCCAAGCCTCAAGGCTGCCTCACGCCGACCTCATGAGTTCTGTCAGCGACAGATATTTTATGCCAAGCCTTGAGGCCCAGGTTCTGGTAGAAAAGTATTCGGGTATATAAAAGTGATCAAAATTGAAATTAGACTTCAGATTCGTAAACAGCATCGAATTCTAAGCACTCAGTAGTAACAACTTAATAGAGGCGACTTAAGAAAGAAAGTTGGGATACAAAACATGCATTTTATGTTGATAAATATTATTTCATTGAAATTTTCATATATATTTTTTTGTTGTTTTTCTTTTTTCTTTAATTTTTGTTATTTTGTTTTGTTTTGCTGTTTATTTTGTTTTATTTTAAAAATTATTTTCATTTTTATTGCTTCTGGCGGATCTGTCGCAGTATAAGCCACCTTGCTAAAATTGATACAATGAGTCATTGACTATTAAGGCCATTTATCTCTCGATCACTATTTGTAATTTTGCAAGACTAGGATATTGTTGTTATTCTGTGATAATGATGCGGTTATGTGGTCTAGTGGTATGACACTCGCTTTCGGATCGGAAGGTCCTGGGTTCGAGCCTCGCTCGGCGCATAGTTGAGTCCTTGGAAAAGGCTCTTTACTCACATTCTCTCTGTACATTCTGGCCGTTAACAGCGTTGTCTTTGTCCGAAAAATTGTAATATCGCCTAACAGGCGCCATGTCCCGTCCTACATGTTAAATGTTGCTGTTGACCAGGGACCCTCTGTAAAGCGCTTTGAGCACATTCAGTGGATATTGCGCTATTTAAAGCTCAATTTTTAATTTTTTCTCTCCAATCCAGGGTTTAGAGAGTTTTTGTTGAACGGCGATGGATCCAGCAGGCAATCAAGGGGCGGGTGACGAGGGATTTGCTGATTCTGAAGTTGTCGATGATGAAGCGATGGAGGTGGCTGATGGAAATAATGAATCCGACGGTAAGCAGTGTCATCCTCCAATTCATTTGTAATCGCCGTCTCAAAACGTTTTAATGTCAGGATGAATCGACGAACCCCTAAAACAGCTTTAGTTCTTCGATCAATATACCGTGCATACACTTTTGAAAATGATGTCAGTTATCGTATATTTTATTAAAACTAATTGAATAAATATTTAAGTTGTTTTATTTTTGGCTCGAAAATTTAAAATAAAGTATATTTTAGCCCTAAAATCAACCGTTGACTGTGAATGAAGACCCATGGCCACCTTAAGTGCTTGCCTATCACCCAGAGTAAACAGCCCACAGATCCTGAGCATCACTCACAATTTTAAGACAGATGATTGGAAAAAGATGTATCATGTCGTCAGGTTTTGCGATGCAAGTCCTTTCTCAGTGTGTCGAAATATTGGGAGAAATACTCACTAACTGGGCCTGACCTATTTGTTTGTTTTGACATGAACTAAGGGTATCTCAGGCCTTTTCATACAGGAAATAAAGTCAAGGGGACAGAATGGGGTAAATGGAGGAAATATTTTGATTGGTTACTGCTTAGTAACGGGCCCGATAGCTTAGTTGGTAGAGCATTCGCTTTACACGCAAAGGGACTGAGATCTAGACTAGCATCCTATCCAAAGGATAGCAAGCAATTGCTGTTGTATGTTTCATGCTATAGAAACTGGGATAAACTCCAGCTCCATGGGCCTAATGGCTCTGAAGGACTACTTATTTATGATGATGGAAAATACGTTGTTTTTTTTTTTGTTTTGTTTTGTTTTGACTGCCAGATGAAGTATTACAAGGTCCCCAGGCATCCGTCTACTTCTGCGACTTTGACCCTACCAAACAAGGTCACGACATTCCAAAAGAGGAAGTGGAACTGATGATGAAATCCACCCCTTACCAAAGGAAAATTGGTACTTGTCATTTGTAAGTACTTTATGCTTTTTTAAAAAAATTCTTGTCTTTTTGGTATCTAGGCAATTTTTTTCTTTTTTCTTTTTATTGTTTTCAGAAGTGTTTTGAGACTGATAGAGGGGGGGGGGGGGGAGTTTATTTTGATTTGGGTTTGGTGTTAGCTTTTATATAAATTTTTGTATAGTGTGCACTTTTTTTCCACATGTGCGACAAAATACACTTTTTGCTAAAAAAAAATACACTTTTTCGGATTATAGAATACACTTTTCATTCTGGGAAGGTTGGTGTATTTGAGTCTTCTGATGCCATTATAATCACAATATAATACGTGGAATTGTAATTAATATGTTAACAAATATGAAGTGTCTCCACATTTTAGACCTGCATGTGTGCCGACAATTGTCGGTTTTCCGACAATCACGGCCGTTGCGATCTCCCGGATCACTTATTTTTTTATTGCTAAAGTAATCTGATTGCGAGTGACGTCAATTGTCGGAGTGTCGGCGATCCCCAACTCGACCGGCGGTGAGCACTCAAGTGCCGACGAATGGGCGTCGGATTGCCGACAATATTGTCGGCACTCTCAAGCGCTCGTTCGGCAATTATCGGGAAACTTCGCTAATGTCCGATTTGACCGCAACTCTTCACTGTCTGAAAAACGAGAAGTGTGTCCATATAATTGAGCTTGCGCAGTTCGTTAACTTTCGTTTTCATACTTTCGGTTTTCCATTCAAGTAACTTTTGTTTTTCAATTGAACGTTGCTACATTTCAATTTTATACTCTATCAATCAACTTTCTGGATTTGTCGTATATTTTACATTATTTTTTTGTTATCATGCCTGAACAATTCTTTGACCGTTCGTCAGATCTGAAGTCAGTTGAGAATGGTGTTCGAAATCTATTCAAATGGGATCTGGAAGAGAAAGACTGCACCGATGATTTTCTCTGGGAGTACGTGAGAAAGCCAGCACAGCCGGGTGCTGCATTTTTAAATTTATTTCTTTTTTTTGCCAGTGGATTAAAGTCTAATGATTGGGATGGTTATTGCTCTTTAGAGATAAGATCAATTATTCCAGGTTAAAAACTACTGTGGGGGGTCCGATTACGGTGGCAAAGGAAAATCATTCATGTCATAAAGAGGCATTCTTAAAGTGAAAGTGAGTAACACAAGTACAAGAGAAAAAAAACAACTCAGTTGTTGCAACTGTTTTCACTGCTGAGACAGAGTCTCGTCCTCTCTCCAAGCTTCACAAGGAACTCACTCAACCCTAGCCCTAACTGAAACTGATTCCAGTCTGTAGGTAGACAGGTGCCGATTAGCCATTGGACAAGTGAGCGCAACTTTGGGTTAAAATTTGAATAACACAGTTTCACATAATCACTGTTGCCGTTGCATTATTTTTCACAGTATATGAACGGCTCTGGTATCATTTTAAAGGGCAGAGATCAAGATTTCTTTTGAAGTGATAGAAATCAATGTTGACATATTGTATCCAAAATTATAATTTGATAAAAATAACGTCATTTTAAAACTTTTGAAATCTTTTTCAAAATTGAGATAGCAAAAAAATAAAAGTGAAGGCATCTAGATAATTCATTTGTCTATGTCTATATCAAATTTCATAAAGATTGAAGACAGAGCAGTATGTTTAATGTTGACCACAAGTGACCAACCATCTTTTTTTCTATGCTAAAATCCCGTTTTAATCAGTAGTCACCTTATCGAGAGGCTGTCCAGTGGGGGAATTCTCAATCAATTTTGAGCTTTTTGTAAGAGTAAATTTAGAGTAAAATCATCATAACTTTGGAACCGTTTATCCTAGATCCTAAAGTAAGGTATCTTATTAAATGGTTTTTAAAGGCCTATCTGTCTATGTAAAAAAATAATTATAAATTTTTATTTTTGAAAAAATATCAAACTACCACTCTACCTCCATGCTGTCCCTTCTCCCTATAAATTTTTGGTATTTTTTAACATTTTACAATAAATATATGCTGTAGGACAATCCAAAAGAAAAATGTATATGACTAAATACTGAGTTACAAAATAAAAGATCTCGTAATGCGATATGTGTGAAAAAGTTCAGACAATTTGGTCAGGACTCACATGCAGGTCTAACATTTGATAATTAAATCATAATCAAATGGAAATATAGAAAGAAAAATAAGCAAAAGTACTTGAAAATCTGACAGACCGAGGGGAGATCATTCCATCTAGTGGGTCCGAATTTCATCAAACAGAAGTTGCGGGTGGTTGGATGGGAGCATCACCCTTGAATCATATACCTATGATGTTCGCATGGGTGTACGATCCGATAGTGATGTCGTTTCTTCTTCTCCTTACTAGCCTATCCTGCTTCTTTGGTTTGTGATTGTATTTTTGACAGGGGGTATTTTTTTTTTCTGTAAATCTTCTGCCTGTTTGTTCTTGGTTATTTATAATTTAGCTTATGATATCTTTAGGTTATGATTTTGATTTACATTTGTACTATTTTTGTTAGATTGCTTGTTTTTTGTTTCAGTGGTCTCTCATATAACCTCAATTGTGTTGGAAGAGACCTAAAGCAACAAACAAACAAAAAAAACAGAAGTTCATGTTTCATATTATTTTCATTCCAAATTCACTTTTGTGAATTTATTTGTTCTCCACCTAGAATGCTACGGTCTTCGTCTGACCACACTAAACTTCAAGAAACAACAAATCACATTATTACTTATTTTATGGTGGGAGGTCGTTTTCAACAATTGCTTTCAATTTGTTGTGAACAAAAAAAAAATTAAAAAATGAGTATATAACAGCAGTGAAGAAAAATAATAAGTAAATAAATAAACCAAAACAAGGAATCTCTGAGACTCAAATTCTTTTTCAACAACAAAAACAAACAAAAAAAAAATAACGCAAAGCAAAAAAAACATAAGGCCAATTCCACGGTAATATGACGCTTTTTTTTTAAAAAATCTCTCTCAGAACAGAAATTGATATATTTTTTAAAAATTGGGCTTTTATTTAACGCAATATCCACTAAAAGTGATCAAAGCGCCTTACAAAGGGTCCCTGGTCAACAGCAACATTTAACATTTAGGACGGGACATGACGCCTGTTAGGCGATGTTACAATTTTTTTTTTCGGGCAGAGACAACGCTGTAAACGGTTAGGTTGTGAGTAAAGAGTCTTTTCCAAAGACTCAACTATGCACCGAGCAATGCATGAACCCAGGACTTTCCGAATGGAAAGCGAGTGTCATACCACTTGACCACATAACGGCATATAAATAAACTTTCCTGTTTTTTGTTTTTCACTCATGCAGATGTTCCAAATGCTGGTTTGACAATCAGTCCAGTCCGAGCTGCGACGAATGTGGAGGATTTGCAATGTCAAGGCCGTGCCCCATTTGTCTAGGGCGTTGCCAGAACATCTGGAAGCGGGATGTTAAGATGGTAAGTGGTCGACGACACCCGATGAAGGTTAGAGGTCGAGACGTTTTGCTGTCATTGTCACTTATCCAATCACTGACCATGGTCAGTGTGGCTTGACTTTGGCACAAGGTACAGGGAGGAGGACCGAGCCATTCAGCCAATTGATACTAACTACTATGAGAGAGAAAATTCTGCCAAAGTCTGATTTAATAATAATAATAATAGATCTTTATTGTCCATATATATGGCAATTTGTCATTTAGTTACACTTGTTATAACGTTATATGATAAATATAACATTGAACAGATATTTCACTCCTACCAATAGACTAGCGTCCTATCCAAAGGGTAGCAAGCAATTGCTATTGTCTGTTTTACACTGTAGAAACCGGGATGAACTCCGGCTCCATGGGTCTATTTGGCTCTGAAGGAAAGCATAAAATTATTGCAGGTTTCATAAATATTTCAAATTCAAATTGAGCTTTTATATAGTGCAAGATCCACTAAACATGCTCAAAGTGCTTTACAATGAGTCTGTAGCCAACAGCAACACGTAACATGTAGGATGGGACACACCTGTTAGGCAATATTACCATTTTTTAGGACAGATTCAGCGCTGTTAACAGCCAGATACTCATTTTACACCTGAGTATGGTTAGAGAATGAATAAAAAGGCTTTACAGGACCTTCCGATCCGAAAGCGAGTGTCATACCACTAGACCACATAGCCGCACATATTTGACTATCAACAATTTACAGCATCTAAGCCAACCTGACATAGCACCGATCGGATTCAGTAGGCCACTGATTTATATTCATGTATTCATCAATAACCACAGCCGTTTATTACACTAGAAATCTTTCACTTTAGTTTACTACCGCCTCACCCCCAATGGGAACGACCCACCGTCGATGACGGGGAGACCACCGTGTGGTTACGTCATAACAGATGTCCAGAACGTGAAAACTGGCCTATTTTTATCCCTGCAGGTAGAATGCACCGCTTGGATTTCATTGTCAGTCAGGCTATAGGACAGATTTCGTAAAATCGACATTTTTACACTGCAATTGCTGACCATACACTTCTTCTATATTTTTCTATTTTATATGGATATAACGGCCACATTTTCATCTTTAAGACGCAATTATTTTCATTGATATCAAGAAATGGTGAGTATACTTTATTCTCTCTTAAAAAATGTATATTTTTTCTATTTAAAATTAACCTAAAAAATATTTTTAATTGTTTAAAACATTCAAATTGATGTTATCTGAGTTTTGTTACCCTAACACATGGTAGTAAATATAAGAGTAATAATCTACTTTTAATATAGTATTTATTTCAATGATTTGTAATGACCGGTTTTTGCACAATGAATGTGTAAACACATCTTGTCTAATTCTTTGTTGGCTAACCAAATAGTCCCGTATTCAGAAAAAACTCCTGAGACATAAGAACACGAATCCAATTGTGATGATAACGTTATTGTTGTTGTTTTATGGTGATGATGATGATGATGATGATGACGATGATGATGATGATGATAATAGCGCAGTAATAGTAGTAATCATAGTAGTAGTAGTAGTAGTAGTAGTAGTAGTAGTAGTAGTAGTAATAGTAGTAGTAGTATACACACACACTCAGAGAGAGAGAGAGAGAGAGTGGGCGGCGGGGGGGGGGGGCGTGTGTGTGTGTGTGTGTAAAACTCGTGTACGCACATTTTTAGCATGGAACGATTTTTATTGCTTGTTCAGTCAAGTTCTCATGATTTCTCTGTGAAAATTGAACTTTAAACCTATAACTTTCACACCGATTTGCCATTCCGTCTTCACGATTCGCACCTTCCCTCGATATTCTTCTACATCGCCCGTTGGTACAGTCAACGGGCGTGAGAAAAGAGGGTAGATAGATGTATTATGACATCATCAAAAAGCGATGTGATCAAAGGTGGCGGATGATTGTGTAACATCAAAAGCCCGGTGGACTGCGCTACAAGGCCGAAGTTTCAAGGGGATATGTGATTTGAGTGGGAGGGGCTTATTTGACTATGCCGATGACCGACTGGTGGACGATTGAAATTATAATTGTCCTTTTTCAGCAGCCAATTGGAAATGGGTAATTGTAAACATCTGATTGGCGCTTCATGGATAGAAATCAGTTTGGAGGTCATGGGATGAATTTGCTGGAGAGGTGGAGTAAATTTGAAATGAATTGAACGTAATTTGGGCTAGGTGTCAAATATCTTATTTTTGCTAAAAATATTTCAGAGTGGGTATATAGTGGGTATATATTCCATTTTGAATAACGGGCATTTAGAACTATATTTTAAAGGAAAATGATTACGTTATTATTATTAGCAGGCATCTAGGCGATCACTATCGTATTATTACTAACAATCAATAATATTATTATAACTCTTATAATTACAATTATTATTATTATTATTATTATTATTATTATTATTATTATTATTATTATTATTATTTATTTATTATTATTATTATTATTATTATTATTATCATCATCATCATCATCAATATCAATAATAACTAATGATTTTTTTTCTTTACTCAGATGAATGGTCATACTGAAAACAAGCATTGTCTCAATGCAAATGGACTCTGCCTAATAAGCTGTGAAAGGGCTCAAATGAGATATGTGGTCAAAAAACATTTCATGCAAACTGCTCCAGAATTAGCAAGTGAAGTTCCACCAGTGAAAAAAGGAAAACAGAACGTTGGTTAATAGAAGCTGTTTCTGTGAAATGTAACAATCAGCTGTTCCTTACAATAATCGTGAGGTTTTACGTATGTTAATAAAAAGTATTTGTATATAAAATGTGTTAAGATCTAGACGTCTATACAAAGTTCAAAGGAATAGTTATAACTTATCTTTACCTATGATTGTCAATTTATTTTAAAATAACAGTTCACTTTGATTATCTGATCATTAATCCTCCCCCCCCCCTCCCATCTTTTTCAATGCATTTATCACGATTTTTTATTGTCAAAAAATGGATATTATTTATTTTTTACTATTATCATTATTACAGTGGTGATCAAGAGTAAGATAAATACACTGATATTATATGATTATTACTAGTATTAGTATTACATCGATATCACGTGTTTCAACTGATTCACAATGATCATTTCTGTTATCCACGATGCTTCGGTTGTTCAATAAGCAGACCATTTTCAACAAATTTCCATTTTAAATAGTATTAGCTATCTGGTAGGCGTCCTTTTTTTTTGTCGCAGCACTGGAGAGAGAGAGAGAGAGAGAGAGAGAGAGAGAAAGTGTGTGTGTTTTGGTGTGCGTGTGTTGGTGTACATAAAACTAATTTATGCAACGTTTTACAACAAAACAATTTTCATTTTACCACCTCAGTTTAATCTCTCATCAGTTCTCTCTGACAATTGAACTTTGAACCTATAACTTTAACACAGCTACGTCATTCCATCTTCACGATTCGCACCTCATCGCGATATTCTTTTATGTTGACTCGTGGTACAGTCAACGGGTTTGAGAGAAGATAGATATTGAGTGACATCATCAAAAGCGATGTGATCAAAGCTGGCGGATGGTTGTGTAACATCAAAGACTGGTCTACAAGGCCTATCATATTCGTGGGTATGTGTGATTTGAGTAGGAGGAGCTTTCTTGACTTTGCTGATGACCGACTGGTGGATAATTGAAATTAGAATTGTCCTTTTTCAGCAGCCAATTGGAAATGGGCAATTGTAAAAAGCTGATTGGACGCTCATGGAAAGAAAGCAGTTTGAGGGACATGGAAGGAAATTGCTGGAGAGCGTGGAGTGGGGAGGAGTAAGTTATATTGGATGAATTGATAGTAATTTGGGGCGTTGGGAAGTTAAATAAAACTCTCGGAAACAGGTGATGAGTCAATTCTTGGGTCGCAAATGATTCAGTAAAATTCTTTATTCTTTCTTTCTTTCTTTTTTTTTTTATTTCCTTTCTGTCAGAGTGGACATATAAAGGCGAATTCCAATTTTTTTTTAAACGGGAATTTAGAACGATATTTTAAAGAGAAATTGTTGCGTTTACCAAAATTAGCAGGCGTTTAGGTGATAGCCACTATATTATGTTCATGAAAATGATCATCATCATCATCATCATCATCATCATCATCATTATTATTATTATTGTTATTATTATTATTATTATTATTATTATTATTATTATTATTATTATTATTATTGTCGTTATTATTATTATTATTATTATTATTATTATTATTATTATTATTATTGTCGTTATTATTATTATTATTATTATTATTATTATTATTATTATTATTATTATTATTATTATTGTTATTATTATTATTATTATTATTATTATTATTATTATTATTATTATTATTATTATAGTTTAGATCTATACAAACGTCAAAGGAATGCATATTACATATCTTTTCCTAAGAATTGTCAATTGCCATTACTAAAACCAGTTCGTTTTGATCATTTGATCAACAAACCACTACAATTCGGTGATTACGCATTTTTTAAATTGCTGTCAAAAATGATATGGCTGTACAGGTGAGCGGATATCTCAACAATGCTTCATTACAAAACGACTTTGATTATATATTTTTACTCTGTGAATATTAATGATTATTGCAGTATTTCTCAATTATTTGTATAAACTCAGATAACTATGTAATGTTTGATTATATCGTTTGAAGTAATTAAAATTTCGGACCCATTTTTATGGTTATTTCCTATAAAATCTAATCCCAAATGATCTACTAAAATTATATCAAATAAAAGTATGTAAATCACTAGTTATGACTCTAAAATATCTTATTGCAACATCTAATAGCATCTTTACTACGCCACTTTGAACTTGAGAAAAAAATCGTCAAAATAGGAAAAGTTGCTCAGTCGCCCTTTCGGCACAGGCCGTGACTCGTCATCTGTTATGAACTAGCGTCCGGCAAAATTTACCTGTCGAACTAAAGTGAAAGCAGTAAACGGCTGTGTAACGGCTATGTGGTCTAGTGGTATGACACTCGCTTTCGGATTGGAAAGTCCTGGGTTCAAGTCTCGCTCGGTGCATAGTTGAGTCCTTGGAGAAGGCTCTTTACTCGCATTCTCTCAGGTACTCAGGTGTAAAATGAATACCTGGCCGTTAACAGCATTGTCTCTGTCTGAAAATATTTTAATATCGCCTAACAGATGTCATGCCCCGTCCTACATGTTAAATGTTGCTGTTGGCCAGGAACCCCTGGTAAAGCGCTTTGAGCATGTTTAGTGGATAGTGCGCTATATAAAAGCTAAATTTTTTAATTTTTTAATCTCACCTCGCTCCCTTCCCTCGTCCCTCCAGTCTCACAGTTACCACAAGGCCTATTGGGACGGCGACTGTGGATTGCCCACCAACCTCCAAAGGCCTCATCTTCTAGAGCGGTTTGTGGATTCATCCGAAGACGGCCTTTCTCAGTGTCTGCAGGATCTCTCCACCAACTGAACGACGTCTCTGTTTGGGGGCGTGGTGTGTCAAATGGTCATTTTCGTGATATTCAACTCAAAGAGACACTAAGTGGGAACAAAAGTGTGATGTAAAAAAAACAACTGGTTCCAATCTCATTGGAAGTGTAAAACCACTCTTCTGGAGGACTGGATACACACACCTTGTTTAGTGTAATTGATCTTCTGGTTTCAGAGTGGTGGCATCTTACTTTCTAGCCTAAATAAATGTTGGTCGTCAATAAAGATCATTCATCATCGCTCTTTTACCGCCCGTAATCCATAGAATCTGCCCGTACTTCCTGCTACTAAAATAGTTATGCCTTCTTATGATCCAATAGGTAACGTATGCAACCCTCCAAAGGACTGGTTATATTCACACTTCCAATGATTTTGGAACTGGAAGAGTTGACGGTGTGACATCACAACTTTTCTGCCTTGTTTGAAACTATTTTGAAAAACTATAAGGATTTCATTTTCAGCAAGCAGTCTCTCTGGGTTGGATAAAGCAAAAGTTGCTACATGAATCGTGTAGAGATAAATAATATTAACTCACTCAATCCTATAGATTTTTGCTACTTATCAAAATTGGAAAAAATGTATTAAAAAACGGGCAGTATTATAGAGAGTTTTATTCAACTATCTCATTAACATGTAAAAACTAAAAACTTTGATATTACACCTATAATTTGTCTCATAAAAATGTAATAAATAGGCATGGAGTAAAAGTTACCCCAGATAAACTACGGATATAGTCGGTGTTAGGGTTGAGTGAGTTAATAAAACAGATTAGAGATGATGCAGACGTTTTGGGTTTCCCTCTTGTCAAAATGTAAATGTTGCTGCTCGAAGCTCGAAGAAATAGATAACAATGTGAAATTGAATGTAAGCTTCAATTTAATAAACAAAGACAGATAAATATAAAATGGATGTTCGGGTTTCCCCTTTATCATTTATCAACAAAACAGGATGGATGAAACACGACAGACGAATGAGATAATGTGGTAGTGGTATCTGTTAAGATGAAACAACGCCACTACCACATTATAATCTCATTCGTCTGTCGTGTTTCATTCATCCTGTTTTATTGATAAAAGGGAAAACCCGAAACGTCAATTTTTTTCTGTTTTCGTACATTAAATTGAAGCTTACATTCAATTTCACATTGTTATCTATTTCTTCGAGCTTCGAGCAGAATCATATCATACCTGCCTATTATTACGGACCATCCGTAATTGTTACGGAAGTGTAAGGACAATTACAGACTTATGGAAATAGAAGAAATATTACTGATACAAATGGTCACAACGTTAAATTAAAAAATAATAAAATTTTTTTCATTATTTACCGCATGCTACAATAAAAAATCTCAATGTTAGGGAAAGACAATGGTGTGACAGCTTTTTGTAAGGAAAAGAACCCCAATATTATTTTATCAGGCTGTCCTCTATATAACATGGTAAGTTTATTTTACAAATATAAAAGGGTGTATCTATCATTATTTTTGCTTGCTTTAGTATTACTGAAATTTGACCATTAATTATTGATGAATTTTGTATTTCTTACTGAATTTGAAATTTTCAAGTAGGCAGGTATGTCATATTATTTTGTTGGCAAAATGGAAACCCAAAACATCCACTTCATCTGACTTCGTAGATTAAATTGATGCTTCTTTTCCATTTTATTTCTCGATAGGATGATGAAAAAACAATTTAAAATCTGGGTCAACATCGATATATCAGGAATGGCTTTTCCAACCTTTTGAGAAACTATTTCTCTTTTTCTTTTGGTTGTCAGTTTTTTTTAATTGTTTATCATTATTGAAAATGGAGAAGCTGTTAAAAAAGCTGAATTTTTCCATAGATTTTTTTCAAAATGAATTAATATTGTTTTGTGTTGAATGTCACAAAAATGCCTTTTTCATACCGTTATAAATATACATGTATAATTATGTATAATATAATTTTTAATGCTGCTTTCACTGCTCAGTTTCTTTCAAGTTAGTAAAAAATTTGTTACCTATCGGACTCACCAGGTACCCGAGGGGGATTTCCCCTCAGTTTTTTTAACAGTTTATCATAAACATTGATTGAAATGCCTTGCTTCGAAATCCTTTTTGGCCAGAAAGATAGTTTGTTATATTTATATATTTTTTTTTAATTTAGCGTTTTCTATTTTTGATTCATAAAAGGGCCTGTAAATGTATAAAACATTTTTCAACATTTGTTGCTCGTTTCTTTGATTACAGCTATACTCCTGGGTGGGGTTCCTGACCTCCCATAGTGGGCAGGGAGGCACTTACTGTGTCTTCTATCCTCCTATATCTGTTTTCCAACTTGCTTTCTGTCTTTGTGTTGGAATGAAATTACTTGGTTTTATCCTGACTGGGAGGAAAACGGTCTAATGTATTGTTAGAGTTTTGGGAGATATTTTTTGTCTTGTAAGACATCTCTTTGATATGCCCTGTATTATTTTTGCTTTATATAGATATGATTTGTAAACATTTGAGTGTGTTCCTTTTAGTGGTGGGGACATGTGTTTGAGTTTGTGTCAGGATGAGACATTTAAGTGGTTTCAAACTAAGTACACTGACGGTGTGCTCTTGCAATTTTCATCTGTTCCCAATTATAACCAATTCCTCTTTGTCTTACTTTTTCTTGTTGGCTTTCAATTCCAACTCTACACCATTTTTACCATCCCATTTTCTTCCTTTTTATCAGCGCTGAAATGACCTAAATGAGTCGCAAGCGCCCGTAAAACCATTAAAAAATAAAACAAAAACAAACGAGCTTTACAAAACAGCATTTAGTTTTCATAAATATATTTTATCGTCAAATTTTGTTCTGTACAAAACAAAAAATATTCATTATATCGTAGTGAATGTGACGATTTTCCTAAGGTTGGTATGGAGAGGATTAATAACTAGATTGTATTGTAAGTAAATTCAAAATGACCCAGATGGGACAAGAGATCTCTGTTACGCTGTCTAACGCATCAAATCATTTAACCGTGCCAAACATATTTTTTACTTAAAACTCATATTTTGCCACCTTTTAAATTATTATTTTTTTTTTTTTTTGTGTGTGTCACGCTGATGAAATTATTTTTCTGTTGTGTAAAAATTTATTGATTGAAATATGAAGAAATTAATTTTACAGATTTGCCACGTCTGATACAGATTAGGCAACAGGGATTTACAATTTTCAATTGTTTTCTTTTTTGTTTTTTTGTTGTTTTTTTTGGGGGTTTTTATTTGGGGGGGGGGGGGGGGGGGGTGAAACTTCCAACCTTAAAATTTTTTTTGCAGGGAGATGGGTGATAAAAAATCTGTGTATATTACCACTAATTCAATTCATTACTCGAATTTTTAAAAAGTGATTTGTTTAAAAAATATGTTAAATTGTTTGGGATGGGATTCATTTTTATTTTAAAACATTTTTTAAAATAATGAATTTCTGCAAAAGAAATATTGATGATTTTATAGCCAAAGTATAATTTTTTTCTTTCAGGTCCACAAGTTTTAACCATAAAGTTGTTGTTTTTTTTTACATTGACGTTGATACTGATAAGTTTATTTAAATTCCCATTAATTCCATTTGTGAATTTGGAATTTCGGCAAAGTCTTAAAGTGCCAAGTCTGATTGTGTTTGTGACCTTCACCCCCAAGCTGGTGATTTGTTGTTGCATTAACCCAAAATGCAGAAAAAATAATTTTATGTTTGAATCACTGAATTTCATTGGAACTAAAATTTTCACCAAAAAAAACGTGATTTCGTAATCTGGAGAAAAAAAAGAAAAGAAATGAAAATAAAAAGCCTAATTTATAAATTACTTATCAAATATTTTGGTTTCAAGCTCAATTTTGGGTATTGGGTCACTTTGACTTAACCTGAATGGGGTCCCTGACCTCCCATAGTGGGGGGTACATACTGCCTCTTCTATCCCCCTATATAATCTTTTTTTCCAACTTGCATTCTGTCTTTGTCTTGGCTTGAGATTACTTGGTTTTGTCCTGGCCCTGACCGGAGTCCTAGCTGGGAGGGAAACAGTCAAATGCATGGTTATTGTTTTGGGAGATGATATTTTTTTCCTTGTAAATCATCTCTCTGTTATGTATTATTAGCTTTGTTATTTTGAATGTATAATGTAAGCATTTGAGTGTATTCCTCTTTGTTGGATTTTGTGCTTGTGTCTGAATGAGACATAGGTGATCTCAAACTAAGTACATTGATGGTATGCTCTTGGAATCTACATCTGATCCCTATTTTTTCCCAGTTCCCCTTTGTCTTACTATCTCTTGGGTGCTTTAATTGTAATTCTAGAACTTTTTACTATCCCAGTTTCTTCCTTTTATTGGCGCTGATATAACCTATAGGTGTTGCAAGTGCTGTAAAACGCTTAAAAACAAACAACTTTTGACTTAATACCAGATACTGTAGGCAGGTCATATATTATCCATTTGTATCACCGATCTCTGCTTTTTTGTTTGTTGTTGTTGTCGTTTATGTCGTTGTTTTATAAAACTTTCTTTTTGATTTAAAATCATCATAAGTGCTATTTATGCAGCTTTAGCCTACAGCTATAAAAAAATTTGTAGCACGATGAAGCCTTTTGCCAAAATAGTATAAGGATATAATCAGTTTATAAACAATAAAACTTGTTGTTTGAAATTACATGTGGGTGATAAAGAACTGAACAAATGTGTATGATAGGTGACAAAGCAAGAAAGAAAAATACAAAACAAAAAAAAAACTTTCCTAAAAACTTTGTCAAGGTCGCGTCGACTGA
This sequence comes from Berghia stephanieae, assembly GCF_034508935.2. NCBI lineage: Eukaryota > Metazoa > Mollusca > Gastropoda > Nudibranchia > Aeolidiidae > Berghia > Berghia stephanieae. Next base: position 2,203,606 of record NC_088370.1, read on the forward strand.
TTTTTTGGGATGGTTTTTTTTTTTTCTTGCATCTTTCTTTCTTGCTTTGGCATGTTTCATACACACGTGTTCAGTACTTTTTCTCCCATCAGTGCCTGCTCCTTAATTTCTTAATTTGAAATTTGGATGCCAGAATACATGAATATGAATAGAGAGCTGTTGAAGAGTAATTTAATCCTGGTGATGGATTGTTTATTTACAACGTTTATTTATTTCTTTCACGCCTGTCAAAAGTGAATACGAAACTTCTAGAATCTGTAGACATCAAAAAGTAACGAACGAGAATGAATATAACGGCTTTAAAAGAGAAAATATCTTGGGACATTTATATAGAGCAATATCTACTAAACATGCTCAATGCACTTTACAACATGTCCCAAGCCAACAGCTCCCATAGTGGGCAGGGAGGTACTTACTGCGTCTTCTATCCCACTATATCTGTTTTCCAACTTGCTTTCTGTCTTTGTCTTGGAATGAGATTACTTGGTTTTGTCCTGGTCCTGGCCAGATACTCTGGCTGAGAGGGAAACAGTCAAATGTATAGTTAGTTTTGGGAGATGATATTTTTTTTTCTCCTTGTTAATCATCTCTCTGTTATGCACTGTATTATGTTTTTTTTAAATATTATATATGATTTGTAAAACATTTAAGTGTATTCCTCTTAGTGGGGACCTGTGCTTGTGTCTGGATGAGACTTTTAGGTGATGTCAAACTAAGTACTTTGATAGTGTGCTCTTGGAAGCTACACATGTTTCTTAGTTGAACAAATTCCCCTTTGTCTTACCTTTTCTTGGGTGTTCTAATTGTAATTCTAGATCTTTTTAGTTTCCCGTTTTCTTCTTTTTTACTGGCCCTGATATGACTTGAATGTGTTGCAAGTGCCGTAAAACCTTACCAGCGATGTAGTCTTGTGGTATGACACTCGCTTTCGGATCGGATGGTCCTGAGTTTGAGCCTCCCTTTGCGCATAGTTGAGTCCTTGGAAAAGGCTCTTTACTCACTTTCTCTCACCGTACTCAGGTGTAAAGCGAGTACCTGGCTGTTAACAGCGCTATCTCTGTCCGGAAAAAAAAATTGTAATATCCCCTAACAGGCGTCATGTCTCTTTCTACATGTTATTTGTTGCTGTTGGTCAGGGATCCCTTGTAAAGTACTTTTAGCACATTTAAAGGATATTGCGATATAAAAAAGCTAAATTTAAAAAAAAAAAAATTTAAACAAAAATAACCAAACTAGCCAACAGCAACACTTCACATGACGTCATTTAGGCGATATTGTAATTTTTCTGACAAACACAACACCGTTAACAGCCAGGTACTCAATTTGTATCTGAGAGAATGTGAGTTAAGAGCCTTTTCCAAAGGACTCAAACTATGCGCCGCTTAGAGCAGGACTGGAACCCAGGACCTTCCAGTCCTAAAGCAAGTGTCGTACCATAAGACCACAACATAGCCGCACATACTGTTTGGTGATTTTAGTCCACTTTTTTTTAAGCTGTCAAATTCATTTTTGAATATTACTTGTTTACCCTTGAATCTTGCAAAGTTTTGAACATTTCAATTAGGCTGCTCTGGGTGGGGATCCCGACCTCCCATAGTGGGTAGGGAGGTACATGCTGTGTCTTCTATCCTTTCATACCCGTTTTCCAATTGTTTCCTGTCATTGTCTTGGAATGAGGTTACTTAGTTTTGTCCTGACCCTTGCCGGAGTTCCTTGGCTGGGAGGGAAACAGTTGAATGTATAGTTATAGTTTTGGGAGATGATATTTTTTTCCTTGGAAATCATCTCTCTGTTATGCATTGTATTATGTTTAGTTTACATATTATATTATAGGATTGGTAAACATTTGAGTGTATTCCTCTTAGTTGGGACCTGTGCTTGGGTCTGGATGAGATTTTTAGGTACTTTGACAGTGTGCTCTTGGAATCTACACCTGTTCCCTATTTGAACCAATTTTCCTTTGTCTTACCTTTTCTTTTGTGCTTTAATTGTAATTCTAGAACTTTTTACTATCCCATTTTCTTCCTTTTTACTGGCGCTGATATGACCTTAATGTGTTGCAAGCGCCGTAAAACCCTTAAAAACAAAAACAATTAGGCTGCTGGTGTTTATGTATGTGTTAATGTGACTCTAAATATGAACAAAAGTGTGTATGTGTTAATGTGACTCTAAATATGAACAAAAGTGTGTATGTGTTAATGTGACTCTAAATATGAACAAGCGGGTGGTTGGATGGGAGCATCACCCTTGAATCATATACCGATGATGTTCGCATGGGTGTATGATCCGATAGTTATGTCGTTTCTTCTTCTCTTTACTAGCCTATCATGCTTCTTTGGTTTGTGATTGTATTTTTGACAGGGGATATTTTTTTTTTCTCTAAATCTTCTGCCTGTTTGTTCTTGGTTATTTATAATTTAGCTTATGATATCTTTAGGTTATGATTTTGATTTACATTTGTACTATTTTTGTTAGATTGCTTGTTTTTTTTTTTGTTTCAGCGGTCTCTCATATAACCTCAATTGTGTTGGAAGAGACGTAAAGCAACAACAAACAAACAAAAAATATGAACAAAAGTGTGTATGTGTTAAAGATGAAGGCAAGCCTGCATGTTTTATTTAATCGATGATTATAGTGACTTGACATTTGAAATGATTTGCGCATTCCACTTTATGCCCCCCCCTCCCCCCTCTTTACACCCCAACCACATGATGTACATTTTCAGTTGAAGCAAGTTTTGTTGGGATTTTTGTTTTTTTAAGCATCGTGGGAATATATTTTTAGCTAGTGGCTTGACGATTTTCAATTTTTTATACTTTTTTTTTTTGGATCTAGATCGTTAGAAATACTCTTGTTACACTTATTAATTAAATGAATCAATAACGATTATTTTTTAAATGTCAATGGTATTGCCCGTAACAAGTTTTAAAAACCCCTTTTTTGGGTTGTTTTTTTTATTTTGTTTGTTTAAAGTTTGTTTTCTTTAATTTTTCAGGGTTCAATTTTCTTATCTTTCTTTCTTTTTTTTTTTTCTTTTTTTTTTTTTTGTTTGCGTTCAAGAGATAATTGGGTGAGTGTAATGGAGGCCAAGTACATGAAATAATACTCTGTTAAACAACTCAACCAGCTGAGATATTTGGGTCTTGTTTGTTTTTTTAATTTGAAAAGGCGTTTATTTTGTTGTGGTTTTCCTAGTTTTGTTTTTTTTTTTGTTTGTTTATTTTTTTCGTCTACTCTTTGAGTTATTCCTGTAGATTATTTGTAGGTGTTTGACAATGAGATTATGAATGCACATTTTTATTATATCACATCTTTCATCACAATTGAGTTTACTATCAAATCCATGTTGATGCATTTTGTTTTATTTTTTTTTTAATTTTGTCATCATTTGATTGTAATCATATTCTTTTTAATTTATATTTTATTTTAAATCACTAGTAAAAAGCCCGCAATTTCGTGGGGAAAGAACTTTTTTCATTCGATTTTGTATTCACCATCATTTAATGAGGGCAGATTGGTAAACAATGTTGTCTGTGTAGCTTGGTACATCCTCTGTTGATTTTTCTGTGTGGCCCAACATGAAGTGTAAGCCACTATAGCCTCTGACCCGTGACACAGCAACATACAGTTGTCCGTGTGTGAAAACAGGTTGTGGTAAGAAAATCAACTGCGAAAATAAACCTGAAGTAGCAGACATGAGCAGAGTTGAAAGACGATCCTGGGATCGAGAACTTACCTTACAGTACAGTACTCTGGTGATCATGTTTTGATTGTTGATCGGTAAAATTGAGAGTTTGCCCATAATTCAAAACTAAGTATTATACACTGATCTATACATACATGAAAGAAAACGGGTGTTTTGACCACTTTAGTCCTGAGGTCAAATGAAAATCTGAAGCAGATGCGAACAGTATCAAATTCCATCATAATATGTCTACTTTTGGTTTGTTCAGGCTAGACGCGAGACAGATACAATGGACAGTTTGCCAATAACATTTAACTAAATATTTCCCAGGGCAATAATTATCACCTCGATGGCATAAAAACGACAGTAATATTAGCAGTAATTTTAGTTGATGTTGTTAATCGGTGAAACTTATTTAAAATGTCTGTAAATCCGAATACCTTAATGTGATCAAGTCATGGCTTACTCTACTCAGGCCTGACCAACGTGCGGCAGTAGACAAAATGTGGAGGCGATAACAGGTTTATCTTAACAGTTGGGTTTTTAATGGTAAACAATGCAGTTATCTAATAAAATCATTAATATACTCATTTAGGCACTGTATGAGTACTATAAGCCATTTAAAAAGCCAGAAATATTATTTTTGAGAAAAAAATAATAAAAAGAATTTGAATACAAGATTTACCTCTATGATAGCTTTAAAATCTTTTGTTTTGGCTCCTTGTCAGATGGCATGTTGGATAACTTGCAGTAATTGTTAAGCAATATGTTGCTCAATATGTTACAGTGGTGCTCTTTAATTTGAAAATCAAACATTTCCGAAATTTTATACAAAGTATTACTTAATGAATTTCGACACACGTTGTTTGCAATAGACTGAAAAATAATGTAGGAAAAAATTGTCCACTGACAGGTTAAATCATTTGCCTTCTTCAAACCCCCTCTGTCTAAATTTGATGTATAAGATCCAAACTTATTAAAATAGGTAAATAAAACGTCCTCCTCTTCACCTGCGTGATCCTTACGTGTGACATAACCAGCAATGTATACTAAACTTTGTTTTACTTCATCTTTGACGGAAGATTCTAGATCTGGCAAATTGTCAACAATTTCACAAACTTCTTCTGACCACACAAATCCACATTTGTCACAAGAATGACCTGACTCAGAAGAAAGCTCGTCAATATCAAAACGTAGACGAAGTAGTAATTTAGTTTGAAAGATATTAACTTTTTCAAGAATTTGCTGGACATTAATGAAATAAGTACCACCACTGCCTTGTCTCAATTTACCAAAAGCTTTTTCTATGGGATCAGTTGTAAATTTTCCAAGAAGAACATATTCAGAAGACTCCAATAAATACTTTGTTAGTTCAATAATTCCTTTACATGTATGCTGAATGGCTAAAGAAGTATCACGAGTAAATTTTTTCTCTCTTTTACCCTGTTGGCTTTGTAATTGAGAAGCAAAATCAGAAAAATCCTTAAGTATTTTTAATCCTAAATCTTTATCAGTAGAAATGGCTGCGCGTAATGGATCTTTGAATCGTTTGTCTTCAAAGCGTGATTTTACATTCATAATTTTCCAAAATTCAATTACCTTAGATATAAAATTTACTGTTCCGTCCACATTTTCATCTTGCATTCCAGGGTGTTCTATTAATGCTACCTTAGTCTCCTCACAGAAAACATTCAGACAGGTTTGAACTTTTTGTCTCTCAATAGGTTTGGGATTAGCAGACTGATAATTTAATTTTGACATCTTCACTAGACTTTCATCTTCCATTTGCTGTAGTTTCTGTATGTGTTCCCATTTAGCTGTAAATTCATCTCCATTATCCTCAAAAACAAGTTGTCCCGTTTTTTCTGTGAGCCAGTTAATTCTTATGTTTTTAACTATATGTACAAAATCGTATAATAAAAATATATTGTCGGTTGTCTTCCAAGGAGATTCTAAAGAAAATAATTTGAAAAACGATTGATTGATTCTATTATTATCACAAATGATAGACACTACAGTTCCACCTGCTTTTTTTATATTTATTCAATAGCTCATTTGTTTGATCAAACATAAATTGTGAGTCCAGGTTACGCACAGGCAGCATTTTAATTAAATATGACGGACCACCAAAAGGTGAAACTAACATAAACCCTAAAACTGTTGTTGCAAGTTCTTCTGGCTTATTAACAGATTTTCCGAACAGTTTTCCTCCATGATATGTTAGGAGAGGTTTAACATAGACTTCATCTATCAATAAAATATATTTTTTTTTGCTGTTCCTCTAAGGAAGAAAAGACACTTGTTAAAAAAGTTAAATCGCTGGTATTGTTTACTTTAGATGATATTCTGTTTAGGGTGGTTTGGCTTGGTAAACCAAAATCCTCACGAAGACGATTATATAAAGATCGGGAAGTAGCTAAATATTCAAAAGCTCGTACTATGATATCAGGTGAATATTTCACATGTTTTACTGCAACTGTATTCAAAGTTGAACATTGTTCTAACAAAACAGACTTTTTGTGATTCAGTTCCAAAGAATTAAGATAATCTAAAGAAGCCTCAAGTTGTGACCATCGTGCAACTTTTGTAATCCTGTTTCTTGAAAGCGGTGTTATTGATGTTTTTACTCCTGCGTGATATCCATCGAAGCTTTGATCAGGGTTGATTTTTAACATAAACCTTGGAATGCCAGAAGAATGCAAGTAATCTGTTGATTGTATGAATAAACAATTGTTGCTTACAAAAGAATCTCGCAAGGAAATTGTCGACCAGCTATAGAAGAGCACAAAGTATCAAAGTCTACAACATCTTGTTTAATAAATTCATTCAATTCATCTGGTTGATGACAACGAGCTTGACTTTGTAGTTGTTCTAGGAAGTGGTGGTGGTGTTAGTACTAAACTTCTTGGAATGTTATCAAAAATAGAAGGAGGGTCTTTTGGTCTTAATCTTCCTTTGACTGAAATTGTTTCAAACCCTTCAGGAAAATGTTTGATTCAAACAACAGTGTTTGATGTGTTTGGGATATTGTCACGGGGTATTATCCACCTTTCACGTTCTTCTAAATTTTTAGGAAGTCTATAAACAGTAATTTTATCAGTTGATTTATAATTTGAATGGCAACCCGTAACACAACATTTTCTCCCCATGTTTAGTCTAGACCTGTATTATAATTATGGGACCTAATGCAGACGAATACAACTTATATTCTAAGAAGTCTCTTTACTTTCACTTTGAGTCAGTCAGAGAAGAGTAAGCGAACAGAGTTAGACTAGACTAGCAATCTTGATTATAAAGTTAATTCAATTTAAAAAGCAGGTAAAATAACAAACAAATAGAGTTATACTTGCATACGATATGAGGAAAAGTAATCCAAAGTGAAATAATACAAATTAGACACAACAGTAATTTGAAATTGACACCGATAGGAGGCTGCCATTTTGTTTGCGGCAGTAAACATGCCGTTCTCTTTTCCTCCTCCGATAAGATTTATACAGGAAAAAACAATAATAAAATTTAAAGTATTTATCTAATATTAATTCTAGTACATTTCGCAATTGAAAAAACACAATATAATGATTGTGGTGTTAAATATAATTTTCCCTCTTTCTTTAAAACCTAATCCAAGTTTAGGGCTGTTACTTTTTACTCCCTCCTTTAATGGGTTGGCATTCTCGCCTCCACATTTTTAACTGCCTGCATAATCGGGAGGCCTGAGTAGAGTAAGCCATGTGATCAAGTGAATAATATCACTATGAATGCCACGATTTGTGAAAAAAGCCAATCGGACAGCTCCTCGCTCAGGAATTTCTGTATTGATGTTTATACTGGACAGATAGAGTTGAGGGTGTGGCCATAAGTTAAACCTGGGTATTATCCACCCGAAACCATCACATTGAAAGCATCAAAGGGGCAATAATAATATGTAATGTCATAAATAGATGAAAACTGTTGAAAACTTAGTGTAGATCTGAAATCCTTAAATTAATTAAGTGAATACATTATTTCGAATGCAACAATTTGTGTAAAAACGCCAAACTGACAACTTTCTACAGTGATGAAATTGTTGTTTATTTTTGAGAGTGTTAGTGTCGTCGTCGGTACATATTTTATGATATCTGTGTGACTCAACGAACTTTCTAACTGACTTTAAATTATAAAAGGAAATCAAGTTATCTGTTTATCTATCTGTAAAAAATACATTTCTAATTTTCAAATCTTTCAGTAGAGTTGTGTGCCGTATAATTTTTTTATTGACTCAAATGGCACAATGTTCTCCACAATGCTATATTTTTTCAAGAAAGGATACAGTGGAATCCTGGGAAAGCCAACAAACATCACTAAACCAACAAGATTGGTTGACTTAAAACAAAGTTTGACATTTATCCATTATCCATACAACACGCTTGGATAAAGTACAGGAAAATTTCCAACCAGAGAAGTCCACTGTATTCGTTTTTTATTGGTTATTTTTGTTTGTTTGTTTTTTTTTTTTGGGGGGGGGGGTTATTTTTGTTTGTTTTTTTTTTTTTTTGGGGGGGGGGGGGGGGTATTTTTTATGAGTCAATCAATCTTGCTCTTCACTGTCAAATTATAATTTTCTAGATTTTAAAATTAACGTTTTAGTTGTTAAAAATAAGGGGAACTCGATGGTTCTATCTATTGGTAGAGCACTCGCTTCACACACAAATAGAGTGACTCGATGGGGTTCCTGACCTCCCATAGTAGGCAGGGAGGTGTTCACTGTGTCTTCTATCCCCTTATCATGAGCATCATCATCATTATTATTGTTTTTATCTGTTAGTCATCATTAAAAATTATCATCTTTCTGGAATGCATCGATGATTCTATAGCCTATTTTACAGTGCGGGTGGTTGGATGGGAGCATCACCCTTGAATCATATACCTATGATGTTCGCATGGGTGTACGATCCGATAGTGATGTCGTTTCTTCTTCTCTTTACTAGCCTATCCTGCTTCTTTGGTTTGTGATTGTATTTTTGACAGGGGATATTTTTTTTCCTGTAAATCCTCTGCCTGTTTGTTCTTGGTTATTTATAATTTAGCTTATGATATCTTTAGGTTATGATTTTGATTGACATTTGTACTATTTTTGTTAGATTGCTTGTTTTTTTGTTTCAGCGGTCTCTCGTATAACCTCAATTGTGTTGGAAGAGACCTAAAGCAACAAACAAACAAAAAAAAACAAATACCTTATCTTTCTTTCCCCCACACACAAACCATGTTGCATTCAACATAGATTCATTTGATTTGAAACTGGAGGATAGCATGTTGTGCTTGGCCAGCTGGTAATAGCATCACCATTTTTATTTCATTCGTTTTTTGTTTTTTTTAATAACACTCTTTATTTATTATGTGTAAAAACGAAAAAATAATAATTTTTTAACTTGTTTCAAATGTAGTTGTTGTGTATAATTGTCTATTAGTATAAAGTAGTAGTAGTAGTAGTAGTAGTTAGTAGTAATAGTAGTAGCAGTAGTAGTAGTAGTAGTAGTAGTAGTAAAGGGACAATGAGGCCCATGGAGCCGGAGTTTATCATGGTTGATATAGCGTGAAACGGACAGTAGGCTAGTCTATCGCAAAGTACTTTCCACCAGATCTAACAGACCCAGCTACCTGGGTGGGGTTCCTGACCTCCCATAGTAGGCAGGGAGGTACATATTCTGTCTTCTATCCCCCTATATCTATTTTCCAACATGCTTTCTGTCTTTGTCTTGGAATGAAATTACTTGGTTTTGTCCTGGCCCATTGGTTGGGTTTACTGACCTCCCACAGTGGACAGGGAGGTACATACTGTGTCTTCTATCCCCCTATATCTGTTTTCCAACTTGCTTTCTGTCTTTGTCTTGGAATGAGATTGCTTGGTTTTGTCCTACCCCTGGCTGGATACCCTAGCTGAGAGGGAGACAGTCAAATGTCTAGTTAGTTTTGGGGGATGATATTTTTTTCCTTGTATATCATCTCTCTGTTATGCGCTGTATTATGTTTTGTATACATATTATATTATATGATTTGTAAACATTTGAGTGTATTCCTTTTTATTGGGACCTGTACTTGTGTCTGGATGAGACTTTTAGGTGATCTCAAACTCAGTACTTTGACGGTGTGCTCTTGGAATCTACATCTGATCCCTATTTGTTCCCAGTTCCCCTTTGTCTTACTTTTTCTTGGGTGCTTTAATTGTAATTCTAGAACTTTATACAATCCCATTTTCTTCCTTTTTACTGGCGCTGATATGACCTTAATGTGTTGCAAGCGCCGTAAAACCCTTTTAAAAACCCAAAACAAACAACAAAAGTAACCCGGGTCAACTACGGATATAGTCGGTGTTAGGGTTGAGTGAGTTAAGTGTCTGGTTCATGTTGACATAAGACTGTTTCCAGCTACCGTCAACTGAGGTGACTTTGCCACCAATTCAATAAGAGATTTTAAAGTCCAAATTCACAGAGGTAAAGTTACCCCAGTGGACGGTATGGTTCACATATCGTATACCTTCATACAATGCCTTCTCACTTGGCCATTTCATCAACCCCCCTCCCCCTATTACTGAACACAAATTAAACAGGCAAATAGGTGGTTTCGAAACAAATAAAACTTTATACAGGGAGGGCAGGAAATAGAAAACACAGCACCAGCAATAATAAAGGCAAATAAACAATGATGGTATGGTGATAAACAATAAAAAATAATAGTAAATAAAAAAACAGAATAATGGTAATGTAAACAATGATAATATGGTAAATTATAATGGTAATTAAACGATAATGGTAATAAACAATGGTAACGTGGTAAATGATAATGGCGATAAACAATAATGTGTAGTAATAAACAATGGTAATATGGAAAATAATAATGGCGATAAACAATGATTATGGTAATACAATAATAATAAATAGTAATAATGGCAATAATAATGATTCTGGTAATAAACAATTTACCATAATAATATTTGTGCACACCTGATAACTGAACGCAATTATGGGCCTGCTTTTAACATCGTACCAACAACAATTCTTAGCCTCAATGGGAAATTTGCCCGTGAATTTGGAGAGGCAAAGTCTCTCCTTCACGCAAAATTACCCCAGTTGACAGTAAGGACACAACTATTTTGCGTATCCACACATCTTATGGCGCTCGACTCTTTTAGGTCATTTATTCGGTGCCAGTAATAAGGAAAATGGTGTTGAAAACAAAACTACATGGGGGGCCAGAATACCACACCAAGTGCCCTCCCTGCCCACCATAGAAGACAGCTCGTGACATCCTTGCCCACCATGGGACATCCCCATTGGGAGGTCAGAAGACTCCAACCTGGATCTGAAGGTTTTACGGCACTTGAGACACTTATGTCGCTTCAGCACGTGTAAAAAGGAAAATAAAAAAAGAAAAGTTGTTGATCTGAAGTTAATAAAAGCACAAGAAAATGATAGCAAAGTTGACAAGCACAAATAGAGGACCAAAGACGTACGTCTTAGAAGGTTTTACGGCGCTTGCAACACACTTCAGCCATATCAGGGCCAGCAAAAGGAAAAAAATGAAATAATCAAAAAGTTCTAGAATTACAATTAAAGCACCCAAAAAAAAGTAATTCAAAGAAGAGAAACTGGTTCAAATAAGAAACGAATAGATTCCAAGAGCATTCTGTCAGTTTACTTAGTTTGAGGTAACCTAAATATCTCATTCTGACTCGAGCACAGGTCTCAACCAATAGGAACACGTTCAAATGTTTATGTTTGTTTGTTTTTAAGGATTTTACGGCGCTTGCAACACATTTAGCTCATATAAGCGCCAGTAAAAAGGAAGAAAATGGGATAGTAAAAAGTTCTAGAATTACAATTAAAGCACAAAAGAAAAGGTGAGACAAAGGGGAATTGGTTCATATAGGAAACAGATGTAGATTCCAAGAGCACATTATCAAAGTACTTAGTTTGAGACGGTGTGTCTTTTTTACGAAACCCGCCGAAACCCGCCGAAACCCGATGAAACCCGACGAATCCCGACAACGTTATGGGAAGTAGGTGGCTGTGGGGAGTGAACCTAGAACTCAGGGAAGTGTACACCATTGGGGAGTGAACCTGGGACTGGGTTTCGGCGGGTTTCGTAAAAAAGAACCAGTGCTTTTTTACGAAACCCGCCGAAACCCGCCGAAACCCGGCGAAAACCCGACAATATACAGCAAAGTTATGGGAAGTAGACAACTGTGGGGAGTGAACCCGAGACTCAGGGAAGTGTACACCAGTCGGGAGTGAACCTGAGACTAAGTTTATCGGCCGGTTTCGGCGGGTTTCGTAAAAAAGAATTAGTGCTTTATTACGAAACCCGCCGAAACCCGACAATATCCGGCAAAGTTATGGGAGTTTGGCAACAGTGGGGGGTGATCCTGGGAGTCAGGGAATTGCACACCAGTGGGGAGTTAACCTGGGACTGTGTAAAAAGGATATCAGTGGGAAATAAACCTGGGACTAAAGGGACATGGATACCATTGAAAGTTGAAGCCGGATATGGGAATTGAGTACCAGAGGAGAATGAACCTGACACTATAGAAGGTGGGCGCCAGTGGGGAGTGAACCTGGGATTCAGGGAATTGCACACCAGTGGGGAGTTAACCTGGGATTGTGTAAAAAGGATATCAGTGGGAAATAAACCTGGGACTAAAGGGAGATGGATACCATTGAAAGTTGAAGCCGGATATGGGAGTTGAGTACCAGAGGAGAATGAACCTGACACTATAGAAGGTGGGCGCCAGTGGGGAGTGAACCTGGGATTCAGGGAATTGCACACCAATTGGGAGTTAACCTTGGACTGTGGGAGATGGATAACTGTGGGTATCCGAGCCGAACTATAGGAGTTGGGTGCCAGAGGAGAATGAACCTGACACTATAGAAGGTGGGCGCCAGTGGGGAGTGAACCTGGGATTCAGGGAATTGCACACCAGTGGGGATTTAACCTGGGAATATGTAAAAAGGATATCAGTGGAAAATAAACCTGGTACTAAAGGGAGATGGATACCATTAAAATTTGAAGCTTGGTATGAGAGTTTGGTACCAGAGGAGAATGAACCTGACACTAAAGGAGGTGGGCGCCAGTGGGGAGTGAACCTGGGACTATGTAAAAAGGATATCAGTGGGAAATAAACCTGGGACTAAAGGGAGATGAATACCATTGAAAGTTGAAGCCGGATATGAGAGTTTGGTACCAGAGGAGAATGAACCTGACACTATAGGAGGTGGGCGCCAGTGGGGAGTGAACCTGGGACTATGTAAAAAGGATATGAGTGGGAAATAAACCTGGGACTAAAGGGAGATGAATACCATTGAAAGTTGAAGCCGGATATGAGAGTTTGGTACCAGAGGAGAATGAACCTGACACTATAGGAGGTGGGCGCCAGTGGGGAGTGAACCTGGGACTATGTAAAAAGGATATCAGTGGGAAATAAACCTGGGACTAAAGGGAGATGAATACCATTGAAAGTTGAAGCTGGATATGAGAGTTTGGTACCAGAGGAGAATGAACCTGACACTATAGGAGGTGGGCGCCAGTGGGGAGTGAACCTGGGACTATGTAAAAAGGATATGAGTGGGAAATAAACCTGGGACTAAAGGGAGAAGGATACCATTGAAAGTTGAAGCCGGATATGGGAGTTGAGTACCAGAGGAGAATGAACCTGACACTATAGGAGATGGGCGCCAGTGTGGAGTGAACCTGGGACTCAGGGAAGTGCACACCAGTGGGGAGTTAACCTGTGAATATCTAAAAAAGAATATCCGTGGGAAATAAATCCGGCTTCAACTCCCAATGGTATCCATCTCCCTTTAGTCCCAGATTTATTTCCTACTGATATCCTTTATACATATTCCCAGGTTAACTCCCCACTGGTGTGCAATTCCCTGAGTCCCAGGTTCACTCCCACTGGCGCCCACCCCTTTTGTGTCAGGTTCATTCTCCTCTGGTACCAAGCTTTCATATCCGGCTTCAACTTTCAATGGTATCCATCTCCCTTTAGTCCGAGGTTTATTTCCCACTGATATCCTGTTTACATAGTCCCAGGTTCACTCCCCACTGGCGCCCACCTCCTATAGTGTCAGGTTCATTCTCCTCTGGTACCAAACTCTCATATCCGGCTTCAACTTTCAATGGTATTCATCTCCCTTTAGTCCCAGGTTTATTTCCCACTGATATCCTGTTTACATAGTCCCAGGTTCACTCCCCACTGGCGCCCACACCCTTTTTTGTCAGGTTCATTCTCCTCTGGTACCAAGCTCTCATATCCGGCTTCAACTTTCAATGGTATTCATCTCCCTTTAGTCCCAGGTTTATTTCCCACTGATATCCTTTTTACATAGTCCCAGGTTCACTCCCCACTGGCGCCCACCTCCTTTAGTGTCAGGTTCATTCTCCTCTGGTACCAAACTCTCATACCAAGCTTCAAATTTTAATGGTATCCATCTCCCTTTAGTACCAGGTTTATTTTCCACTGATATCCTTTTTACATATTCCCAGGTTAAATCCCCACTGGTGTGCAATTCCCTGAATCCCAGGTTCACTCCCCACTGGCGCCCACCTTCTATAGTGTCAGGTTCATTCTCCTCTGGCACTCAACTCCTATAGTTCGGCTCGGATACCCACAGTTATCCATCTCCCACAGTCCAAGGTTAACTCCCAATTGGTGTGCACTTCCCTGAGTCCCAGGTTCACTCCACACTGGCGCCCATCTCCTATAGTGTCGGGTTCATTCTCCTCTGGTACTCAACTCCCATATCCGGCTTCAACTTTCAATGGTATCCATCTCCCTTTAGTCCCAGGTTTATTTCCCACTGATATCCTTTTTACACAGTCCCAGGTTAAGTCCCCACTGGTGTGCAATTCCCTGAATCCCAGGTTCACTCCCCACTGGCGCCCACCTTCTATAGTGTCAGGTTCATTCTCCTCTGGTACTCAATTCCCATATCCGGCTTCAACTTTCAATGGTATCCATGTCCCTTTAGTCCCAGGTTTATTTCCCACTGATATCCTTTTTACACAGTCCCAGGTTAACTCCCCACTGGTGTGCAATTCCCTGACTCCCAGGATCACCCCCCACTGTTGCCAAACTCCCATAACTTTGCCGGATATTGTCGGGTTTCGGCGGGTTTCGGCGGGTTTCGTAATAAAGCACTAATTCTTTTTTACGAAACCCGCCGAAACCGGCCGATAAACTTAGTCTCAGGTTCACTCCCGACTGGTGTACACTTCCCTGAGTCTCGGGTTCACTCCCCACAGTTGTCTACTTCCCATAACTTTGCTGTATATTGTCGGGTTTCGCCGGGTTTCGGCGGGTTTCGGCGGGTTTCGTAAAAAAGCACTGGTTCTTTTTTACGAAACCCGCCGAAACCCAGTCCCAGGTTCACTCCCCAATGGTGTACACTTCCCTGAGTTCTAGGTTCACTCCCCACAGCCACCTACTTCCCATAACTTTGTCGGGATTCGTCGGGTTTCATCGGGTTTCGGCGGGTTTCGTAAAAAAGACACACCCGTTTGAGATCACCTAAAAGTCTCATCC
The DNA here is from genome assembly GCF_034508935.2 of Berghia stephanieae. Taxonomy (NCBI): domain Eukaryota; kingdom Metazoa; phylum Mollusca; class Gastropoda; order Nudibranchia; family Aeolidiidae; genus Berghia; species Berghia stephanieae. Next base: position 2,218,851 of record NC_088370.1, read on the forward strand.
AGACACAAGCACAGGCCCGAACTAAGAGGAATACACTCAAATGCTTACAAATTAAATAGTATAATATGTAAACTAAACATAATACAATGCATAACAGAGAGATGATTTACAAGGAAAAAAATATCACCTCCCAAAACAATAACTATGCATTTGACTGTTTCCCTCCCAGCCAGGACTCCGACCAGGGCCAGGAAAAAAACCAAGTAATCTCATTCCAAGACAAAGACAGAAAGCAAGTTAGAAAATAGATATATGGGAATAGAAGACACAGTATGTACCTCCCTAAAAATCAATCATATATATATGTAAAACTAAAAATAATACAGATGATTTACAATAAAAAAATATAATTTCCCAAAACTCTAACTGTATACACTTTGACTGTTTCCCTCTCCCGGCCAGGGTATCCAAACATGGCCAGGACAAAACCAGGTAGTCTCATTCGAAGACAAAGACGGAAAGCATGTTGGAAAACATATGGAGGGGAACGGAAGACACAGTAAGAGCCTCCCTGCCCACTATGGGAAGTACGGAACCCCACCCAGAATGATACATTTGACTGTTTTCCTCCCAACCTGGGTATCCGCCCAGGGCCAGGACAAAACCAAGTAATCTCATCCCAAGACAAAGAAGGAAAGCAAGTTGGAAAACAGCTATAAGTATAAGGGGATAAAAGACAGTAAGTGCCTCCCTGCCCATTATGGGAGGTCAGGAACCCCACCCAGACACAATAAGTGCCTCTACTCTATGCCCAATATGGGAGGTCAGGAACCCCACCCAGACACAATAAGTGCCTCTATGTCCAATATGGAAGGTCAAAAGACCCCACCCAGAATAATAATAATAATATTGGTAATAATTTTAACAATATACTACTAATGCTTCTGCTACCACAACTACTACTACTACTACTACTACGTACTACTACTACTAATAATAATAATAATATCAGAAATTACAGTAACAGTCATGGTCATCATGTTATCATAACTACCACCATCACACTCATCATCATTACGATATAAATAAATTATTTGGAAAAGTAAAAATATGTATAAATTATTGCTATCAATAGTAATAGTAAGAGACATTTGCAATCTAAAAAAAAATAAAGATTTTAAAAATAATAATATGACCTTTGTAAAAATAAATATAAACATATTAATCTAATATTCTTCTTTAAAATATTATTAAATTAAATATTACATTATTTGAACAGAATCAAAGAATTTTATAAGTGTAACATAAATACAATTACCTTAACAAAAACGAACGTTATATCATTCATAGAAACTTTTTTTTTCAAATTTAGAAACAATATAAATATAAATAGTTACCCCAATGTGGGGCAAATGGCTGTTTCTTTTTCATGACTTGGTAGTTTTAAAGTAATATGGTTCTAGAATTACAATCAAAGCACCCAAGAAATAGACAAGGGGGAATTGGTTCAAACAGGAAACATGTAGATTCCAAGAACACACTATCTGTGTAGTTTGATTGAGATTGTTTGTTTGTTTTTTACGGCGCTTGCAACACAGGTTATATCAGCGCCAGTAAAAAGGAAGAAAATGGGATAGTAAAAAGTTCTAGAATTACAATTAAAGCACCCAAGAAAAAGTAAGACAAAGGGGAACTGGGAACAAATAGGGATCAGATGTAGATTCCAAGAGCACACCACCAATGTACCTAGTTTGAGATCACCTATAAGTCTCATCCGGACACAAGCACAAAATCCAACAAAGAGGAATACACTCAAATGCTTACATCATACATTAAAAATAACAAATATAATGTTACATAACAGAGAGATGATTTACAAGGAAAAAAATATCATCTCCCAAAACAATAACTATGCATTTGACTGCTTCCCTCCGAGCCAGGACTCCGGCCAGGGCCAGAACAAAATCAAGTAATCTCATTTCAAGACAAAGACAGAAAGCATGTTGGAAAACAGATATAAGGGGATAGAAGATACAGTATATACCCCCCTGCCCGCTATGGAAGGTCAGGAACCCCACCCAGAAAAGCAAGTTGGAAAACAGTTATAGAGGCATAGAAGACACAGTAAGTACCTCCCTGCTCACCATGGGAGTCAAAACATTTTATTACTGTACCATATATAATTATTTTAACAAAAACGAACATTATAACATTCATTATTCTAACAGAAAAGTTTGGGTCTTATTTTTTTTTTCAAAATTAGAAACCCTGTAATTAAATACAAAGCATAGCTAGACCCCAATGTGGGGCAAATGGCAATTTCATTTTTCATGTCAGTGTAAATGTTGCTGCTCGAAGCTCGAAGAAATAAATAATAACGTGAAGTTGAATGTAAGATTCAATTTAATTACCAAATCATCTGTGGTGTTTCAATCATCCTGTTTTGTTGATAAAGGGGAAACCCGAAACGTTCATTTGATCTGTTTTTGTAATTAAATTGAAGCTTACATTCAACTTCACGTTATTATCTATTTTTCATGACATAATATTATATTTTAAAAATCTCAGTCGTTAAAGAAACAACAAAAAAAGGTTGGAAATATAATTTAACGACATCAAACTAGTCCTTCAGACAAGGAGACTTGGAGATTGTTTTGTTTTGAAGGGTTTTACGGCGCTTGCAAAACATGTAGGTCATATCAGCGCCAGTAAAAAGGTTCTAGAATTAAAATTAAAAGGACTTGAGGAAATAGTAAGACAAAGGGGAATTGGTTCAAATAGGGTACAGAGTACAATATCAATGTAGTTTGAGATCAGTTCAAAGTCTCACCCAAGGAATACACTCAAATGCTTACATTATACGTTCAAAATAACAGATATAGCAATACATAACAGAGAGATGATTTTCAAGGGAAAAAAATATCATCTCCCAAAATAATAACTATGCATTTGACTGTTTTCCTCCCAGCCAAGCACTATAGTCAGGGCCAAGGCAAAACTTAGTAATCTCATTCCAAGACAAAGACAGAAAGCAAATTGGAAAATAGATATAGGGGGATAGAAGACGCAATAAGTGCCACCCAGCCCACTATGGGAGGCCAGGAACCCCACCCAGAGACTTGGAGACGTACCATAGAGAGGGACCTAAAGCCGATAGGTCTGTCCATCGAGATGGCCCCGAGAATAGCTGCTGACAGGCCAGGTGGAGATCCCTTGCATCGCCTCAAGTGCCAGCAGACCCATATAGGATTGAGTGAGTCAGAAAGAGCTATAAGGCCCATAGAACTGGAGTTTATCCCGGGTTTCAAAGTATAAAAGAGGACAATATCCATTGCCTGCTAGCATTTTGATAGGATACTAGTCTATCGCATAGTTATTATTATAATAATAAATATTTATAATTTACGAGGATGAGTCAAAAAGTAATGAGAAAAATCTCCTACTGAGTTCATTTCTTTTTCATGTGTGACGTTATATTTGGCTCAATTGATAATGATGATTATGATGATGAATAACTTGCACAGCACCCTTTTCTACAATATACAGGCTCTAGGCACTTGACGCACGTGGGAATATTGTTAATCAACTTGATACACAACACATTGACACACGGGGGAATATTGTTAATCAACTTGATACACAACACATTGACACACGGGGGAATATTGCTAATCAACTTAATACACAACACATTGACACACGGGGGAATATTGCTAATCAACTTAATACACAACACATTGACACACGGGAGAATATTGCTAATCAACTTAATACACAACACATTGACACACGGGGGAATATTGTTAATCAACTCGATACACAACACATTGACACACGGGGGAATATTGTTAATCAACTTGATACACAACACATTGACACACGGGGGAATATTGTTAATCAACTTAATACACAACACATTGACACACGGGAGAATATTGCTAATCAACTTGATACACAACACATTGACACACGGGGGAATATTGTTAATCAACTTAATACACAAAACATTGACACACGGGGGAATATTGTTAATCAACTTGATACACAACACATTGACACACGGGGGAATATTGTTAATCAACTTGATACACAACACATTTTCACAAAACTCCGTTAAAACTAATTATTTATTTAAAAGAGAAAAAAAAACAAACAAAACTTTTGGCACAATTCTAGTAATCCATACAAAAAATCAAAACATTTGTATTGTAAACAATAAAAACTCCTGGGAAATGTTTCAAAAAGGCTCAGGACATAAAAATAAATGGCATCGAGATTGCAAAAAGCAGTGATCACAAAGTAAAAAGCAACAAAAATAAACTTGCTCTACCTTAGAATTAAAAAAAAATGAATAGATAACAGTAAGGGTTAAACTATTCTTATAAATCTTTGACATTGCACTCAGAAGTAAGCTCCCCTGTTTTGTTTATTTGTTCTTAAAGGTTTTACGGCGCTTGCGACACAGGTCATTTTGGCGCCAGTGAAAAAGGAAGAAAATGAGATAGTAACAAAATTCTAGATTTACAAAATCAAAGCACCCAAGAAAAAGTAAGACAAAGGGGAATTGGTTCAAATAGGAAACAGATTTGGATTCCAGGACACCCTATCGATGTGCACAATTTGACATCACATGAAACGTCTCACCCAGACACAAGCACAGGATCCCACAAAGAGGAAAACACTCAAATGCTTACATTATCATTCAAAACAACACATCTAACAAATCATTAAAATTACAGACAGATGACTCACAAGGAAAAATAAACCCCTTCCCAAAACGTAAACTATACATTTGAATGTTTCCCTCTCAGCCAATTTGTTTTGTTTTTGTTTTTAAGAGTTTTACGGCGCTTGCAACACATTTAGGTCAGCGCCAGTAAAAAGGAAGAAAATCGGATAGTAAAGACATTCTTGATGTACAATTAAAAGGGCTTGAGGAAAAAGTAAGACAAAGGGGAATGGTTTAAATAGGGAACAGATGTAGATTCAAAGAGCACACTATCAGTGTACTTAGTTTGTGATCACCCAAAAGTCTCAACCAGACACCAGCACAAGATCCCACTAAGAGGAATACACTCAAAATGTTTATAAACCATATGTTAAGAATAAAAAAATAACAGTAGGTACATAACAGAGAGATGATTTACAAGGAGAAAAAAAATCATCTCCCACAACTATCCATACATTCGACTGTTTCCCTCTCAGCCAGAGTATCCAGCCAGGACCGAGTAATCTCATTCCAAGACAAAGACAGAAAGCAAGTTGGAAAACAGATATAAGGGGATAGAAGACACAGTAAGTACCTCCCTGCCCACTGTGGGAGGTCAGGAACCCCACCCAGCCTGCCCACTATGGGACGTCAGGAACCCCACCCAGCCTCTCGGCCTAAGACGCCGACAAGGAACAGGACAAAACCAAGCAATCCCATTCCAAGACAAAGACAGAAAGCAACAGCAACTCATAAAACAGATATAATAATAGGGTATAGAAGACCAGTGAGTGACCTGACTGCCCATTTTTGGTCAGGAACCCCAGCCAGGCTCAATGAATGTAATATATTTAAATACAGATTTTATGACTCATATATTATGTAAAGTTCAATTTTTAGCGTCAGGCTGGCCTTGACATAACACAGTTTTAAGGCGATGGATTGCAACATATTTGTACTAATAATGCATGTCAATAAAAGTCATGGGAACAAATTAATACTACAGGTAATTTAAAGCACAAAATATTGACATAGAGGAAATAAGAATAGATGTGTGTAAATACCACATACTTTGGTGTGTAAATATACGGTATCATTAAATTCAAATTACTCATTTCCAAGAGGAAATTAAATGTATCTTTAGCGTCTTATCCAAGGGAAGACTGGAATAACCCAGGCATCAGTCACAGTGCAGCGCTGTACACATTGCACATCAATCATCACCATAATCTGCATGCTTATTATGTATCATGTAGTGTCGTGATTTTCAATTTTGTTGTTTTTAAACATTTTTATTTTTATTCTTATTTTTATTATGTATAAGCGCCGCAGAGCACGATTAACGTGGATGTTTAGGCGCTATATAAATTTATTATTTTATTTTATTTATTTATTATTTTATAATCATCTTCATTGTCGTCGTCGCTATCATGATGATCATTATCATCTCCATCACCATCAAAAATTGTACTTAGTCGTAGCAGAGCTATTGTAGTTGACATGAAATAAATTCTATGATATGACCAGGAAAAGTGGTTTTTGTTGTGTTTTTGTTTTTTAAGGGCTTTACAGCGCTCGCAACACATTTAGGTCATATCAGCGCCGGTAAAAAGGAAGAAAATGGGATAGTAAAAAGTTCTAGAATTACAAATAAAGCACCCAAGAGAAAGTAAGACATAGGGGAACTGGGAACAAATAGGGATCAGATGTAGATTCCAAGAGCACACCACCAATGTACTTAGTTTGAGATCACCTATAAGTCTCATCCGGACACAAGCACAAAATCCAACAAAGAGGAACACACTCAAATGCTTACATTATACATTAAAAATAAATATAATGATACATAACAGAGAGATGATTTACAAGGAAAATAATATCATCTCCCAAAACAATAACTATGCATTCGGCTGTTTCCCTCCCAGCCAGGACTCCGAACAGGACCCAGTAATCTCATTCCAAGACAAAGACAGAAAGCATGTTGGAAAATAGATATAAGGGGATAGAAGACACAGTATGTACCTCCCTGCCCACTATGGGAGGTCAGGATCCCCACCCAGTGGGAACAAATTAATACTACAGGTAATTTAAAGCACAAAATATTGACATAGAGGAAATAAGAATAGATGTGTGTAAATACCACATACTTTGGTGTGTAAATATACGGTATCATTAAATTCAATTTACTCATTTCCAAGAGGAAATTAAATGTATCTTTAGCTTCTAAGTATCCAAGGGAAGATTGGAATAACCCAGGCATCAGTCACAGTACAGCGCTGTACACATTGCACATCAACCATCACCATAATCATCTTCATTGTCGTCGTCGCTTTCATGATGATCATTATCATCTCTATCACCATCAAAAATTGTACTTGGTCGTAGCAGGACTATTGTAGTTGACATGAAATCAAGTCAATGATATGACCAGGAAAAGTGGCTTGACTTAAAATTGATAAATACATATCATCTAATGCTATTCTATAAAACCACCAGACCAGACCAAAACAAACAAAAACTAAAAAAACAAAAATTAAAATCGAAAAAGCATGAATAAAAAAAGCTTACAACAATTATAGAAATATAACATGTGGAAGAGAAAGAGTGAAAGGAAAACGAAAAAGGTAGCGGGAAATAACAATAAATATCTTTTTAATCCATAAACTTCACTTTGGTTTTTGCTTTTGTTTTGTTTTCTTGGGGGGAAAAAATAAAAAATAAATAAATAAATTGTCAGCAGAAGATGCTAAAAATAGTAAAAGCATTCCTCTATCCTCTCTCTTAACTCACTCAATCCTAGAGATTTTTGCTACTTTTCAAAATTGGAAAAAAAACGTATTAAAAATGAGCATGTACTCGTACATGGATAGTTTTACTCAACAACCATTAACATGTAAAAACTAAAAACATTAACTTTGATACTACGCCTATAATTTGTCTCCGAAAAATGTAATAAATAGACATGGGGTAAAACTAACCTGGGTAAACTTCGGATATAGTCGGTGGTAGGGTTGAGTGAGTTAAGGCAGCCCTTTAACTCATTCAACCCTAACACCGACTATATCCGTAGTAGTTTACCCCTGTTACTTTTACCCCATGCATATTTAGTACATTTTTATGAGACAAATTATAGGCGTAGTATCAAAGCTTTGTTTTTGTTTTTGTTTTTGTTTTTGCATGTTAATGGTTGTTGAGTAAAACTATCTATGTACGAGTACATGCTCATTTTTTATACATCTTTTCCAATTTTGAAAAGTAGCAAAAATCTCTAGGATTGAGTGAGTTAATTTTCCAGTTATACATAAGCACTGTACGGTAGTATCAGCAGTATAAAGGAACATTTAAAACTAGACCCTGTAAAGCATGAGGCATGATTGTTGATGTCCATGGCAATAAATCTACACAAATATTCATAATAATCTGTAATAATATGTAACTCACCACCTCAATTCAGTATTACGTTGGGGTGAACCAGGGGATTAAAATTTAAATTCCAAGTTGTAAATTTTTTTATAATGTGACCACCCATCTCAAATCTGTATTATGTCGGGGTGACCTAGGTACTGGAAATTGAATGCACAGCTACAAATATGAAAAGTAATCCTTCAGAGCCATTAGGCCCATTATTCCAGTTTATATAGTGTGAAACGGACAATAGCAATTGCTTGCTATCCTTTGGATAGGATGCTAGTCTATCGCAAAGTACTTTCCACCAGATCTAACAGACCCAGCTACCATTTCACTGCTAGGTAGACGGGGATTTGAAAAAAAAAAAGAAAAAAAGAAAAATCGACTGCACCTGGGATTGACCTCGGTCCCGTTGCGTGTGAAGCAGCTTCCCAAACTACCCAATTCTCAGATTTTGTGATATATTGTCCACCCTTAAAATTCAATTTTTCAAAACCTGGCTCACCCTAACATTAATGCCAAATTGATGCAGATGATCACACACATAAATTCTTTACATTGGAAGCAAAACGAGAACTCTTTGGGCGGAGTCTGAGATCAAACTTGGATATGTGGGGAGGGGGGGGGGGGGGATGGGACGCCTCAGGCATAATAGATAACTAGGGGGCAATCATGAATGAATCAACATCCACAGATTTTCCTCTGATGAGATCCAAAAGCAAGTGTCACATATCACAACAAGACCACATAGCCGCATCAAGCACCTTTAGTCCCGTGCAAGAGTTCATCCCACGTTTTTCCATCGCCAAGGTAACCAAAAAATGGTAGAGGAACCAGAAAACTCACGAGGCAGTAAAGCTTCGACGGGCCAAACACAGACATCACATTTCTCACTAAATCGCTGCTGTACAGAAATCTATTTCTTTTGAACTCGTACTTCGTCTGTCCTCTGACAACCAGGAACATTTGAAACAAGAAAAAGTAGAGACATAGACAAGCTGTGAAGGTACTCCAGTATAAAAATAAAACAAATAAAACGGAGGTACCACATGTGTAACCCAGTACCCAAAACCCGATTAAAAAGGGAGGAAAATATGCAATGACGCCCCATTCCTGAAACAACTCGTAATTCTCATTGATAAACCAAACTGTCGCAAACGTACTGTATAAAGCACCCAGAGCTCCGTATAAACAGAATGTTGTAAAATAGCGTTGATTGTGGAAGCCGATACAACATCCTGCGAAGAAACAATGGTGGTCCCTTTTCAAGATACAAGAACGACAAAGAGGGCAATGCTTCGATCTGGGAGGAGTGAGCTCGTTGCATTGGCGACATTCATCCCATCCGGCCAAGTTGAGAGCTGTGTTGCCTTTCAACTGATGATGTCTATCCTTTCCATTGCTGAAAATACGGCCACTGCCAAGTGCACCCCCTGAATCTGATTCTTCGTTTTCTGTTTTTGAAAAAGTCTTGAAAGTTTTTTTACGATTATAATTCCAATTGCTATCACAATTCGATGAATTGTCTTTCGCGAGAAATGTGTTTTGCTGGCGACTAAACACGGAGAAATGGAATTTTAGCTTTATGCAAATATAATTTCCAACTACATAAGTTGCTAAAATGACAGCGAGAAGCGTCCGATTGAAAAGTGTGATGGCATCATCCCTGTAGACTTGAGGAAGTGTGACGCGAAGGGCGATGAATAAAGTTAGAGATGTGTAAATTGCAAACAAACTCTGACACGTCATATTCAATAAAAATAACTTCCATTCCCAGCTCAACGCCATGACGGATCACTGGAGAAGAAAAAAAAATATTAAAGTTAATTCTTTATCAAACATGATTAGTAAATATTAATCGTCTTTAAAAAATAATTTTTTAATAGAAAAATTGAGGTTTATATAGGCCAACATCCACTTAATGTGCTCAAAATGCTTTACAGAGGGTCCCTGACCAATAGCAACACGTAACATATAGAACAAGACATGACACCTGTTTGCGATATTACAATTTTTTTTGACAGAGACATTGCTGTTAACGGCCATGTACTCATTTTACACCTAAGTTTGGTGAGAGAATGTGAGTAAAGAGTCTTTTCCAAGGACTCGACTACGAGGCTCGAACCCAGGACTTTCCGATCCGAAAGCAAGTGTCATACCACTAGACCACATAGTCCCACAAAGAGGAATAAAAGGATTCAATAATTCAATACAATCTGTCTTTTACTGTTTTATTTATTGATTTATTTATCTTATTTTTTAAATTTTTTTTGCTTGTTTATTATTCGCATTTTTTATGCTAGAATAAATCATGAATTTATCATTACTTCTGATATTAAATCAAAATCCAAGAGCACACCGTTGATGTAATTAGTTTAAAATCACCTAAAAGTCTCATCCAGACACCAGGACAGGATTCCACTTACTTACTTACTTATCCGAACCAGCGACCACCTGAGCTCTAGCCCTTCGGTCTTGTGCCATGACGTAGAAGTTAGACGTCTTTTGTAACAGGATCCCACTAAGAGGATTACAAATCTCACTCAAAACGGATCATTACATTACAGAGAGATGATTCCCAACGAACTGTAACATCACCTCCCAAAACTAACACTATACATTTGACTGTATCCCTCTCAGCCATGGACTCCAGAATGGGCCAGGACAAAATCAAGTAATCCCATTCCAAGACAAAGACAGAAAGCAACTCAGAAAACAGATATAGGCGGATACAAGATACAGCAATTGGGGATTGGTTCAAATAGGGAACAGTTACAGACTCCAAGAGCATACCGTCAATGTACGTCGTTTGAGACCAAACTTAAAAGTCTCATCTGGACACCAGCAGAGGAACCCACTGAGAGGAATACACTCAAACACTCTTCCAGAACATATCCATATAACTGATAATACATAACAGAAAGATGATTTACAAGGGGAAAAAATCATCTCCCAGAATTAATACTAAACATTTGACTGTTTCCCTCTCAGCTTGGGACTCGAGCGAGGACCAGGCAAGACTAAGATTCCAAGACAAAGACAGAAAGCAACTGGGAAAAAAAACAACATATAGGGAGAAAGAATACAGACCAAGTGACCTCCTTCCCACCGTGGGAAACCTCATATTCTAACAGCTTTAACTGCGGATCGGTTCAACTGAACTCTCCAGTCTTTGAGCAACTTAATTATTTGATTTGTTCTGATTGATTTGATTGATGTAAATACATGTCGGGTCATACCGGTTAATCTAGACTAATCTAGACTAACTCAACCCCCCCCCCCCCCCCGAAAAATCCCAAGTTATTTGGGATGACCTACCCTATGTGTTCAGAGGTGCTTTACAGAAATGAGGCACCAAAATATTAAAAATATGGATTCATCATCATCCATCATGGCTTGTGCTCTTGAGCACATTGCCGGTCAGCTGTCTCCACGAATCACGATCCGATGCGGTGCGCATGGAATTTGTGTTGCTTTTTAAGTCACATTTGGCCATTCTTAGGTTATTTAAATAAGTCATTTTTCGTCTTCCTCTAGCTCTCTTTCCTTCGATCATCCCAGATGTTACCAACTTTTCTATTCCATCTCTTCTCCACACATGTGGATTATAGAATGTTAAAAGTACATTTTTGAGTCACCAAAGCAATATGGAGAGAGGGACAACTCAACCGTGACACTAACTCATTTAGTATTTGGCCATGGTAACTTTTACTCCATCATTAATGCATGTATATCTTTCTGAGACAAAGTATATGCGTATTATTAAAGCTAATGTTTTCAGTTTTTACATGGTTGGTTGGTGAATAAAACTATGTATGTAATGCCATTTTTTTAGGGGGGGGGGGGAGGTTCAGTTTTGAGAAGTACCAAAAATCTCTAGAGAGAGCAGATTTTTATTGGGTTTTTTTTGTGTGTTTTTTTAAAGAGTTTTACAGCAACACATTAAGGTCATATCAGCGCCAGTAAAAAGGAAGAAAATGGGATAGTAAAAAGTTCTAGAATTACAATTAAAGCACAAAAGAAAAGGTAAGACAAAGGGGAATTGGCTCAAATAGGGAACAGATGTAGATTCCAAGGGCACACTATCACAGTACTTAATTTGAGATCACCTAAAAGTCTCGTCCTGACACAAGCACAGGTCTCAACTAAGAGGAAAACACTCAAATGTTTACCAATCATATAATATAATATGTAAACTAAACATAATACAATACATAACAGAGAGATGATTTACAAGGAAAAAAAACGAAGTGGTTATTCAGAGTCGACTCTGGATAACTGTAGGCAGTTATTCAGAGTCGACTCTGGATAACTGTAGATGATTATTCAGAGTCGACCCTGGATAACCATGTGTACAGATATTTAGAGCTGAGTAGCCTATCGAATTATCGAGTTGAGTTCTTGCGAGATGAGTTTCTTTCAATTTGATACCAGTTTACTACGGTTATTTTGTGACTTTGGCAATTTTAGTGCCAAATTCTTAAAACTTGGCGATTTTTCAACTTCAGTCGCTTATAAATAAGAATCTTTAATCAATTGCAAAACATATTCCATCAACAAAGCAAATTTAAATTAGCTTATAAACAATCATTTCTTAAATCGATCAGCCTAACTTATCTCTATTACCAAATGATATCTATAAACATAATATGAAGATAGAAGGGTGGCTGAGAGAGAGAGAGAGTGAGAGAGAGAGAGAGAGAATTAATGAATTGATTTTTTTTTTTTTTTAATGTTTTATAATTAGACACAAGTTGTAATGAATTCTATTAACAAATTCAGAACAATCAAATAAAAACAAAACAAAACTTAAAAAGGAAGAAAAAAAAAAGACACGCTTATAAACCTTATAAAATAGTCAAATGAATGTATTTTCATGTTACAGCTAAAAAGTACACAAATATTTACACCCATTTGCTCCATCCCCTTCCCTTTCGGTCATCTTCTCATTCATGGCCACCATGTGTCTTGTGCTGCCTTTGACATTTGGCGCCAGCGTGTCTAGACTAACGTCATAAATAAAGGAGTGTCACCAAAATTCATGCAACTGAGCAGAGGTGTCAAAAAATGATAGAAGGCATATTATTGTTTTTCCTCCCTGAACTACCACTGAGCAGAAAATGTTTGACATGACAAAAACAACGAAACATTTATGAACAAATCCTAAAATCCCAGAAATCCGCGGAAGATTATCATCACTGGTCCCCACTATATTTTTTTTTAATATTTCTTTTTTTTTTTTTTTTTTTGCAAAATCTCGACAATTTGCAATTTTCCTGTCATTGTCTTGGAATGAGATTACCTAGTTTTGTCCTGATCCTTGCCGGAGTTCCTTGGCTGGGAGGGAAACAGTCGAATGTATAGTTATAGTTTTGGGAGATGATATTTTTTTTGGCTGCGGTTATTCAGAGTCGACTCTGAATAACTGTCTACCGTTATTCAGAGTCGACTCCCCGACTCTGAATAACTGTAGACAGTTATTCAGTGTCAACTGTCTACAGTTATTCAGAGTCGACTCCCCGACTCTGAATAACCGTAGACAGTTATTCAGAGTCGACTCTGAATAACCGCAGCCAAAAAAAAATATCATCTCCCAAAACTATAAATATACATTCGACTGTTTCCCTCCCAGCCAAGGAACTCCGGCAAGGATCAGGACAAAACTAGGTAATCTCATTCCAAGACAATGACAGGAAACAATTGGAAAACGGGTATGGGGGGGGGGGGGGATAGAAGACACAGCATAATATGTACCTCCCTGCCCACTTTATACAACAATCAGTCAATATGAAATTAAGAATGTAAATTAGGAATGAAATACACAAAAAGAAAGGTTGCTTTGTGTATGTAGTAGCGTATGGTTACACCTCCAAATTCATTTTGTCAACCCAGCTTCGAAAGTCTTCCTCCGGCACTGTTTCATACTCACTCACTCTCACTCAACTCACTCTCATGCTATGCTGCTATGCGACCTCATGGAACGAGTACAATATGGAATCTGTTGTTTGGTGGTGATGACTACCTCTGTGTGTGCTGCTAAGGAATAGGCTATTTACAGCTCCAGAAACTTTTCTAAACTTCTGAAAACTTTTCTTGGTTCAAGCGCTGTTATCAAAGACTGCGAGCGTGAAAATCTAGGACTTCGTGCATAAATTTATGAACCATTGTTATTGTTCATGGTCGTCAAAGACTCTGTGAAGCAAGATTGTATTTCCGGGTCAATCGGACTTAATTGCATTCGCAAGGTTGCATTATCTTATTTTATTATTGTTTTTTTTTGTTTTTGTTTTTTTTTTTTTTTTTTGGCTAATCCTAATGAGAAGAAAGAAAAAAATGGCTACACTGTAAATCGGATACAATTAGGCTTGCAGTCGACATATGCAGGTCTGACTTCCGAACGAAATTATTGGCCAAGTTTAGCGTTGTAGTACGGTCATTTTTTTCAGATTTCCATAACAACAATGGACCCCTAATGGATCAGGGGTGTAGGGTCTGGAGGGAGTGGTAGTACCTTTCGGTGAGAGACAGTCGCATCTTCGGATGGTCAGGATCCACTGGTCCACACCTGCATATCTAGCTCATGTCTGGCTCCTAGAAGCTGTAGTGCACGCAGCGGCCACACCCCGGGACCGGGTCTCGACTGACCTGCGAAACGACATTGAGTGACTCGCGTAGTAGGGTAGAATAGGTAATGTCTCACCTTCTAGTGCACAAAGTCTGGATATGGTTAGGTAAAAGTAGGCGTAGACAGCAAGTCTGTGGTAGTCAAAGAGGCGCGTCTGAGACAAAATTAGATAGCGGCTACCACCGTGGAAAAGGGGGAAACCTTACCACGTATCATTCATAGTTAATCATGGCTAGTCAGAGATATAGTGTTAGAGATGCTTGTGACGTTGGGCCCCCCAGCGGCGTAGCCTGGTCATTTAGGAGCATGGGGCTGGATTTGAGATGGGTTGCCGCATATATATATATATATATATATATATATATATATATATATATATATATATATATAGAGAGAGAGAGAGAGAGAGAGAGAGAGAGAGAGAGAGAGAGAGAGAGAATTTGATGCACTCAATTATTTTACCAAAATTTGTATGTTCTTTGTAACTTGTTCATCATGCCTGGCTAAAGATAAGCGATAGCCACTGTCAATCTGTGCACCTATGTGAAGAGTACCAACGGTTTTCAATCTAGTGGTGATATTTAAATGTAAGTTAGACTTCTGATGGTTCAATGCTCTCTGTGTTAAATTTTTCAAACAGCTAAATCCACTTCTTGTCCAAGACAATTCTGTATTGCTGTTATCGCCAAACAAAATACAATTAAAAGAAAATAAACTCTTATTTTCTATTCTCACCGATAGCCAAGGAAAACGACTATACCAATCTTTATCAAATTAAATGACCGATTCTGTTTCCCGTCTTTAATAGTGAGTACAAAATCGTTTGGTTGATGGGGACCGAGACTTTTAATCAAAAGTTTATTTTCCCTATTCAAAGAACTGGTATTGATAGTCAACAGATAATCAACGTGATTCATCACAATTAATAGCATTTAATTAAAATTTTAAAAACAAACACTGCACACATCAGATTAACACACTCAAGTTAAAAGGGACAATGGGGAATTCAATATCACATGCCTGACACGCCTCGAAGAGGGATGGGTAACAGGTACAACACGATTGCCATCAATGGAACAATTAGGTCATTGTGTGTGGCTGCGAGTAAGACAGCCACAATGACTCAGTTCAACGTCAAGATGCCTCTTGATGCCCACAGTCATAGCACACGGCAAACGTGAAATGCATCGCCTGGTTGTACCGTGGGAATATGGCTGGAAGCCTTCTCCACCTTTAAAGCCACACGCTGTACTGATTGGTCAGGGGCACGAGTACAACTCGAGCTGTAGTAAATTCAAAGCGGTGTGATTGGTTCAAGTTTTGAGGCTCTGTAAGGGTTTTTTAACACCAGGTCAACAATGAATTTCATTGTTTGTGAAACAGAAAAATTAAAAGTGTGACTTTTTATTGTTAAATTCTTACATACTTTCAAGACAATGACGACCTGTGGCTTAGCCTTAATAGCCTTTAAGGCCCTACGCCACTGGGGCCCCCTGCAACTAAGTATCAAGCTGTAAATATGTACAGGGAAGAGGAATTAAGTAATGTCCAAAAGATGGCACCTTATGACGTTTCTGGTGGAAAGCCCTCGGGAAAGCCAGAGACTGATCTACCTACCTTGAAGACAAGAAATGTTCCTTTAAAAATTGGCACGTGGAATGTGAGAACACTTGCTCAAGCAGGAAAGCTCCATAACCTAATTATGGAGGCAGAGGCGATGAATATGGATATCCTTGGTGTCTCAGAGACAAGATGGAAAGACAATGGAATAATAAAAAGAGACAGCCACACTTTTATTTACTCCGGAAATACTCAGCACAACAGAGGCGTTGGCATCCTGATGAAAAACAAAATTGCTAAATCAGTAACTGGGTATTGGCCCGTGAACGACCGCATCTTAATGTGCAAAATCCAAGCTAAACCTTTTGATTTAGTGCTCCTACAAATTTATGCACCAACGAGTGATCACCCAGATGAGGAGGTCGAGGCACATTATGAAAATGTAAACAAGGCCCTCAAATGCATAAAATCAAGTGACATTGTTGTCGTAATGGGGGATTTCAATGCGAAAGTTGGAAACGCAGCAATCTCACCGTTCATGGGAAGTTGTGGTCTAGGAGAGTCCAACGAGAGGGGTGAACGTCTGGTCCAATTTTGCGAGTCCCACGACATGACCATAATAAACACCATATTCAAACAACCAAAGAGGCGCCTATATACTTGGAAGAGCCCAGGAGATATATACAGAAACCAAATAGATTATTTTCTCATCAAAACCAGATTCAAAAACTGTGTGACCCAATGTAAAACTTTCCCGGGTGCTGACATTGGATCGGACCATGTTCCCATCATGGTGAAAATAAAAGTTAAATTAAAAATTCCCAAACAGAAAAGGGACGAACACATAAAGTACGACCTAGCTGAACTTAGAAACGAGGAGCTAAGAGCGAAATATGCTGTAGAAGTAGAAAATACGTATTATTGTCTTATGGAAGAACAAGAAGACACAAATAAAGAAACAGAAGAAACGTATAAGAGTAGAATTGATAAACAATGGTCCTCTCTTAAAGGTGCAATAACAACTACAAACGAGAAAATGCTAAACAAAAAATCTAAAGAAGCAAAGAAAGAATGGATGACGAATGAGATTTTTAATCTTATGAGAGAACGGAAACATTCAAAGGGCACCCCTAGGTACAATGAACTGGACAAATCAGTAAAGAAAAAGTGTACCCAGGCTAAAGAAGACTGGCTTGATGAAAAGTGCCACCGTATTGAGAAGCTATCACATGAGAGAAACCCTGGACCAATGTTTGCTGAAATCAAGAAATTCACATATAAAAACGCTCAATCTGGCGGTTGTATCAAAGATAAATCAGGTAGACTCCTCTTTGAGGTGGAAGAAATCGCCAATAGATGGAAAGAATACGTGGAGGAGCTATTCAATGCGGACAGAGGTGACAACCATATACAGTCCTTTCTACGGGGACCCACAATCCTAAGATCAGAAGTAGAGAAAGCCCTATACTGCATGAAAACGGGGAAGGCAAATGGAATAGATGGGGTGTCAACAGAAATGCTGCAAGCACTGGGTGAATTTGGTGTTGATGTGATAACGGACCTTATGAATGAAATATACGAGTCAACGCACATCCCAGAAGACCTTCGCACTTCTATCTTCATACGGCTACCCAAGAAAGCGGGTGCAATTGAGTGTTCGGACTACAGAACAATCAGTCTTATGTGCCATCTACTGAAACTCCTCCTGACAATAATCCTGAAAAGAATCTCGTCAAAAGTAGATCGTGAGATTTCAGAACAGCAAACTGGGTTCAAAAAGAACAGTGGCACCAGGGAGGCAATTTTCGACTTAAAAATCTTGTCAGAAAAATACTTAGAGGTCCAAAAAGACATATATGCCTGTTTTATCGACTACTCAAAGGCATTTGATTCTGTTAGTCATCAGAAACTTATCCAGGACCTTGTGGCAATAGGTGTGGAAGAGAATGATGTGGCTCTAATCGCTAATCTGTACTGGCAGAAAAAGGCTCAGATAAAAGTGCAGGCAGATACAACAGATGCAATTGAAATCAAGAAAGGAGTGCGCCAGGGATGTGTTATGTCTCCTTGCTTGTTTAATTTATACACAGAGTCTATTTTTCGGCAAGTAGAAACAGCACAAGGGTTGAAGGTTGGTGGCCACAACATCAACAATCTACGTTACGCTGACGATACTGTCCTGTTGGCGGAAAGTAAGGAAGACCTACAGAAGCTACTTTCAAAAGTGAACGAAGAGAGTAAAGAAAAGGGGCTGTTCATGAATGCGAAGAAGACAAAAACAATGGTGATAACAAAAAAGAAAGAGCCCATAGAAATAGATATAGAAATAGAAGAGTGTCCAGTGGAACAAGTAAAGGAGTTCACGTACTTGGGGCAGTTGGTAACATCTGATGCAAAGTCTGACAAAGAGATCAGGAGACGAATAATGCTGGCCAAAAATGCGTTCATGAAACTAAAGCCAATCCTCAACAACACAAATATCTCCATCAGAACACGAATGAGATGCACCAAATGCTATGTGTGGTCCATTTTCTTTTATGGTTGTGAAACGTGGACACTAACCGCACAGACAGAACAACGTATTGAAGCTTTTGAGATGTGGACGTACAGGAGAATACTGAAAATACCTTGGACAGCAAGAAAAACAAACATCGAAGTCCTCGACCTAATGGGCCAAAAACAAAAAGAACTTCTTTTGACTGTGAAGCACAAAAAGCTGTCATATTTTGGACATATGCGAAGACATGATAGTCTCGAAAAAAGGATAATAGAGGGAAGAATTGAAGGAAAGAGAGGCAGAGGAAGACAAAGGAAATCCTGGACAGATGGCATCAAGGAAGCTACAGGACGGCGCATGGCAGACTGTAACGAGGCTGCAATGGACCGTGAAGGATGGAAGGCCATGACATCCGACCTCTGGAAAGAGATGGAACCCGGGTAAGGTAAGGTAATGGATCAGGTTATCAGACCTGCAAATACGTGCAGGTCGTTTACAGTAATTATACAATTGTGCAGACAAACTCTCGATATAGATAGAATGCGCTTGGCCAAGGAGTTCACAACATTGCCATCCGGAAGTATAAAGGACCAACACACAAACTCTGTGTAACCATGAACGTTTATAGTCAGGTTAATACAGTTTAGTGAGAACAACTCACAAACGCGGATGGCAAAAACAATAACAGAGGCCTGAGTGACGTCATCTGCATACTATCTATATCCAGAAAAAAAAAACATTTCAAATGAGATAAAGAAAGACATTTCTCTGGAGACGAAAAAGAATACAGCGGAACCTCGGTTGTATTACAATGACGGTGGGAACAGCCAAAATCTCTCTCTCTCTCTCTCCTCTCTCTCTCCCTCTCTCTCTTTCTCTCTCTCTCTCTCTCTCTCACACACACACACACAAACACACACATGCACAAACGACATACACACCCACTTTCAAACTGACCATGTATGTGTGTGTGTGTGGGGGGGGGGGGGTGTATGTGTGTTTTGTGCTACCCACTCTCTGCTTCAACAAGGCCCATGATAATGATGTAGTACATAGACTAGAGTGGAACCTCAATACAACAGACATGGCGGGACCAGACTGAAACCCTCTTGCTATTATAATCGAGTCCTGTTATAACCGAATTTCAAGGAAAACCACCCCCCCCCCCCCCCCCCCCCAAAAAAAAAAATCACATTTTCAACACGTCCAACCATCCAAAATGTCAAAGTTTAACATCAACTGACATTTACGGAAGGTTTTCAACTATCAGAGGCCAGGAAAACCCTGTAATTCCTGTAACAATCGTCTATCTGGCATCTCAGATTTTCATCGAGGGAGAGACGATATTTAATGACCTTCAACTTTAGTTTAACTCTCTCCTTACCCGCCATTTTCCGGATTTTCCCCAAAACTTCACACCCAACCTATACAAAAAATATATTTAATTCACTCAAACACTAAAGCTGTTTATTTTTGCTATAGGTACATATTATTTTTTTTTTTTTTTTTTTTTTTTTTGCTAATCGAGCTCTTCAACACAGTGTTAATATACTTAACTATAGCAAACATTTTTGTTCAAATATTAGAGGGCCCATACACGCTCAGTTTTCATCCAGGGACGATCTAGGGACAGGCACGGCTGAAGCAAATCGTAGTGAAAACGCAATGTGTGTGGCCAAATACCTTGGCGACGAGCGGATGGACGGTCGGCAGTATAAAAGGGTGGACATTTTTTTCTCTCTCTCTCGGATTTTCGCTGTTTTGATGTCAGATTCATGATCAGCGTCAAATTTACAATCGGTTGTATACCAAGAACTATGTCTTTACTCCAAAAATTGATGAAATTAGAAATGCATTTTAATTAACAGTGAGGCTTGTGGCTGACAGAACAGTGCCCCCTCCTGTTCTGTGATGGAGCCTAGTGGTATGACTCTCGCTTTCGGATCGAAGGTCCGGTTTCGAGACCCGCTCTGAGTGGCGCAGAGTTGAGTCCTTGGAAAAGGCTCTTTACTCACATTCTCTCGCCGTACTCAGGTGTATAATGAGTACATGGTCTGTCATTGTCTTTGTCGGAAAAAAAAAATATTGTAATATCGCCTGACAGGCATGTCTCATCCTTCATGTTTAGTATTGCTGTTGGCTTGGGACCCCTTGTAAAGCGCTTTGGGCACGTCTAGTAGATATTCCGTCAAATAAACGCTGTGTTATTATTTTTTTAAAATAATATCTTTATAAATTTTGAGTCAGGAAGAGGTAGATGAACAAAAGGTTTCGTTCTTGATCACCGTAAAATATATGAATTTCATACAAAATAAAACACTTTTCCTACTTTCGTAATTTCCATTGTAATGACATAATATGACAGTTATTATCATTATTAACCTTTTTAATTTCATTATTATTATTATTATTATTTTATTTTTTTTGTCTTTTTTTTCCTCCTCGTTGACGAGACATCATCAATCACGATCACGAATCCGACGTGAAAACAGCGAAAATCCGAAAAAAGAATTGTCCACTTTTTAATACTGCCACGCCCCCGATCGCTGATGGCCTGGAAAAATACCTTACCGTAAGTGGTCAAAAATCATCTGGGACTGACGCAGGGATCGGGTCACAGCGACCCAGACGAGCGCATCACGGGTACAGAACTCAACGTCTATGGGGGCCCTTATGATGTACAAAATAAATTTGAATGACAAAAATGGCTGCATCCTATGGGTAGTAAGGAGGGGGTTAACCCAATGAGGACAGTGAAGAACTGTCTGTTTGTTTATTTTGTTTTTAAGGGTTTTACGGCACTTGCAACACACTGAGGTCATATCAGTGCCAGTAAAATTGAAGAAATTGGGATAGTAAAAAGTTCTAGAATTACAATTAAAGCACTCAAGAAAGGGTAAGACAAAGGGGAATTTGTTCAAATAGGAACATATTTAGATTCCAAGAGCACGCTATCAAAGTACTTAGTTTGAGATCGCTAAATGTCTCATCCAAACACAAGCACAAGTCCCTACTAAGAGGAACACACTCAAATGTTTACAAATCATATAATATATAATATCAGAGCTGCCTACTTGAAATGTCAAAAATTCCTAGTTTCCAAAGGACAAAATGAATAGGTCACAATAAATAGCATTACAAATCAATTATTTGCCCTCAGCATAATCAAAATATACTCCAAAGTCCTGAATACAGTTACTAAGCAACCAAACTCTCCTTTTTAACAAGATTTCTTGAATAAAAAACGTCTATTCAGTTCTATAACTGGAGCCAAAAATTCGTAATTTTACGAATTATTCTTAGTAGTAGGCAGGTCTGTAATATGTAAACTATTCATAATACAGTGCATAACAAAGATTTGATTTACAGGACAAAAAATATCACATCCCAAAACAGAACAGCCCGTCACCACCTATCATCACCAACATTGGGTTTTACGCGCTTACGACACGCAGGTCATATCAGCGCCATCAAAATAAAGAAAATGGAAAATTCAAGATTGCTCAATTAAAATCACTTAAGAAATTCTAAGACAGAGGGAACAGGTTCAAATATTATGGAACAGAAATAGATTTTAAGGATATGATATAAGTTTATTTAGTGTAGGATCTTCTAAAAATCACAGGATCTTAATTAGAGGAATCCTCTCGAATGTTTACTAAATTTATTCAAAACAAAAACTATAATGGTGCAAAACAGAGATATTATTTACAAGGGGTGATATCGTCTCCCTAAATTAATACGTACAATACACTTAACTGCCCCCCCCCCCCACCCCCTTTCAAGGACTCGGCCCAGGGCCTGGACAAAATCAACTCACGGCAACAGTGAGGTTGTAGTTGTATCGTCTTCAAAGGAGGAGGATGCGGAGGTAAAGTAGAGGGAGGAGGAGGAGGAGAAGAAGAAGAAGAAGAAGAAGAAGAAGAAGAAGAAGAAGAAGAAGAAGAAGAAGAAGAAGAAGAAGAAGAAGAAGAAGAAGAAGAAGAAGAAGGAGGAGGTGGAGGAGGAGGAGGAGGAGGAGGATGACGAGGAGGAGGATGAGGTGGAGGAGGAGGAGGAAAAGGCAAAACCAGTTCCAGCGAACACGGTAAAGCAGTTGTGAAATTATCATAGAAAAATAAATTGAGCATTTGTTTAGCGCAGTATCCACCAAACCACTAAACGTCCTCAAAGCGCTTCACAAGAGATCCCTCAATAGCCAACAGTAACATGCAGGACGAGAATATTACATTTTTTAGACACAGCCAATGCTGTTAAAGGCCAGGTACTCGTTTAAAATCGAGTATTGTGAGAAAATGGGAGTAAAGAGCATTTTCCAAGAAATCCACTTTGAGTCAGACTCGGAGCGGTTTTTTTAATGATGTTTTTAAGGGTTTTACGGCGCTTGCAACACATTTAGGTCATATCAGCGCCAGTAAAAAGGAAGGAAATTGGATAGTAAAGACATTCTTGAGGTACAAGTAAAAGGGCTTGAAGAAAAAGTAAGACAAAGGGGAATCGGTTGAAATAGGGAACTGGTTTAGATTCCAAAAGCACACTAAAGCACACATAATTTGAGATCACTTAAAAGTCTCAACTAGACACTTGCACAGTTCCCCACAAAGAGGAATACACTTAAATGTTTACAAATCATGTTAAAAAACAGAGAGATGATTACAAGGAAAAAAAAATATCATCTCCCAAAACTATAACTATACATTCGACTGTTTCCCCCTCAGCCAGGAACAGGACAAAACTTAGTAATCTCATTCCAAAACAAAGACAGAAAGCAATTGGAAAACAGATATAGGGGGGATAGAAGGAACAGCAAGTAGGTACCTCCCTCCCCACTATGGGAGGTCAGGATCCCCACCCAGAGAGCGGTTTTGAACCCCACACTTACGTCTGAAAGTGGGTATCATCCCACAAGACCACGAGCCGCCCATTTAAGTGACATGTCAAAAGCTACTCTTCATGTGTTACATGATAAGAGCGTGTCCGAGACTGTAGCAAATAAATGTCATTTTCCTGACATTTGATAACAAATAATTTGACTTTCACGTGTCACTCTGCGTTCAGTTACAAAAAAATGTTTCAAAATAATTAGTCTACTGTGAAAATAGCAAAAAAAATATATAAATAAACAAATTAAAAAATAATTGTTTGTTTTTAAGGGTTTTACGGCGCTTGCAACACATTAAGGTCATATCAGCGCCAGTAAAAAGGAAGAAAACGGGATAGTAAAAAGGTCTAGAATTACAATTAAAGCATCCAAGAATAAGGCAGACAAAGGGGAATTGGTTCAAATACATAGGGAACAGGTGTAGATTCCAAGAGCACACTATCAAAGTACTCAGTTTAAGGTCACCTAAAAGTCTCATCCAGATACAAGCACAGGTCTCTACTAAGAGGAATACACTCAAATGTTTACAAATCATATATAATACATAAACAAAACATAATACAATGCATAACAGAGAGAAGATTTACAAGGAAAAAGAATATCATCTCCCAAAACTATACATTTGACTGTTTCCCTCCCAGCTAGGACAAAACCAAGTAATCTCATTCCAAGACAAAGACAGAAAGCATGTTGGGAAACAGATATAAGGGGATAGAAGACACAGTATGTACCCCCATGCACACTATGGGAGATCAGGAACCCCACGCAGAATTTAAAAATAAACAAACATACATATAAATAAATAAATAAATAAATAAATAAATAAATAAATAAATAAATAAATAAATAAATAAATAAGTAAATAAATAAATAAATAAAAAGCCTTCTTCAGGGTCGAAAAGGGACAGAATACAGCAGTAGTAGTATCCACTTTTTCCACAAATTTTCAAATTTTATTGAAAATGATTAAATCCTCAGCTATTTTACACATTATTCGTCATTATTCAACCAACACAAACTGACGAAAACGAACTCCTTCCGGAGATTAAAACAAAAAAAAACAACAAACAAACAAAAAAAAAACTCATACCGTATTGATGTATTTTTGTTGAGTGTTGCAAAAATTAGCTAGACTCTACCATAACATGGAGTTACTCCGGCCACCGGGATTACTTGAGCCACTTATAACTTATAGTTTTTTTGTTGTTTTTTTTAAGGGTCTTACGGCACTTGCAACACATTAAGGTCATATCAGGGCCAGTAAAAAGGGAGAATATGGAAAAGTAAAAAGTTCTAGAATTACAATTAAAGTACCCAAGAAAAATGAAGACAAAAAGGGGATTGGTTCAAATAGGAAACAGATGTAGATTCCAAGAGCACACTATCAAAGTACTTAGTTTGAGATCACTAAAACTAAAAGTCTCATCGAAACATCGAGCAGAGGTCCCCACTAAAAGGAATACACTCAAATGTTTTACAATTCATAAATAACATAAAGAAAACATAATACAGTGCATAACCGAGAGATGATTTATAAGGAAAAAAATATCTCCTAAAACTAACTATACTTTTGACTGTTTCCCTCTCAGCCATGGCATCTGGTCAGGACCAGTACAAAACCAAGTAATCCCATTCCAAGACAAAGACAGAAAGCAAGTTGGAAAACAGATAAAGGGGGATAGAAGATGCAGTAAGTACCTCCCTGCCCACTGTGGGAGGTCAGGAACCCCACCCAGGACACAGTAAGTACCTCCCTGCCCACTGTGGGAGGTCAGAAACCCCACCAAGGCTTTTGGAATGCCCACACTCTTTACCAAATTGGTTAGCAAGTCGTGTAAGCCACAAAAGAGATGAAGACTTTAGGAAAGATAAGAACGTCAAAGACCATATCACTATTAAAAATGACAAAGTAGAGCAAGTAGTAAAACACAAATATCTAGGAGTCACCATGGACAAAAAAAATTACGGTAGGACGTACATACTAAAGACATGAATAGTATAGTAAAATTAATCAAAAAATGTACTTTTTACGGAAATTGTCCCAACTTAACATTGACAAAACACTTTGTACATTATTTTATAGATCTGTAATAGAAAAGATTGTTGACAAAGTGGTAGTAGATAGTGAAGCCAAGGGAATGGAAGTGAATATCACCAAAACGGAATGCATGGTAATACAGAAAAACCCCGAAAACAACAACACCTGCAATATAACGATTCACGGCGAGCAACTTACCAACGTAGAAAGTTTTAAATACCTAGGTTCAATAGTGACAACAGATGGAAGATGTAACCGAGACATACGAGCAAGAATAACTCAAGCCAAACAGGCCTTCATGGACCTCGGAAACATTTTGAAAAACAAACAGATGTCGTTCGGAATTAGATTCAGAGTCTTGAAGTGCTACGTGTGGCCAATCTTGTTATACGGATGCGAAAGCTGGACTACAAATGCAGAAACACAAAAGAACATTGAAGCTTTTGAAATGTGGTGTTTGAGAAGGATGCAGAGAATATCGTATACTGCACACAAAACGAACGAAGAAGTGCTAAAACAAACATACCAACAAAGGAAACTAATGCCCTTAATAGCGGGTCGACAACTATCCTTTTTCGGACACATAGTAAGGAAAGATAAGAATGAATACCTGGCAAGTTGTGGAAAAATACCTGGTAAACGTGCCCGGGGGAGACAAAGAAAAACACTCATAGACCAACTGAAGGGCTTCACCAACCTAACAATCCAAGAGCTGTTTGAAAAAGCAAGAGACAGGGAGGAATGGAGAGAGATAATTCATGCAGTATCCGAAGCCTGGATCAGGCATGGAACCTAGAAGAAGAAGAAGAATAGAAAGTGTTTTAGTATATTGTATTACTGCCTGGGGTGGAAATTGTCTTAGCTCAGCAAAAGCTATCTTTGACATAACAGTTGAAAGGGCTTACAAAAATATTAGAATCAATGTTTTTTAATGTTTTATATTTATATACAGAATGTTGTTTAAGGAAAATTGTAAATATTTTAGATAATCCCACTTGTCCTCTTATCATCACATCACCAAGTCGAACACAAGTGACATATTTTTGTCAATCCAAGCAAAAAGTGAAAGATACTTCAGATCCTTTTTATCTTACAGTTACAGACTTTTTAATAAAGGAAATAATTTATAAATTTTGGTCTATGTTCTGTTTTAACTTTGAATCTTCTTTAAAATTACTCCATACCTACAATTTTGACATCAATTTATAAAATCGTTTACTACATCTTTACAATTATAAAATCTACATGTGCCATGTAATTTATACTATGTAATTTTTTCGGTTAATTAACAATATCATTATACTGTAGAAGTACTCAAAAAGTACTAATGGTACAAATCTCAATGATTTTGATATTGAAGTTCATCTATAACACATTAAATATGGCCTAATTGAAATCGTTTTTGTTTTTTGTTTTGTTTTTAAGGGTTTTACGGCGCTTGCAACACATTTAGGTTATATCAGCGCCAGTAAAAAGGAAGAAAATGGAATAGTAAAAAGTTCTAGAATTACAATTAAGGCACCCAAGAAAAAGTAAGACATAGGGGAACTGGGAACAAATAGGGATCAGATGTAGGTTCCAAGAGCATACCAACAATGTACTTAATCTGATATCACCTATAAGTCTCACCCAGACACAAGCACAAGATCCAACAAAGAGGAATACACTCAAATGCTTACATTTCATTATACATTAAAAATAACAAATTAAATAATACATAACAGAGAGATGATTTACAAGGAAAAAAATATTATCTCCCAAAACAATAACTATGCATTTGACTGTTTCCTTCCCAGCCAAGGCCTCCGGCCAGGGTTGGAACAAAACCAAGTA
Source organism: Berghia stephanieae (assembly GCF_034508935.2). Lineage (NCBI taxonomy): Eukaryota > Metazoa > Mollusca > Gastropoda > Nudibranchia > Aeolidiidae > Berghia > Berghia stephanieae. The sequence goes on from NC_088370.1 coordinate 2,246,342, forward strand.
ATCTCATTTCAAGACAAAGACAGAAAGCATGTTGGAAAACAGATATAAGGGATAGAAGACACGGTATGTACCTCCCTGCCCACTGTGGAGGTAGGGAACCCCACCCACTAATTGAAATCCTGTGGGTATATGTCTAATTTTTATGAAAAATGGTAATAAAATAGCATCACTGAGGTGGAATGACCATTTGATAAGACATGATAAACATTTTTTTTTTAAAGTGCGCCATCCCGCACACTACAAATGAAAGGAAAACAACTTGTAGCAGTCATCCCTATGAGAAGGACCACATCGTTTTCTCTCTTTGAACAGCGACGTCACTTTACAACCTAATGAAAACCCAATAATAATAAATGATGAAAATGTCAACTTTATCGAACTAACTAGCATATTATTATTATTATTGCGTGCTATGTGGTCTAGTGGTATGACACTCGCTTTCGGATCAGAAGGTCCTGGGTTCGAACCTCGCTAGGCACATAGTTGAGTCCGATAAGTCTCTTTACTCACATTCTCTCACTGTACTCAGGTGTAAATTGAGTACCTAGCCGTTAACAGCGTTGTCAGCTTTGTCTGAAAAAATTGCAATATCGCCTAACAGGCGACATGTACCGTCCTACATGTTAAATGTTGCTGTTGGCCAGGGCCACTTGTAAAGCGCTTTGAGCACGTTTAGTGGATATTGTGCTATATAAAAGCTCAATTATTATCATTAATATTATTATCATTTTTATTATTATTATTATTATTATTATTATTATTATTATTATTATTATTATTATTATTATTATTATTATTATTATTATTATTATTATTATTATTATTATTATTATAAGCTCAATTATTATAAAGAGGCAATTCACCTTAACTAGTTCTATCTTACTGAGATTCTATTTCATCTTTGGCATTGCAATTCTAAAACAATATTCTCTTTCTGTGCCCATTCATTTTCGGACACATTCAATGTCGCCAACTTGAAATTCTTGCCAATAAAGCAATGATCCACGATTTCTCTGGCCAAAACCTACGTCAATATTTCCTCTGACTCTCGTTAGTGATTTGAAACAACTCAATAATAAAACCAGAATAACATCACTTTGCAAAACTAACAAACATCAGAGAAAAGGCACGAAAGACATTTGGGGAATCTTCATGAGTACAATTGTATTATCGCCTAACAGGCATCAATCATGTCTCGTTCTACACATTACAGGTTGCTGTTGGTCAGGGACCCTCTGTAAAGCGCTTTGAGCATGTTTAGTGGATATTGCGCTATATAAAAGTAAAAACTTTTTCTTTTTTTTTTTTTTCAGTACCACAATAATTATTTAAATCCACAGTCATCACCCCCAATCCTTCTTTCCATCTCTTAAAATCTTCTTACCATCACCAGCCATTAAGGTTGGTTATATAATGAGACGGTCCTAAGACCAAGGGATGAATTCAAGGAAACAGTTGTCAGATTTCAGCTTGAGGTGCAGCCATACAATACCTTTATTACTATTACTATTACCACTATCATTGATAGGGTTAAAACCCTTTTGAGATATTGAGACTCTCATATTAATAATAATTGGGTTGCTAAATCTAATGTAATACTTGATGAAAGGAAAGGTAGAGAGCAGTGGGGGGTGCCTGAAGCCTGGGAAAGTGAAAATACAAACAAAAGAGTGAAAATGGAGATGCTTCGGATGGGAATTTTACAGACATGGACGGTTGATGGACAAGGAATCCACTTTCTTTTCCAACTCTTATCAACAAACCCAAATGTTGTGTACGATTCTTTAATAAAGTTTGTCTATTGTTTACTTCAGTTTTCGACAAGTCTTCTTCTCATAATATCATTACATCACCAAACATCACAATCATCATCATCATCATCATGACTGTGAGTTTTAATGTGGTATTTCCAAGCAGATGGATAAGGGACAGTGGGCTCCACTAAAAAAAATAAAAAAAAATGTTTATATTCATGAATGCGTTTGATAGTGTCTCTTCAAATTTGTAAATGTAGAAAACTTCCATCCACAGTCAGAACACTGGTATTTCTTAATGCCCAAATGAACCGTATTACAGTGTGTCTTCAACTGGGAACTCCGTAGAAATGAGAGATCACATTGTTTACACGGATAAGGTTTTTCTCCTGTATGAATTTTCATATGAATCTCAAGTAAATAATTCAGAAAAAAGGATTTACCACAAATGGCACATTTGAATTTAAATTGGTTTTTGTCTGTGTGAACTTGAGCAATGTGTCTCTTTAAATAATCAAACTTTTTGAAGGTCTTGTTACACTGAGGGCATTCGATTCTCACAGCAAATTCCTCTTTGTGTGAGCGTCTTTGATGCAATTCCAAAACATCTGTTGATTCAAACGATGCATGACAGATATAGCATATGTTGAAATTGTCTGCCTCTGGGTGGTTTTTCATGTGAAGATGCAGAATAGAAGGATTCAAAAATATGCCTTTGCATAAATAACATTGGTAGGACTTTTTTTCCTTATGACGCATGGTGTGATGGCATTTAAGTCCGCCTTTGGTATTGAAAGATTCATTACATAATTTACAGCTGTACATTTTATAGCCTTCAAAAGAAAGTCGTACACCCGCATGTTCCTCCTGCACGCGATTTACTAAATGAAGAAAGCTATCAAATAAAAATGGACACTTAGGACATCTATAGGTTTTAAAGTGAACATTATCATTGTGTTCTTTAAGATCCGTAACTGTTTGATTGCATTTTGCACAGATAACGCCTGGCTGTTTTAACTGCATATGAGGTTTATTATGTATTGTTTCTATGTGGTGTTTGAAAAGACTATCTGTTGGGAAGGATACTTTACAAACAAAACACTGAGGTTGAGCTGACAGGCTCCCAGCGAGGCTCGTGTTTCCCTGTATGTCAGAATGAGCCGGACTGCCCACTAGTTCACTATTGGTGACATGTTCCTGCCTGATATGACTTCTCAAATCCGATATTGAAGGAAACGAATGTTTACAAATAAAACATTTATGAGGGTTTTCAATATTGTAGATCAGGTGAGTTGTGATATGATATTTCAATACAGGTGCACTGGAAAATGATTCCTTGCACATAAAACATGTGTAAGGATTGTCTTTTTCATGAATTTGCATGTGCTTTTCCAAGTTGTCAAAATTGTCAAACACAGAATGACATACAAAACATTCGAAGGATTCATCGCCACGATCTCCATCAAGAAGCCTTTGATCACTTTTTTTACATTCATCACCGTGGCTTGTGTCTCTGGACTCGTCACTGAAGAAAATGGGATCTTTCTCCTGCTCAGGGTGGGATTCTGTGAAAAACACTGGCAAGTCATTACCTAGATTTACTGCGCCACCTGCAGTATCATCCTCCTTTATCTAAACAACAAGAGAGAAATATATAAAAATTTATCAATGCGTGCTTATTACAGTGAAATCTGCATCATGTCAACTTCTGCATAACAACATCTCTTGTTGGTCCCAAATTTTCTGGGTTAAAAAAAAATCTAAGTTTGTTCATTGATAATGTATAAAATCAACCTTGCTTAAAGTCAATTGATCTTTCTGGTACGGTGGTGTTGATTTTTATCAGGATTCCACTGTATTAAGTCTGTTTTAGGGGGGGGGGGGTTATATGAGAACAAAATAGATGTATATTATAAAGACGGTGGTGTTGATTTTTATCAGGATTCCACTGTATTAAGTCTGTTTTTGGGGGGGGGGGGGGGGGTTATATGAGAACAAAATAGATGTATATTATAAAGATGGTGGTGTTGATTTTTATCAGGATCCCACTGTATTAAGTCTGTTTTAGGGGGGGGGGGGGGGGGGGGTGTTATATGAGAACAAAATAGATGTATATTATAAAGATGGTGGTGTTGATTTTTATCAGGATCCCACTGTATTAAGTCTGTTTTAGGGGGGGGGGGGGGGGGGGTTATATGAGAACAAAATAGATGTATATTATAAAGATGGTAGTGTTGATTTTTATCAGGATCCCACTGTATTAAGTCTGTTTTAGGGGGGGGGGGGGGGGGGGGGGGGGGGTTATATGAGAACAAAATAGATGTATATTATAAAGATGGTGGTGTTGATTTTTATCAGGATCCACTGTATTGTCTGTTTTAGGTTGGTTTTTTTTTTATCAGAGAACAAAATAGATGTATATTATAAAGATGGTGGTGTTGATTTTTATCAGGATCCCACTGTATTAAGTCTGTTTTAGGTTGGTTTTTTTTTTTATCAGAGAACAAAATAGATGTATATTATAAAGATGGTGGTGTTGATTTTTATCAGGATCCCACTGTATTAAGTCTGTTTTAGGGGGGGGGGGGGGGGGGGGGGTTATATGAGAACAAAATAGATGTATATTATAAAGATGGTGGTGTTGATTTTTATCAGGATCCCACTGTATTAAGTCTGTTTTAGGTTGGTTTTTTTTTTTTTATCAGAGAACAAAATAGATGTATATTATAAAGATGGTGGTGTTGATTTTTATCAGGATCCCACTGTATTAAGTCTGTTTTAGGTTGGTTTTTTTTTTATCAGAGAACAAAATAGATGTATATTATAAAGATGGTGGTGTTGATTTTTATCAGGATCCACTGTATTAAGTCTGTTTTAGGGGGTTTTTTTTATATGAGAACAAAATAGATGTATATTATAAAGACGGTGGTGTTGATTTTTATCAGGATCCCACTGTATTAAGTCCGTTTTAGGGGGGGGGGGGGGGGGGGGGGTTATATGAGAACAAAATAGATGTATATTATAAAGATGGTGGTGTTGATTTTTATCAGGATCCCACTGTATTAAGTCTGTTTTAGGTTGGTTTTTTTTTTATCAGAGAACAAAATAGATGTATATTATAAAGATGGTGGTGTTGATTTTTATCAGGATCCCACTGTATTAAGTCTGTTTTAGGTTGGTTTTTTTTTATCAGAGAACAAAATAGATGTATATTATAAAGATGGTGGTGTTGATTTTTATCAGGATCCCACTGTATTAAGTCTGTTTTAGGTTGGTTTTTTTTTTATCAGAGAACAAAATAGATGTATATTATAAAGATGGTGGTGTTGATTTTTATCAGGATCCCACTGTATTAAGTCTGTTTTAGGTTGTTTTTTTTTTTATCAGAGAACAAAATAGATGTATATTATAAAGATGGTGGTGTTGATTTTTATCAGGATCCCACTGTATTAAGTCTGTTTTAGGGGGTTTTTTTTATATGAGAACAAAATAGATGTATATTATAAAGACGGTGGTGTTGATTTTTATCAGGATCCCACTGTATTAAGTCCGTTTTAGGGTTTTTGTTTTTTTTTTGGGGGGGGGGGGGGGTTTAAACTATAAGAGAACAAAATAGATGTATATTATAAAGATGGTGGTGTTGATTTTTAACAGGATTCCACTGTTTGGGGGGGGGGGGGGTTAATATAAGAGAACAAAATGGATGTAAATTATAAAGATACAATCAATGATTAATTGAGCGCTCACCAGACCATGACAGGCACACAAAAGCTAACCAAGAGGCCGTCCCTCAAGATCATGGCTAGAACTAGAACTAGAACTAAACGACTATCAAGAACTGGAATGGGATGACAAGTGAAAAATGCAACAGACTTGTACGAGACCAGGAAGAATGGCGAGACAATTCCAGTCAACTCCTTATGAGAATGAGGTGACACTGGAGTAAAAAAGAATGCTGGAACTTCGTATTGATTAAATAAATAATTAAATTGAGCTCTTATATAGCGCAATATCCACTAAATGTGCTCAAAGCGCTTTACAAGTGGTCCCTGGTCAACAGCAACATTTAACATGTAGGACGAGACATGACGCCTGTTTGGCGATATTACAATTTTTCGGACAAAGACAACGCTGTGTTAACGACCAGGTACTCATTTTACACCTAAGGGTGGTGAGAGAATGTGAGTAAAGAGCCTTTTCCAAGGACTCAACTATGCGCCGAGCGAGGTTCGAACCCAGGACCTTCCGATCCGAAAGCGAGTGTCATACCACTAGACCACATAGCCGCACAGATTATACTCTATACTATTAGGCTGCGGCTATTCGGACTTGAGTCTTTGCAAATTTCAATTTAATCTAAATTATTGACAATTACATAAAATTGATGAAAATGAAAATAACAATAATGGTAATATTGTAACTATCAACAGGTAATCTAAACCCACTTTATTTATCGTGAAAAACAATCGGAAGTCAAGTAAGATATTAAAATGAAAAGAGTTCAAAAGTTCCCTTTAAAACAACGCAGTGGCTATTTTTACAGTCCCATAAAGATGGTTCTCGGGGCTATTTTTACAGTCCCGTAAAGATGGTTCTCAGGGCTATATTTACAGTCCCGTAAAGATGCTTCTCGGGGCTATTTTTACAGTCCCGTAAAGATGCTTCTCGGGGCTATTTTTACAGTCCCGTAAAGATGCTTCTCGGGGCTATTTTTACAGTCCCGTAAAGACGGTTCTCATGGCTATTTTTACGGCGTTGATGCGATTCTGTTCAATTATCCGCATAGTTATAGATTATCATCTTTTTGCAGTATTCACAAAACTTCACATATCATTTCTCCCGATATTTAGATGTACAGATCTAGAGGCGGTGAATGAAAGCAAAATTAATTTCATTTAACATATTTAGATCTAAAGCTAAAACTAAAATTAACAAACAATTAATGTAAAGTCAATTCTCTTAGCAATTTTTACGGTACTGTCATTTTTATTACATATATTTTTTTTTTTTTTTTGAGCCAAGGTCAAAAGGTGCCCGCCTGATACCAGTGTTAGGAAAATTTGATTTTTACTTAATTATGGGCTGTTTTCATTGGGTTAATGCTTGTAATCAATTGATAATATGAAGAAGAGATAAAATGAGATAGCTCAACATACTCTGTACAACAGAATATGAAATAAACAACTTGAAAGTGAATTTTGAATGCTGTTTGGCATGTGCTTAAAACGAGGTCAACGCATCACCTTTTTAGAAATCATGTAGAAATTAAATGTGATGTTTTACCCCCCCCCCCCCCCCCCCCCCCCCCCCCCCCCCCCCCCCCCCCCCCTTGATTGAAATTTGACTAATTGTATAAAGTCAAAATTTACTTTTAAACGCAATTGCAGTATATTACATATCTGATTAAGTTTCATATAGAGTTCTTAAAAAGTTGGTGTTGCTTGTGACCTTTGGTGTCATCAAACACAGCACAATACTAAGACTCGACACGAAACTTTAAAGCTCATGATTAATGTTTATATAATGTTTTATTATGAGAAAAAAGCATAGATTTACTATCTTAACTCAAATCTTGGAGTAAATGTATACCGTTTTGCCGATATTGAGGTTTATTGGTTTTGGTGTCATTTGTCACAAGCAACACGGCATGCGTGAACACGTGGAAGTTTGTTTCGTTAAATGGCGATTCGCAATTTGGATCTACCCTTCTTCCAGTCTTTGAAGTGCAGCACGTTCATTTGCCTTTCCAGCGTGGCTCCAGGCAGAAAAGGTAAGTTGAACTTTGGTGTCATCGCTATTTTACATTGTCACAAGCAACACTTGATATTGGATATTACAAAGTGCCACCAAAAAATTATGTTTTCAGCTGTTATTCTATTTACAAATATGATATTATGACATCTCGCATAAGTCTGTGATTTTGACACAATTAATTATTTCCTTGTAATTCTAATTTTTTATGTTTCAGGGTTGTATTAATCAAGAAAAAGACAAAACTCAAGCTTTTGACGAATCCAGATAAAAGAAGGGTTGTCAAGAAATTTGATTTGATTTACTATTAACACACTAAATTACTACAAACTACCAGATTTGAGCAGTATGGTGATGGTTACCGTATGGTTACATTAATTCATTACCATAGCTGATATTTATCTAGTGTTTGTGTGACTTCTGGTACTTTTTGTGACCATTGGTGTCATTGGTTAAAATGTCACAGGTGACACTTACATTTGAAGTTTCTAATGTATTTCTGTTTTCATGTTCTTCAAAGCTTGAAATGTCATTGAATTACATTTTAACAGGCTATATTACATGTGTTCAGTTGCCATTTTTGATTTATTGAGGCAAAATTGCGTTCAAGTGCCGATTTTGACCAAAGTAATAGCAACAATGGTATTACTAATTTCTAAGTATATTTCCAATTTGAAAGTATTTAGTCTCTTAAAATATTATTGAATTTCATTTTAGAGTAGGTTATTGTGGTTTTTTGACTGAAAATAATGATATATTATGGACGAAAGTGTGATTTGGTGTTGCTTGTGACATAAGTAATGGTGTCACCGGTCTTATGTCACAAGTCACATTCAGATGCTCTAATTTCCATGTATATTTCTATTTTTGAAGTCTTTGGTTTCTGAAATATTATTAAATTCCATATTTAACTGACGTTATTACACTGGTTTGACTGAAATTAATGATATATTGTCGAAATTGCAATTTGGTATTGCTTGTGACATAAGTAATGGTGTCATCGGTCTAATGTCACAAGTGACACAATGCCGCTAAATAAGATATGCTTTGGTCACATTATTTCCCAACATTTTATTCCAAAAGTTTCTGAACATTGCTGGTCATAAACATATGCAATATTGTTGTTTTTGTTAATGTACAAACATTTTTATGGAATAATATATTTGCATTCTATGTTGCTTGTGACCGATGACACTAAAAAGCAACATTTTCTCCAATAGTTGGTAATATTATTGTACTATGATTGTTGTTGATTGTGTCTTTTTGTCCATAACTTACTAAATAAAGTTTGATACTCAACAAAAATCATTTGGTTATAGAGTTTTTTGTCTCATTTTGGTGTCACCGGTCACAGGTGACACCAGCAACCTATAGGTATTGTTGACGATATTATGCTGCGTTAGACATTAAAGTTATCTAAAGGGCCTTTGATTCATGAAGTACAGGGTTTTTGCTACACATATAGAAAGATGAATGGACTATTATGTCACTTTTATTTTGAGAAAAAAAATTGGCACCTTTTGACCTTGGCTCATTTGCATAAGTTATGTTTGCAGTACAGAACAGCCCATTTTCTATCATCAGTGGGCAGGTTAGGTTGTATGTCTTGATTTTTTTTCTGTCAAACATACATAATATAGATCTATTATCAAACACTGAAAGTATATTTATTTAGTTCCTGCTTGAGTCGACACCCCCCAAGATATAATACTTTACAGGTTGGCTTTTGTTTACACTTTACCAGTATAACCAGTCAGGAAGGACTAACGGTTTATACAATTTTAAAAGACGTAGACGTCTAACATTCAGGGTGCAGTCTTCTCACGTGAGAGTGGGTTTGAATCCAATTTAAAAAAAGAGGCCGATTGGACACATTTTGACCATAATTTTAGAACCCCCTCCCCCCTTCCCCCAACCATATTGTGGACAAATGACTACCCCCCCCCCATGTGGATGTCCATGGTAAAGATGCACATTGCGAAACACCTCATGCTTAAATATTGTTCTTTTGAATAATATTTTTTTAAAAAAGAAAGTAAATAATGATGATGATTCTCTACCATGGGCGGTCATGATCCAAAAGAATAGAGGTGCCCAAGACTGATCCTCTTTGGGGCGCCGAGGTGGAGAGGGCATTTTACTTTGGTCCCACCATCGCGTTGCTCCTACTCCTTTACCGATTGACCAAGTGTTTGTTTCGACCAGACAAGAGTGGTCGCTGTATTGCTCCTCCCTTCCCAGTTTTATTGTTCTCCGCCAAAGCGGTGTTCACCTTGTGGTCAGACCAAGGTTGTGGTTGCCCTGGGTCAGACCCCTCTGCCTATGCTTTGAGGTACCACTAGGGAAAGAGATAGATAGAGAAAAAGAGAAAGGAAAAAGAGAGAGAGAGAGAAAGAGAGAGAGAGAGAGAGAGAGAAAGAGAGAGAGAGAGAGAGAGAGAGAGAGAGAGAGAGAGAGAGAGAGAAAGAGATAGAAAAAGAAAGAGATTGGGAAAGAATGAAAGAAAGAGAGAGGGAGAGAGAGAGAGAAAATGAGATATAGGGAAAGAAAGAAAGAAAGAAAGAGTGAAAGAGAGAAACAAAGAAAGAATTTAGAAAGACCGGGAGAGAGAGAGAGAGAGGGGGGGGGGGAGAGAAATAGAGAAAGAAAGAGATTGGGAAAGAATGAAAGAAAGAAAGAGGGAGAGAGATAGAAAAAAAGAGAAAGTAAAAAGAGAGAGAGAAAGAGAAAGAAAGACATAGAGAAAGAATGAAAGAGAGAGAGAGAGAGAGAGAGAGAGAGAGAGAGAGAGAGAGAGAGAGAGAGAGAGAGAGGCTGCTAACTGGCTGCACCTGAACGAAGTGAGTGAGAGTTTTAGAGCTAATGGCGTCTACTCAGCCAATCTGTTACTATTTATAAATCTATTACCGCAACGCCGTAAAAATAGCCACCAGAACCGTCTTTACGGGACTGGAAAAATAGGCCCCGAGAACCATCTTTACGGGACTGTAAAAATAGACCATCTTTACGGGACTGTAAAAATAGCCACTGCGTTAAAACAAACATAAAATATTAAAGTCAGTCAATGTAACTGGTCTAAAGGACCACTTTTCTAACATCTTCAAACAACGTCCAAATACAATCTAGTGTTTGACATGCAACAATCCTCCTAGAGGGCTAGGAAGGGATTTTTAGCTGAGTCAGTCTGATACGTGCAAAACAGAATTTATTCTGGACTCTTCGTCTGCTTCCATCAGTTTCACTCTCTGCCCACTGCCCGCATAGAATCTGCCTTGTGTTTGAGTTCGAAAAGCCACGGGGCACTATTCAGACTCGAGTCTGAATTGCCACTTCAACTTCAATAATATTTAGCACTTGCATTGCCAGCGGTATTTCTTTATAATATATAGATAGTGAAAAACAAAATAGAAGTGAATATCAAGTGGTCTGCTGCAGTGTTGCTTTGTCTTTTACTTTCTATTTACACAGAGTTTCTTACATGTCCCAGTAGTTTTGGGGGTTTTTTTACATGAAATTCCATCACCATGACAAGACGGATCTGAAAAAGTGTGTATGAATGAAGACATATTTACATTTGAATGAATCATTGGGAAAAATTCCGTAAGATTCTCTTTCAATTAGTATTTTCACGGGGGATCTTTTGTCAGGCGTTTATTTATTGAATTTGTCAATATATTATAGTAGTAGCATTTTAAAATCTCTAGAACAACCTTGGTAGAAATTTCTTTTGTCACTTTGAGCTGAAAACGTCAAACTGCCAATTCGCCTTTTTATTTTCAACCAGGAAGAAAGTTGTTAATCATCAAATCTGTTCACAGTCCACAACCAATAAAATTGTTCACAACCTACCTACCTGTTAACTTTATTGATCATCTTTCGTTTCTATAATTTGTTCATTCTGGCCACAATTTTGGGGATATTGATGATCGCCGGGAATTTGTTTATGTTGCTGACGAATTCCCAGGCCAAAAAGAAAAGAAAAAAAAAACACAAAAAAATACAACCTCTCTTTTTGTCTTTTTCTTTTCTTGTCTTTTTTTTTTTTTTTTTTTTTTTTTTTTGAGCGAGTCTATTCTTTTCTCCATTCTTGTTTGGCCTTTTCCGTTTCTGAGCATGAATTTCTTAAAATTGTTTGTTTTTTTAATTAAAAAATTATTGGGGTTTTTTTTCTCTTCTATCTGACCATTTAGTCGCTCTCTGAATATTTCTGTTTGTTTGCTTTTTAATTATTTATTCTTTTAAGATATTATTTTAGATCGGAGTGGAGACAAATATGACAATTTGCTAGAAAGGAACCAAAGCCTCCAACCAGGGGGACAGGTTACATTCTATTTCATGTATGTGTTTACATGAAAACCGACCCTATATTTTCTAGTTTTACTCACTCGGAATGGTTTTCCATAGTTCACCTCTAATGGTCTAGCTAGTCATATCTACTTGAATAACTATATAGAGAATTATCCTCTAAACATGTTCTCACGCTTTAGTGCATGGGCCAGTGGGCATACTCAATGTCTCAATCGTTTCTATGTTATATGTTTGTGTTGAGAATATTGGCTATTAAGCTTAACTGCTGGTCAAAATTATTCGCGATGGTGGTGTACGAACGAATCGGCGGTCTCAAGAAGTGGGTGAGAGAGGGATCTAGTAATGACTTTGGGTTTGAAACGAATATTTTTGTGTTCGTGGATAGCTCACACGGTAGAGCCACGCTCTCACCTGCCAGGCGGAGTTGTCGTACCAATAAGGTCGCAGGTTCAAACCCCACCACCGCCGCGAAAAATTTTTATTCTCTATTGTCTTCTGGCACTTTTCTATTCACTTCATATCTTGTTGTTACCAACATAAGTGCCTGCTCCACTCACTTTTCTGAATTAAAAATTCACCCATACACCGGAGCATACTCAATGTCTCAATCGTTTCTATGTTATATGTTTGTGTTGAGAATATTGGCTATTAAGCTTAACTGCTGGTCAAAATTATTCGCGATGGTGGTGTACGAACGAATCGGCGGTCTCAAGAAGTGGGTGAGAGAGGGATCTAGTAATGACTTTGGGTTTGAAACGAATATTTTTGTGTTCGTGGATAGCTCACACGGTAGAGCCACGCTCTCACCTGCCAGGCGGAGTTGTCGTACCAATAAGGTCGCAGGTTCAAACCCCACCACCGCCGCGAAAAATTTTTATTCTCTATTGTCTTCTGGCACGTTTCTATTCACTTCATATCTTGTTGTTACCAACATAAGTGCCTGCTCCACTCACTTTTCTGAATTAAAAATTCACCCCATACACCGGAGCATACTCAATGTCTCAATCGTTTCTATGTTATATGTTTGTGTTGAGAATATTGGCTATTAAGCTTAACTGCTGGTCAAAATTATTCGCGATGGTGGTGTACGAACGAATCGGCGGTCTCAAGAAGTGGGTGAGAGAGGGATCTAGTAATGACTTTGGGTTTGAAACGAATATTTTTGTGTTCGTGGATAGCTCACACGGTAGAGCCACGCTCTCACCTGCCAGGCGGAGTTGTCGTACCAATAAGGTCGCAGGTTCAAACCCACCACCGCCGCGAAAAATTTTTATTCTCTATTGTCTTCTGGCACTTTTCTATTCACTTCATATCTTGTTGTTACCAACATAAGTGCCTGCTCCACTCACTTTTCTGAATTAAAAATTCACCCATACACCGGAGCATACTCAATGTCTCAATCGTTTCTATGTTATATGTTTGTGTTGAGAATATTGGCTATTTAGCTTAACTGCTGGTCAAAATTATTCGCGATGGTGGTGTACGAACGAATCGGCGGTCTCAAGAAGTGGGTGAGAGAGGGATCTAGTAATGACTTTGGGTTTGAAACGAATATTTTTGTGTTCGTGGATAGCTCACACGGTAGAGCCACGCTCTCACCTGCCAGGCGGAGTTGTCGTACCAATAAGGTCGCAGGTTCAAACCCACCACCGCCGCGAAAAATTTTTATTCTCTATTGTCTTCTGGCACGTTTCTATTCACTTCATATCTTGTTGTTACCAACATAAGTGCCTGCTCCACTCACTTTTCTGAATTAAAAATTCACCCATACACCGGAGCATACTCAATGTCTCAATCGTTTCTATGTTATATGTTTGTGTTGAGAATATTGGCTATTAAGCTTAACTGCTGGTCAAAATTATTCGCGATGGTGGTGTACGAACGAATCGGCGGTCTCAAGAAGTGGGTGAGAGAGGGATCTAGTAATGACTTTGGGTTTGAAACGAATATTTTTGTGTTCGTGGATAGCTCACACGGTAGAGCCACGCTCTCACCTGCAGGCGGAGTTGTCGTACCAATAAGGTCGCAGGTTCAAACCCCACCACCGCCGCGAAAATTTTTTATTCTCTATTGTCTTCTGGCACTTTTCTATTCACTTCATATCTTGTTGTTACCAACATAAGTGCCTGCTCCACTCACTTTTCTGAATTAAAAATTCACCCATACACCGGAGCATACTCAATGTCTCAATCGTTTCTATGTTATATGTTTGTGTTGAGAATATTGGCTATTAAGCTTAACTGCTGGTCAAAATTATTCGCGATGGTGGTGTACGAACGAATCGGCGGTCTCAAGAAGTGGGTGAGAGAGGGATCTAGTAATGACTTTGGGTTTGAAACGAATATTTTTGTGTTCGTGGATAGCTCACACGGTAGAGCCACGCTCTCACCTGCCAGGCGGAGTTGTCGTACCAATAAGGTCGCAGGTTCAAACCCCACCACCGCCGCGAAAATTTTTTATTCTCTATTGTCTTCTGGCACGTTTCTATTCACTTCATATCTTGTTGTTACCAACATAAGTGCCTGCTCCACTCACTTTTCTGAATTAAAAATTCACCCATACACCGGAGCATACTCAATGTCTCAATCGTTTCTATGTTATATGTTTGTGTTGAGAATATTGGCTATTAAGCTTAACTGCTGGTCAAAATTATTCGCGATGGTGGTGTACGAACGAATCGGCGGTCTCAAGAAGTGGGTGAGAGAGGGATCTAGTAATGACTTTGGGTTTGAAACGAATATTTTTGTGTTCGTGGATAGCTCACACGGTAGAGCCACGCTCTCACCTGCCAGGCGGAGTTGTCGTACCAATAAGGTCGCAGGTTCAAACCCCACCACCGCCGCGAAAATTTTTTATTCTCTATTGTCTTCTGGCACTTTTCTATTCACTTCATATCTTGTTGTTACCAACATAAGTGCCTGCTCCACTCACTTTTCGTAATTAATTGTTGCAATATTTTATTGTATTGCTCAGTTGCTAACACAAATATGAAAATTGTTCCCTCACCACAAGCAAAGCAAAGGTTTCTTTCATCATATGCCATGCTTGATAATAATTTATCCTCTTAAGGCTGCTCATAAGAGAGGTGTCAATTTAGTGGTTTTTGAGCTATCAATGAAATTAATTTGTTGTAATTTGCATATCAATAATTTAATTCCAGCGGCAGGAAATGATTGAAACAAGCATCATTATAAAGTAAAAATGATGATCTTGACACATGCCAAGTTTTGTTGTCCGGGCAGTAAAACCTTAAAAGATATGAATTTTTTATTGTAAATTTCTTATTTGGCATGACTTGGTGAGATCCTTATTTTCTCTCCCATAGTACTCCATGCCATGAATTATGTCCAAATATCAGTTTAGGAATAAAATATAAACCATTAAACGAAAATAATACTAATATTATTTTTTAAGCATTTAACTGATTTAAATATTATGAGTTTTGGGCACATTTGAAAGTCAACTTTTTAATGGCTTGATAACTTTTTTCTATACTTAAATCCCTTACGATTCAAGTCAAAATTATATTTTTTTATGACTGTTAGGCATTATAGTTTGAAGATGTATACGGTACTGCTTTTGTGTGGTTGTCTCAGGAAATGCCGACTTTAAAGTGTCATATAGGTGTCAATGTTTAGGGTATTCTTGCATGTTGAATAAGTAATATAATGTAAGTTCAAGTTCTCCTTTTGTGCACAAGTGAATGTGTTAACTTTTTATAGACTGAAGCGTCCAGATATATATGGCAGTGATTTCCCAAAAATTAAATGATCTTGCTGTGGTGTTATACTGATTTGGCTCTGGTTGTTATTCAATTGTTTTATCTCTAAATTTGACTGACTGGAGTTCAATGGTATATCAGATGACTTTATAAGACAATGACTAAATGTGTATTCTTGGAGGAAAGGAGATGATTCTATATAAACTATATGGACAGTGTGTTCGTTTTGAATGTAGTTGGTCAATAAGGAGAAAAAGGTTACTACTTGGAATAAACTATATGCCCTCATACTTTTGAATCCTCTTTTGTCCACATACTATGTCCGTCTGTTTGAGCAAATCATTTAATTTAACAGTACCAGTGCTTAGTTTTAGTTGTAATTGATGATTGATACTGCAATATTTGTAGCATGTCCAGTAACCTTGTTGGGTGATTGATTTTTTCTTGTAAAGAAGTCATACTTTATAGGCAGATTGATAGTAAATTGAGATATTGACATCATACACAATATTAGTTTTTAGTCTTTACTGGTCAATAAAATATTATCTTTATGAGTTATTTTACCACAATCATATCAATTTACTGTTATGATCAACACAACTGTTTGAGAGGAACGGAATTGGTAAAAACAATATACAGAACTTACAAAACCATGAATAAATCAAGAAAATCAACTGCCAATATGATAATATTGCACAGGAACATAGATGCATATATGTACTTATGATATTTATTAAAATTCTTGAGATACTGCCGCTGAGTTTTGAATAACAAATTTTTAATTTAAGTGCACCATAATTTACAAGCACTTAAAATTAGATCAACAATTTGTGATATTCAAAGAAAACTATTAACCACAAGAATGTCAAATTTTCACTGATGTTTAGAAAGACAACTGATTTTTCAAATCAAAATAATGAAGTGAAAGAGTCTGTTATTGTTTTCCCGCTATACAGACATATTATAAGACCATAAATATCCATAATTGCCCCCATTGGACACGGCACTGCCTGATACCAGTTGAACTCCAATGACCTCATGCAGGTAGCGAGCACGGAGGGTTATTGGTCCCTTGGGAGTTCCAACTGAAATAGCGCTGATTCCACGCAGTGTCTATAATATGAAAAAATATATATTACAGTGTATTTGCTTCCTTTCAGTTATAAATAAACAAGAGGAATTTTGTACGAGCACAATTCAGGCATGATTAATGGGCATATAACACATATACATTTGTAACATTTGACCTTGCTGTAGCAAAGAAAGCTTACGATATTGTCTGGCAAAACCCACAGCTTTACAAAACAGTCATTATTCACCTGGGTGTCTTTCACACCATAATTTCATACCTTGGTGCCCTGGGAAAGCTCCAAAGTGGATCTGGATTTGAAGAAATTGTGACTGAAGCAGGGCTATGTGCACATGGTTCTATGGATAGGGTTATGAGTGGAAAGAACTACAACAGGGCTATACGAGTGCATGTGTCTGTTTTGGAGGCTCTAGAGAGGCTTCTGCTTGCAAAATTTGAGCAGGACACGGATTCAAAACTCAGTAAAGACCTCATGTCTTACATAAAGGAATTCACCGAAGGAATTTCAAGCCATACAGCTAATAAAATTCTCCAGCCAACTGTGTATGCTGAGTTATTTTCCCAGTATGAAGCCTTCAAGGCTTCTCCTCCAGTTTCTGCGAGCTATAAAGACAAACAACTTTCTTCTTCATATATCTTGTTTAAAAGAACTGTGCCCGCTGCTTTTTACCACGAATCACCACAATTATGCCAAGTATCTCAGTGTATATTTTGTGTCACTAGCCAACCTGATTCATTCCCACCAGGGGCAGAAGAAATGTTACAAGATAATGGATTTAGTGTCTCCAGATCAAGGACGCCTGCTGGAAGAATAGCAGTTGATATGACCATTGGACAAACAATAAACAAACATGCAAAGACAAAAGGACGTATTGTTGGGTTCAGCAAGAGTCTTCCAAGCGATTACCGTTGGAGTGTAACAAGACACAATCGAGCAGAATATGTATCAGCAACCCAAAGAATGATCAGCAACAACAACTGTATAGATATAGACACCCACGCAGAAAAAAGACAAAGTGAAAAGCGAGTGCAAAAGATCCTCCAGGCATTTTCAGCATTTATCAATCCCTTTGAAGTTGAAGATGGTCTGGTCAGTCTAGCTTCAGGAATGAAAGTGCAAGAGGATGTTGCTGATGACCTGCTAGCCGTGGAAAAAACAAGAAAAAGATTGTTTGAAAGTTTTGTTGAAAACAGACTGAAGGAAAAGACTGTAGAATTTCACAAGCCATTAGACAGGAACAAGACCAAGACATTTGCATCATTGAGGAAAGTGGTAACAGTGAAAAAAGACATGAACGTGGTCAAAATCAAGGCAGAAAGAAATTTATTTGGCCAGCTTCTTGTTTTGTCCCAAGAGCACAGTGTTGATCTTCAAAAAGTTCTTCAATATCCTCTAACACCTACTCCATGGTCGCTGGCTTCATCAGATGGTTTACCTCTGAAGACCAACAAAGCAACTCTGTTTCACAAGCTCACGTCTGACAATTCATTAATGTTCGAGGATTATGCAAAAAAAAAAAAACAAACACCGTTTACATTGTTGATGGCAATGCACTGTTACAAACTCTGTCAGCAATCCCAAATACATTTGGTGAAGTAGCCAAACTTACATTTTCCTCCTTACCACAAGCAGCTTGTGTACACTTTGTGACTGATACTTACATAGAAGATTCAATCAAAGGTTGTGAGAGATTGAGGAGAGGATCTTCTGAAGATAATGCATACTTGTTAAGAGGATCTGCAACAACAGTGCCCAGACGTTGGAAATCATTTCTCAGCTGCGTTGATAACAAAAGATCCCTTATCAGGTTTCTCCTCAAGGAATGGGAAAGTAACGAATATGCAAAGAAACTGAGAAACAGGGAAATCTTCTTTGTCTGTGAAGAGAGATGCACCTTACTTTACAGTGACACGGATGAATTTACCACAGCTGTACCTTGTCTAGATCTCTACTCATCACAGGAAGAGGCAGACACACGAATTATACTGCACTGTCAATATGCTTCCCGCCAACCAAACTGTGAAACAATTTTGTCAGATCACCAGACACGGATGTCTTCTTACTTCTCCTTTCATTCTCAGAGACAATTGGAAAGACCCTGATTTTTTATACTGGCTGTGGCAACAACAGGCGACAAATCAATGTCTCTCAGATAGCAAAGACTTTGTCTAAACAGATGTGTGATGCATTACTTGGTGTCCATGCATTCACAGGCTGTGACACAACAAGTTGCTTTGCTGGGCAAGGAAAGCTGAAAGCTCTAAAATTTCTTCAAAAGGAGGAAGATCTTAGAATTCTGTTCTCCAGATTTGGAACATCAGCAGCTGTTTCGAGTAATGACTGTCTCATGATAGAGTCATTTGTGTGCAAGCTGTATGGCAAAACCTCATGCACAAGTGTCAACAAAGTGAGGTATGACATAGTTCGCCAGCGTTTCAAAGGAAAGAAAGGTACCATCTCATGCAGTGGTGGAATTGATCTGTGTCAGATGCCTCCTTGTAGTCAAGTATTGTCACTGCACATATCAAGAGCCAACTTTCAAACTCTCATTTGGAGGAATGCAGTGTGCCAGAATCCTAGCATTCCAAAACCAGAGGATAACGGTTGGCAGAGAAATTCTGCAAATGAATTGGAAGTACAGTGGTTCAAAGATGCTTTCATTCCAGATGAGTTGCAGGAAATTGTGTATGAAGAAAGCTGCACCAGTACTGACGAAGATACATATGCCGAGGATGGTAGTAATGCCTGCATCATACATTAAAAATAACAATAATTCATTACAGAGAGATGATTTACAAGGAAAAAAATATCATCTCCCAAAACAATAACTATGCATTTGACTGTTTCCCTCCCAGCTAGGACTCCGGCCAGGGCAAGGACAAAACCAAGTAATCTCATTCCAAAACAAAGACAGAAAGCATGTTGGAAAACAGATATAAAGGGATAGAAGACACAGTATGCCCCCCACCCCCCTCCCCTGCCCACTATGGGAGGTCAGGAACCCCACCCAGGATATCAACAGGCTTCTCGTGATTAAAATATTGGAATTGAATTGGAATAAGCCAAACTGGCAACCTCGGTTTCTTTTAATTAAAAAAAAAAAAACATGTCTTGTCGTAGGCCTGTTGTTCTTGTTGTTTTTAAAGGTTTTACGGACTTGCAACATATTTAGGTTATATCAGCGCCAGTAAAAAGGAAGAAAATGGGATAGTAGAAAGTTCTAGAATTAAAATTAAAGCACCCAAGAGAAAGTAAGACAAAGGGGAACTGGGAACAAATAGGGATCAGATGTAGATTCCAAGAGCAAACCATCAATGTACTTAGTTCGAGATCACCTATGTCTCATCCGGACACAAGCACAAAATCCAACAAAGAGGAATACACTCAAATGCTTACATTTCATTATACATTAAAAATAACAAATATGATAAAACATAACAGAGAGATGATTTTCAAGGAAAAAAATATAATCTCCCAAAACAATAATTATGCATTTGACTGTTTCCCTCCCAGCTAAGGACTCCGGCCAGGGTCGAGACAAAACCAAGCAATCTCATACCAAGACAAAGACAGAAAGCAAATTGGAAAACAGCTATAAGGGGATAGAAGACACGATAAGTACCTCCCTGTCCACTGTGGAGGCAGGGAACCCCACCCAGGTCGTAGGCCTGATCGGGTCTTAAGGCCCGACGACCTTCTAATTTCTCATAGGGGCGACAATAGATACAACTTAGCTAATACCTAATGGATTAGGTAATCAATAATTTAGAAGCTAAATACGAGTGCCAATCAATACTTTTAAAAGTATTTAAAAATCATGCCCCTCCGCCATGACATCGTAAGATATCGTCGCCTCGGTATTCAACGAAGGAATATAGATAATTCAAATTCATCAAACAAGATGTCTGGTGTCAACAGGAATCACCAATGTTGTCCAAGTGAGCAAATTGGGGTTAATAATCTTACCCAAGGAAAAAAAGCGAAAATGCCTGAAGCGGGACTCGAACCCGGGACCTTCCGGGCCAAGGAGCAATGCTTTAACCAATCGGCCGCATCAATACGTATATTTAATGTAAAGGATTAAACATGCATTCAAAAAAAGTTTGGATACAAGTTATTTAATGTATTTATAAAAATTAATTATCCTGATGATACGTCTATTACGCGTTGAAAATTTAAAAATCTTAAATGAAAATGCCCCGTCTTAACGTTTTGATAAAGCTATTTTAGACAAAGTTATGAGGTGGAAAATCGTTATAAAATTCAAGACTTTTGGAATGTGTTCTGTGTAGAGTTATTTTGGTACTAAAAGGGGTAATGTACTGTTATTCCTTAAACAAACCCACTCATATAGCGTGAGAAGGCATTGTTCCAAGACAAACCTTTATGATACATCAAGCAAATATCTATGCCTGTTAACGCAACTTTATCATATCATAGGATAAAGTCATTAGTGCATATCACTCTTGAAGAATCGAATCTTGTAAAGTCAAACAATACACAAAGGTTTAAAAGCGTTTGCAAGATGTTGGGTAATTTTAGTGTCTTGAAAAGGAAAGAAGATGGTACACAACAAAGACAGTAAAAAGATCATACTCTGTGCCTAGCCTATGACCATCAGAACTCTCAAACATTGGAAAACACCGAGGTGATTTATGAACGAAACCGACCACCCGGAGAGATGATAAATTGCATCATCGCTTACAAAAACACCCCCAAAAAACAAGCAAACAAAACACACACACACACACACACATATATAAACAAACACACACACCCATGCGGAAGGGCATAAATATCTTTTTATTTTTTTTTTAAGTATTGATGGCACTTGTATTTGTCTTCTCAATTATCGATTAGTTATTCCATTAGGTATTATCCACAGACACACAGACACACATGCGCGACCAATTATTTCTCTCACAGATAGAATGTCGTGGGGGGGGGGGGGGTGTCATATAACCTATCTTACGGATACCTAAATCAATGTACACATGCAGAATCGAATCTTGCACAGTGAAAACGATCTGGAATAATGCCCAGCTTTAGTTTGAAGTTGAAGTACGAATAGTGAAAGTGACACTATCTGCCCTTACGTACGGCAACGACGAGTGATGATCCTAAGGGCGAATAGGGTTACCCTTTTCTTTTCTTTTTTTTTTTTTTTTACATTTTCCTTGCTGTACAGCATTAGAGATCTTTTTGAGTTGTGAATTTAAATTAAAATTAAATTCCCTTTATTCATCCCATATGTGAAAATTCTTTCAAGGGTATATTTCAAGGGAAGACTGAAATAACCCAGTCGTCAAACGCAGTGCAGAGCCGCAAAATGGGCGAGGTGACTCGCTCAAGGCCACACAGCGCAGCGGCGGGTGATCGAACATGGTAGGTACCTTTTGGGTACGAAGCCAAGACCGTACCGCTGAGCCATTATAAACAGTAAAGTAAAGCAGTTATAATAGAACCAGCTTTAAATCAAAAGCCTTGTATACCTTTTATGTACCCTATTGAATGTGTATTATAAACCAACAGAAATCACATATCATATCATGATCAGATGTTAAGGTTTAATAAATGACATAAGACAAAATCATTGCTGACACTTTGAGTTCCCCCTTGTGCAAAACATAAGTTTTTCACTAAAAATTTTAAACATAGAACAGTTGAACATTGCTTTAGAGGAACAAAATAGATGTAAAAACATGTACAAATACAATTATACATCATATATATATATATATATATATATATATATATATATATATATATATATATATATATATATATATATATATATATATATATATATATATATGAGCCAAGGTCAAAAGGTGCCCGCCTGATACCAGTGTTAAGAAAATTTGATTTTTACTTAATTATGGGCTGTTTTCATTGGGTTAATGCTTGTAATCAATTGATAATATGAAGAAGAGATAAAATGAGATAGCTCAACATACTCTGTTCAACAGAATATGAAATAAACAACTTGAAAGTGAAATTTGAATGCTGTTTGGCATGTGCTTAAAACGAGGTCAACGCATCACCTTTTTAGAAATCATGTAGAAATTAAATGTGATGTTTTACCCCCTTGATTGAAATTTGACTAATAGTATAAAGTCAAAATTTACTTTTAAACGCAATTGCAGTATATTACATATCTGATTAAGTTTCATATAGAGTTCTTAAAAAGTTGGTGTTGCTTGTGACCTTTGGTGTCATCAAACACAGCACAATACTAAGACTCGACACGAAACTTTAAAGCTCATATTTAATGTTTATAAAATGTTTTATTATGAGAAAAAAGCATAGATTTACTATCTGAACTCAAATCTTGGAGTAAATGTATACCGTTTTGCCGATATTGAGGCTTATTGGTTTTGGTGTCATTTGTCACAAGCAACACGGCATGCGTGAACACGTGGAAGTTTGTTTCGTTAAATGGCGATTCGCAATTTTGATCCACCCTTCTTACCAGTCTTTGAAGTGCAGCACTTTCATTTGCTTTGCCTTTCCAGCGTGGCTCCAGGCAGAAAAGGTAAGTTGAACTTTGGTGTCATCGCTATTTTACATTGTCACAAGCAACACTTGATATTGGATATTACAAAGTGCCACCAAAAAATTATGTTTTCAGCTGTTATTCTATTTACAAATATGATATTATGACACCTCACATAAGACTGTGATTTTGACACAATTAATTATTTCCTTGTAATTCTAATTTTTTATGTTTCAGGGTTGTATCAATCAAGAAAAAGACAAAACTCAAGCTTTTGACGAATCCAGATAAAAGAAGGGTTGTCAAGAAATTTGATTTGATTTACTATTAACACACTAAATTACTACAAACTAGCAGATTTGAGCAGTAGGGTGATGGTTACCGTATGGTTACATGAATTCATTACCATGGCTGATATTTATCTAGTGTTTGTGTGACTTCTGGTACTTTTTGTGACCATTGGTGTCATCGGTGTAAATGTCACAGGTGACACTTAAGTTTGAAGTTTCTAATGTATTTCTGTTTTCATGTTCTTCAAAGCTTGAAATGTCATTTAACAGGCTATATTACATGTGCTCAGTTGCTATTCTTGATTTATTGAGGCAAAATTGCGTTCTAGTGCCGATTTTGACCAAAGTAATAGCAACAATGGTATTACTAATTTCTAAGTATATTTCCAATTTGAAAGTATTTAGTTTCTTAAAATATTATTGAATTTCATTTTAGAGTAGGTTATTGTGCTTTTTTGACTGAAAATAATGATATATTATGGACGAAAGTGTGATTTGGTGTTGCTTGTGACATAAGTAATGGTGTCACCGGTCTTATGTCACAAGTCACATTCAGATGCTCTAATTTCCATGCATATTTCTATTTTTGAAGTCTTTGATTTCTGAAATATTATTAAATTTCATATTTAACTGTGATTATTACACTGGTTTGACTGAAATCAATGATATATTGTCGAAATTGCAATTTGGTATTGCTTGTGACATAAGTAATGGTGTCATCGATCGGTCTAATGTCACAAGTGACACAATGCGGCTAAATAAGATATGCTTTGGTCACATTATTTCCCAACATTTTATTCCAAAACTTTCTGGACATTGCTGGTAATAAACATATGCAATATTGTTGTTTTTGTTAATGTATAAACATTTTTATGAAATAATATATTTGCATTCTATGTTGCTTGTGACCGATGACACCAAAAAGAAACATTTTCTCCAATAGTTGGTAATATTATTGTACTGTGATTGTTGTTGATTGTGTCTTTTTGTCTATAACTTACTAAATAAAGTTTGATACTCAACAAAAATCATTTGGTTATAGAGTTTTTTGTTTCATTTTGGTGTCACCGGTCACAGGTGACACCGACAACCTATAGGTATTGTTGACGATATTATGCTGCGTTAGACCTTAAAGTTATCTAAAGGACCTTTGATTCATGAAGTACAGGGTTTTTGCTACACATATAGAAACATGAATGGACTATTATGTCACTTTTATTTTGAGAAAAAAAATTGGCACCTTTTGACCTTGGCTCATATATATATATTATATATATATATAAATATATATATATATATATATATATATATATAATCTATATATATTATATATATATATATATATTATATATATATATATATATATATATATATATATATATATATATATATATATATATACATATATATATATGTGTGTGTGTGTGTGTGTGTGTGTGTGTGTGTGTGTGTGTGTGTGTGTGTGTGTGACTGTTACTAGATTCATCCTAAAAGAAAAACTTTTTTTCTTCTACTTCTCTTTTGTCTGCATGTTATGTTTGTTTTGTTTTTAGGTGTTTAACGGCGCTTTCGACACTATTTAGGTCATTTAAGCGCCCGTTTCTGTCTTTCATCAATCTTTTATCGCCCCCAAGGGGCCACAGCTGATCAAAACGTGTACTGTTGTAATAAAATCTTTATAAAATCATAATAGTTACATGTTTGTTAAGTAAAAATATCTATTTACAATTTCTGCAGGAGTTCACATTCCTGCAGATACTTTAAAATTGAAAGCGGATCGACCGACTGGAACAGAGACTTCAAGTCTCTGTTATCATAATGTTGTGACCTTATCTGTTCTAATTCTGTACATTCAATTAAAGTGTGTTGAACTGTCAGGTCACAGTTACATGTTCTGCAGAGGGGTTTTTCATCCCTCTCCAGAAGGAAACGGTGAGTGAGGGCAGTATGTCCGATCCGGAGTCGAGTTATTTTTACCTCGTCTCTTCTTTTTAGCCCCGAGTTGGGTCTGGGGCCGAGGTCACTTTTAATTTGTTTTAATTTGTTATGTACATCTCGACTCCAGGATCGTTCCCATTCCTTTCGGACATGTTTTTTTATATTGATCTTTAAATCCGCGTGTGGGATTTTACTGCCCTCTTGTAATTCTTGGCTCACCGCCTCTTTTGCCAGTCGATCCGCTTCTTCGTTCCCCTGGATACCCACATGACTAGGTACCCAGAGAAAACAAACTTTCTTTTTCTTAATAAATAATTTATTTGCACCTTCCAAGATACTTATGAGTCTTGGATCGGTGCAATAAAAATTTGAGATCCCCTTAAGTACGGACAGTGAGTCAGACAAGATCAAGAATTTATTTTTATTCGATCTCTCAGCCAAACGGAGAGCATTTAGGATTGCTCTCGATTCCGCTGTAAAGATCGAAACATTTCTATCCAGGCGAAGTGATCCTGTGCCTTCCGATGAGTGATAGGCACATCCTACTGCATCTGCGCTCTTTGAACCATCCGTAAATATGTGAGTATGGTTTTTGTATGTTTGTAATATTGCTTTTAGTGTCTGTTTGTAAATATGTGGGTCTGTTTGTGATTTTTCCAGTTTTGTTAGGTCCAAATTTATGTTTGGTCTATGTATGGACCATGGTGGTGTCTTTGCCTGGACGTATGGATGTATCCTATCTAGACTGATGTTCATGTCTGCGATGTCTTTTTTTATTCTGCAACCTAATGGTGGTGTCATTTTTGGGTGCTTGCGAAATTTTTCTTCTAGTGTCCTATCCGTGTAGTGTACATGTTTGTGTGCTGGGTTGTCGTGCAGCGATGTGACCTTAGTAACATACTGGAGAGCCAGTTTTTTCCTCCTGAGATGGAGAGGTGGCTCATCTGCCTCAGCATAAAGGCTTGCCACTGGAGAAGTGCGGAAAGCCCCGAGTGCCAAGCGCAGTCCCTGATGATGAATTGGGTCCAGCATGCCTAAGTAGGATGGTTTTGCAGAGCCGTATACAAAAGATGCGTAGTCCAGTTTTGATCGAATAAGGGTTCGGTATATCTTTAGAAGAGTGTTTGTGTCCGAACCCCATTCCATGCTCGACAGAACTCTCATTATTCTCATTGCTTTCATGCATCGCAGTCTGAGATCTTTGATATGGGCGAGGAAATTTAGTTTCCTATCAAAGATCAAACCCAGGAATCGG
Source organism: Berghia stephanieae (assembly GCF_034508935.2). Lineage (NCBI taxonomy): Eukaryota > Metazoa > Mollusca > Gastropoda > Nudibranchia > Aeolidiidae > Berghia > Berghia stephanieae. The sequence goes on from NC_088370.1 coordinate 2,272,946, forward strand.
GCTTCGTCCTTTACCTCAATTCTGGAATTGTTGAGATAAAGGTCAGGCTGTCTAATGCAGGTGCGTTTTCGGCAGAAGTGGACAGCTACTGTTTTTGATGGGGAGAAGGAGAAACCATTGAGATTTGCCCACTCCGACAGTTTGTTTAGTTGGAGTTGTAACTGTCTCTCAATGGTGTCCATACTCGATTTACTTCGATAGCATACAAGAAAGTCATCAACATATAAGGAACAGTCAACATTCTGTCTCATTGCATTCACTATTGAGTTTATTTTAATCTCAAACAGAATGGGAGACAGAATGCTACCCTGTGGAACTCCCTCTTCCTGATCAAATGGATCAGAAAAGGTGGATCCTGCTTTGACCTGAAAGGATCTGTTGTTTAAAAATGCTCTGACAAACATTGGAAGGTTTCCTCGTAGACCAAGTTTGTGCAGATCTTTGAGGATTCCGAATTTCCAAGTTGTGTCAAAGGCCTTCTCAAGGTCAAAGAAGATTGCTACCAAGTGCTCACCTTTGGCAAAGGCCTCACGAATGAAGCTCTCTAGTCGAACAAGGTGATCAACAGTTGATCTGTTCTTTCGAAAGCCACATTGGAGGTCGGAGAGGGAGTTGTTGTGTTCCAAGTAGAACATCAGACGCTTGTTGACCATTTTCTCCATCAGCTTGCATAGGCAGCTGGTGAGGGAGATTGGTCGGTAGTTTGAAGCGTCCGAATGGTCTTTCCCAGGTTTTGGGATTGGAATCACGGTGGCCAGATTCCAACTAGGTGGAAAAGTCTGTGTTGTCCATATCTTGTTATAGATATTCAAAAGGACAACCAGACTATCTTGTGGAAGATGTCGGAGTATTTCATAACTGATGTTGTCAGGACCCGGTGCTGTGACATTTGTGTCACGGAGGCAGGCACCCAACTCCTCAAGTGTAAATGGTTTGTTGTAGTCTTCAGTGTTTGTAGATGTAAAGTTTATTGGTGTGTTTTCTGCGTTTTGTTTATGGCGCAGAAATTGTGGTGTGTGGTGTGCAGACGAGGAGCTGTGCGCCAGCCTCTCGGCCAGAGTGTTGGCAATTTCTTGTTCTGTTTCAGCCACGGATCCATCGGGACGTGTCAAGTGATTTAGTGAATCACTATCAGATCCCTTCAGTTTCCGTAACATCTTCCACACCCTATTCAGGGGTGTCTGGCTATTTATTTTTGAGACAAAGTTTTGGAAGGATCTCCGTTTGTTTTCTCGGAAGATCTTCCTACACTTTGCTCGTAGTTTCCTAAATGTTGCGAAATTCTCAGGGATTGGGAATCTCATCGCTTTCCTGTATGCTTTTTTCTTCTCCCGTAGGGCCGCTCGACATTCCCTGAAAACCAGGGATTGTGTTTTCTCGGTCTACCAGAGGTTGTTGGTATTGTCGAGCTGCAGATATTTGTTAAAATATTTTTGAATTTGTCATAGCTGTCCACCTCTGTCGTAAGGAGTCTGTGACACTCCTGTGAGAAAGTTTCCCAATCTGCTCGCCGTACACACTCCAACGTTTGGGCTGTGGGGCCCTTGAAGTCGGGGTGATGTCGAGGCAGACTGGAAAATGGTCAGAACCGTGATCGTCATCGATCACAGTCCAGGAGAGCTCTGGAGCTAATGTAGGATCACAGAAAGTGAGATCGATGGCAGACGTGGTAAGATTGTGAATATTTACCCGTGTTGCCTCGAGACCGTTTGCCAAGTATACATCCATTTTCATTATGAAAGCCTCCACTGCCTTTCCCTCTGGTTTGCGTCTGTGTTTCCCCAGAGAGGACTGTGAGCATTGAAATCTCCCATTATCACATAGGGAGGGGGGAGTTGGTTTAGAACTCCCTCTAGCTCGGCAGACTGGAGGCGATGATCTGGTGGGATGTACACAGAGCAGATGGTGATTGGTCTGTGCAATGTCACTCTCACTGCCATTGCCTGTAGATTTGTTTTCATTGGTATCAAGCGGTGGGGGGTGCTCTTCTTCGTGAGAATTGAAACTCCCCCACACGCTATCTGGCCATCAGAGTGAATCAGATGATTGGCCGTATATCCTTTTACTGTGTAGTCGTCTGCTGGTAATTTTGTTTCCTGCAGACAGACTACATCAGGATTCCTCTGGAGGAGGAGGTCCAATTCTGTTCTATTTGATCTGATCCCTCTGATGTTCCAGGAAATTAATCTTGTCTGACTAGGTATCCTAATTTTTTTGTGGGGAGGTTAGGCAGTATTTTGACACATTTGCGACCTTGTTTTTAGGTCTTGATGGCTTTTTCTTTTGAGGACTGTCTTTTCTAGTCTGTGCGATTTTGCCATGGCATGGCTGTTTTGGTTATTACCAGCAGCCCTGGCAACTTCTGCATAACTCTTGGCAGAAGCAGCGACCTGCCGAGGGGGGCATATCACTGCTTTTGCCTGAGCAAACGTACCGCCGTAAGTGGCTCTGTATGTCAAGATTGCCTTTTCTTCTTGCCACTTAGGACAATCTTTCGAATGTGCTGCATGCTTGCCTTGGCAGTTCAGACAACAAGGGTCCACTTTGCAGTTTTCCTCATTGTGGTCTTCTTTGCCGCAGCGGGGGCATGTAGCTTTACGGCGGCAGTTTGTTTTAGTATGGCAGTACCGGTGGCAGTTAAAACATCTCATGGGGTTCGGGACGTAAGGCCGAACCTCCAAGTCGAGGTATTCAATTCTTATTCTCGACGGGGGTCTCGGGCTGTCAAAAGTCAGGATCCAGGTGTTGGTCTGGATTGTGCTGTCGCCGCAGCGGATGCTAACCCGCCGAGCTTCGACAACACCCTCCAGTTCCTCAACCATCTCCTGCTCCGAACAGCCTATCAGATCTCTGCTTCTTATGACACCCTTTGACCTATTGAGGCTCCTGTGAGCCTCAACGGTGACTGGGATGTCAGAGAATCTGGTACATTTCAAGAGGTTCTCACTCTCTTGTCGACCCTGCACTTGTATCATTAAAGTGCCAGAGTTGTTCCTGTTCACTGCCTTTGGTGTACCGGCGCCATTTGCTTTGAGTGCCTTGCTGATGGTGAAGATACTCAAAGTGTTCAGTTTGATGTTTTCCTCATTCGGTTGAATTACCAGGAACGGCGAGAATTTTGGGGTTGCCATTCCTGGTAAGTCATCAAGAGTCATCGGGGCAGTTATCTTTCTTTTTTTACCTGTCTGGGGTGGGGCTTTAAGGGGAGAGTTTTTCATATTTTTGGCCATGATATATATAAATTTTTATTCAACCCGGCTATATTGTGCCCACTAGCACGGCTCAGTCCCACACTTGGGGGGTAAGGCACTCACCGAAGCTATACTCCTCAAGTCTGGCCTCCTCTTGTCCTTCCATGGTCCTTGGGAAAAAAAAAAAAAAAGGACTCGAGGGGTGGAGTTGGGGGACGTCCCGCCTCCAGGCCTTTCTCTCGGATTGACCCTAATCTTTGCGTTGCACAAAGACTGACTGCTGATTCAGAGATGACAAACCATGATTAAAAAGAAATTTCATGGGGGATAGGAACTAGATATGGTTTTAAATCTAGTCCTTCCAATCTCTTTGCCTAAATGGAGGGGAGTGCCAAAAAATAGATTTGGCATCTCTGCGTTGGGTAGCTCGGGCCATCTACAAGGTAGGCTACCCACCCGTCTTTAGAGAAGCGTCAAGCCAAAGAGGAGTGTTGGGGTAGAAACACCTCGCAAGGTGAACCCCCCTCAGCCTCCAGGATCAATAGCTCCTCCTTATCGGGGTCCTCTCGGAACTGCGCACCCTCAGCAGAAAGGTGCCTGCTGTGCAGGATTTGGAAAGGAATATCTCCTCGTTGAACCTATTTCAACGGTACAGGGTATAGAGATACTGGGGGATAGAAGACAGTTAAGAAGGCTTGTTTTCCTCCGTTCTTTCTCTCTCTCTGTCCTGGCAACTCAATTTTGATAAGGAAGGGAAATTTGGAATCATTGGGGAAATGGGGTATGGAATGGAAATCATAGCTCAAATATGGTAAAAGGGGGTGGGATTTGTGCTATGCCATCGCCTTCCCTTGCTCTCTTTAAACTGAAACCGTCATTCCTCAAAACATCTTTTATATACTACGTTCTTGGGATTTGGGGGGAGAAAAAGTTTGGGGATGATTGCCAGGACAAGAAAAATAGCAAAATGGGTGAATGAAGCCATTCTCATAAAAAGGGCTGGGGTGTGGGGGTCTGTGGAGCCACTGTGTCTCTCCATTTTTCTCTCACCAGTCGGGTGGTTTTTCGTTGGTTACCACCAAACCAGAATGGCTCTTTTAGTCGCCTTCTACGACACGCATGAGCTTACGGTGGCTCAATTCTTTTCCCTCTCAGTTGAGGGACCCCGGAGACCACACGGGGTTGTCTGCATGTTAAATCATTTGTTTTGATAAGGGTGAACCCGAAACAGCAACAGTCAGTTCTCTTGTTATGTCATTCATTGAAGCTTAATGTTTGTTTGTTTTATGTTTTTAAGGGTTTTACGGCGCTTGCAACACATTTAGGTCATATCAGCGCCAGTAAAAAGGAAGAAAATGGGATAGTAACAAGTTCTAGAATTACAATTAAAGCACAAAAGAAAAGGTAAGACAAAGGAGAATTGGTTCAAATAGGAAACAGATGTAGATTCCAAGAGCACACTATCAAAGTACTTAGTTTGAGATCACCTAAAAGTCTCATCCAGACACAAGCACAGGTCCCCACTAAGAGGAATACACTCAAATGTTTATAAAATACGGAGTGGCTATTCGTCAGTACTGACCCCCAGGCGCTGGCACCTGCGGGTCAGTACTGACGAACAGGCACCGGCGTCTGGGGGTCAGTACTGACTAATACTATTACTAGTACTGATGCCAATTGGTCAGTTCTGACCTGGCCACGGGCGTTGACGGTACCAAAATTATGGAAAAATGCCATTTTTAAAAATAACTTGCTCTACGACAAATAAATCAGCATTTCCTGTCCCATACTAGTCGCAGGGAAGCCCTTGTTTTCACTAAATCTTTTTGTCGGTTTACGTGAGATTTGTTTAATAAATATATCAATTAATTAAACAAGTGAAATTGTCCAATCCTGAGAAAAAGACCAAATTTGGTGTTGAAACGCCAAATTGGAAGCCCTATATTTCGGTTCATCCAACGCGCATGCTCACTGCACTGATGCGTGGCGCTAGAACTGAAGAAAGTGAAAGCTCTTTCATTGTCTCGTCTTTCTTCATTCCTGTCATTTGAAATTCGGCTTGCTCGCATCTTACTGAGACAGGAAAAGTAGAAAACGGTAAGGGCTGCCTGAAGCCGGTGATCTTAAAATACTAACGAAAGAGTGAAAATGAAAGGCTTCGTATGGGAACAAAACAGACAATGGACGTTTCGGGTACAAACCCTTCATTAACACAACAATACACAAATAAACGTGGAAAACAAATAAAATATAATGAAAAATAACTTTGTCGTCTGTACTCAATGGTGGTTGAGGTTGCAGTATGAATGAAATGTCAGCGTGGGTAGAGGATAGGGTGCCCCAGGGGGGTGATCTGATTGATAAGAAAAGGTCAGCGTCAGGGAGCAGAATCTTCCAGAAAATAATGGAAGATAAAAGACATATAAGTAGTAGTAGTAGCAGTAGTAGTAGTAGCAGTAGTGGTAGTAGCAGTAGTGGTAATAGTAGTGAGTGGTCGTAGTAGTAATAGAATGGACAAAGTATTATAAAAGAATCGTAACAGGAAATATTAGAACACATTTTCCTCTATTTTTCTTTAAATAAAGCTATAACGAAAATATACGGGGAAAAAAAAACAATAAAAACAAAATAACCCAAAGAAATAGAATGGACAACATAAAATAAAATAGAATCTTAATGTGGCTTGAAATAACGAGTCATATCGTTGCCCCAACGGCATCTAACGCGTTAGAAATCAAACTTATCTGGGTGACCAAGTGTTACTGTGTGCCATCGGATAAGTTGGCCTGAGAGCCTGGAATTTTAATTGTTTTTTTTTTTTAAATGGTATACTTTTGGAAGTGACGAATAAGTGCGAAGAGGTCTTCGCACTGACGAACAGGTCCGATGTTCGTCAGTGCTGATCAATGGTGGGCGGTGGCACAGACCGAAGAGAGGTTGTCTGTGGGCGGTGGCACCTGTTGTTCAATACTGACCAATAGACACCAGGTTATTGGTCAGTACTGACCTCCAGGCACTGGCGTCTGTTCGTCAGTACTGACCCGCATGTGCTAGCGCCTGGGAGTCAGTACTGACCAATAGCCCTAGCCTATAAAATATGTAAACTAAACATAATACAATGCATAACAGAGAGATGATTTACATTTGACTGTCTCCCTCCCAGCTAGAGTATCCGGCCAGGGCCTGGACAAAACCAAGTAATCTTATTCCAAGACAAAGGCAGAAAGCATGTTGGAAAACAGACATAGGGGGATAGAAGACACAGTATGGACCCCCCTGCCCGCTATGGGAGGTCAGGATCCCCACCCAGATTGAAGCTTAATATTCCCACACATTTTTCATTTTTATCAAAGGTATCCCCAAATTTCTTCACAAGGGTTTAATATATATACCATGTTTTCTAACACTACAACACATGCAAAGTAAAAAAAAAATGCACAATCAAGACACAATCTATTCTATTAAATTTCAATATTTATTTTCTGATCATTTATATAACACTTTAAAGTAAGACATGAATTGATTAGTATGTACATGAGGCAGTTTTATTTCATTAAAATAATAATTCATATATCATATTTCATTTCCTCAGCCGATGGGATGATGATGATGATGATGATGATGATTGATGATGATCATCATCATCACTATTATTATTATTATTATTATTATTATTATTATTATGTGTTCTAGTGTCAGAGTGGGGCTTTTAAATGCGTGGCTATGAAGATGATTTACAAGGGGAAAAAATATCATCTCCCAAAACTATAACTACACATTCAACTGTTTCCCTACCAGCCAAAGACTCCGGCCAGGGTCAGGATAAAACCAGTATCTCATTCCAAGACAAAGACAGAAAGCAATTGAAATACAGATACAGAGGAATGGAAGGCACAGCAAGTACCTCCCTGCCAAATATGGGAGACTTTCCAACTATGTATAAGCTTTCCTTCACAAAACGATAGACAGATTTGATGCTTGGGTGAGAGCTGTCCGCCGTCAGACAGAGACAGGTCGTCTTTGGATTCCACCAAGTCAGTCATCACAAAGTACGCATCGAACATTTTTTGGAAAGGATCTTCAAATCGAATAATATCAGAAGTTTGAAAGAAAATTCAATTCCATCACCCTTCACATTCACAGGAAACTTGTCAAAACCCCACAAACGTGGGTGTTCTTCTGCATCCCAGGACGATAGTGAAAGTGCCCGAGTACCTTTCATCCATGACCATAATTTATTTTTTTTATCTCCAGAGAAACTCATCAAACTACTTGAGAATAACGTAAGTGCTCTCGGGATGAATTTAAGGGAATATAAAGCAGAGCTCTCGGGGGGAATTTAAAGGAATATAAAGCTAAGCTCTCGAGGAAAATTAAAGGAATATAAAGCTGAGCTCTCGAGGGGAATTTAAAGGAATATAAAGCTGAGCTCTCGAGGGGAATTTAAAGGAATATAAAGCAGAAAACAAAAATCTGAAGGAGTGCGTAAAACGTAGAGATGCCAAATGCCTCAACTTGATTAACCTTCTAAAGGAGGAAAAAGTCATCAGTGAAGAAAAAGCAGCGTTGCTTGACTACAATTTTTGATTTAAAAAATCTTTGGCACTCATTCACAATGAGCTTGATGCTAAAAATACATCACCAATCACTCGTACTCTGAGATAGTGAAATCATTTGCCGTCACGGTACTTTTATAGGCCTCAAGAGTATGAGTATCTCCAGAATTTTTTTCATCTTCCCAGTTCCTGAACAATACGAAGATGGACCTTGTCTTTAAACTGCGAACCTGGTTTTTAAATGGATGTTGTCAATAGACCCGGAGAGGACCTTTCTGGGAATGAAGATATGCGTGATGTGATGTATGTATGGTGATGTTTGCTATAAAAAAGGAATGTGTTTATGATTGGAAGACTGGATGCTTTGCAGGAACTTTTGAAACTTTCTCGAGAGCAACGGTGAGATGGTCACAGAAGCTCTTGTGTTTATGGCCGTAGGGATCAAGGGTCACTGGAAGAGACCGATTGGATACTTTCTAGGAGAAGTAGATGGCACACTACAAGTGCAGCTTGTCAGACACGCAATTTCCCTTCTGTCAGATAAAGGTTTCAACGTAGTGGGTGTGACTAGTGATGGCTCATATGCCAATCAAAGTACCACCAGGGAACTAGGTTGTTCTTTTAACATCGACAATATCAGACCAACACTTGCACATCCTTAAGATGTGGAGAGAAAAAATCCATGAAAAATGTACTAACATTTTCACATGATAATTTGGAAATCTTCTTTAGTCGACTGCAAAGAAAGTGGGGTTGGAACAAATAATCCCAACGTTAGTACAAGGTGTATATCTATGCTTGGCACATAGTAAATAGAATATGTAAAAAAAAAAAACATTTCTTGGCTTTATTATGACGTAAGTAGAATATGTAAAAAAAAAACCTTTGAATGGAGAAAAAAAATCCACGAAAAATGTACTAACATACAAACTTTCCCATGATAATTTGGAAATCTTCTTTAGTCAACTGTGTAGAAAAGGGGTGGGGGGGGTGGGGGGGTGTTGGAACAACAATTCCAATGCTAGTACAACGTGTACACCTATGCTTGGCACAAACCAAAGCCAGATCAAGTTTCACGAAAGAAGATGACCAAGCACAACGGTTGACGAAACCAACCATGTGGATACTTCTGTTGATCTCTCAGCCCTCCCTATGCATTTTACCCCAGTCTCTCCGATTTATTCAATTTTGAGTCACTGTAATTATTACAGTCTGTCAAAAAAAAGGCATCTTGTTTTGAATTCCCAAAGGATGCAGAACAAAGGAATGCATGGATTAGAAAAATTCCTCGTGAAAACTTGGTTGTGACAAAGTTCACAGTCCTTTGTGAAAAACACTTTCAGGAAGAGGATATAATACACTTTAAAGTTGTTCATGCAAACAATGGACAACGTTAGAAAACTGTTCGTAGGAAGCGTTTAAAGTTGTAAGCTGGTGCCATCCCATCAATAATTCCAAATCTTTTCTCTTACCTCACCACTTCCCCTTTGCCACAAAGGGAAAGCCCCAGGAGACAGAGACTTAAGGAGAGAGGAGAGGGGAGTTTTAATGTTTTTCTAGAACAAGATAAAATTTCAAGTTTTGATCATGTGAAAAATGAAGTGTGTGGATCTCTGCAAAAGTGGAAATATAATGATATCAGTTTTAATGTTTTTCTAGAACAAGATAAAATTTTAAGTTTTGAACATGTGAAAAATGAAGTGTCTGTTATGCTGTAAAGAATGATTCTGCATATGTGTATGCCACTGCATCGACTGATGCGGATGGGTTAATTATTCCTTTTAGTATATATTATATGTAAAAAATGATTTGAAACTAAAAAATGTTCTTGTTTGTAAAAATGACTTGAAATGGATAATTCCAGACTCTAAAAGCTGTCTACTTGGAGCCAGTTAGAAAATAGTATAAGCCATTACTCTGGAAAAGATGTTCATCTACCGATAATTCAATATTTCAGCAGGCAATTAAATTGTTAAATGTCTGCAGAGACAAAAATAATGATAATAGTTATGACAAAGTTTTTGATTTTTTAATTGATCAGTTAAATTGGATAAATCTGTCTCCATCACAGCGTAGATTTTCGGCGTAAAGGTAAACGATAAAGTAGACAGCAGCAAAGTCAGCCTGTTAGTTCTCTCTCTCTCTCTCTCTCTCTCTCTCTCTCTCTCTCTCTCTCTCTCTCTGTCTGTCTCTCTCTCTCTCTCTCGCTTCCCGGCCTGAAACTATAGAGAGAGCCTTGCTACAAGTCAAGAATAGATTTGACAAATTTAGAAAGAAAACTCAGCCTTTTACAGAAATTAAGAAACTACTTGAAAGAATTAGAAGACATTGACGGAAAGCTGTTAGTGCAAGAGAGAGAGAGAGAGAGAAATTTACATTAATAAATCTAAAATATCATAAAAATTTACTCTTCACTCTTTGATTGTTAGTCTTGTCAGTTCGAAGCTAGCATGCTGTCCCTGTCAATAATATCACCATAACAATTGATATTAGGACTGACATATCAAATGAAACCTATCTAACACTATGGGCCATTTTGCTCGAGCTGAATTCAGGTTTACATCTCTCGTCCTCTCCACCGTGCATGTAAGCTAAAGACCACACTGCAAAGAATTTAGCAAAAGAAAAGGATTACCACTTCCACAAGGGGGACAATCCAAGGCAAGGTCTTAGCCATAGACAAAGAAAATGCATCCAACATCACTAATGCTGTGACGCAGGAGATGAAAATTCGTAATGTGAGGTGCTTCGCTCATACATTGAATTTGATCACTCAGGATTCAATCCAGAAGACATGTGAAATTGATGACATAAGAAAGAAAGTGAAAGAAGCCATTGTCACTTTTTTTCCACCACAGTACAAAGGCCAGTGACCGTCTGAAAGAAAAACAAACGGCATCTGGTATTCCGGAGAAAAAACTCGTCTGTCCAGGACGTGGAGACGAGGTGGAATTCCACGGCGCTAATGATGCGGCGTTACTGAGAACAGCATGAGTTGGTGTCAGCAATGCCCTGCAACTTTGGAAAACAAGATCTGTGCAGGAGGGCCCTTTTAGCTTGATGGAAGGAAAATCAAGCAACGATGCCTTATCTAAGCAAGTTGGCAGCGAAGGTATTATTAGGAATACCAGCGAGATCAGTACCACCGGAAAGAATGTTTTCAAAGGCAGGAGAGTTGTCGGCACGATGGAGCACACTGAAGGACACACATGTACATTATTTTGATTTGACAAAAATTGATAGAGAACTGATCGTAAGGATTGGGCAATCCAGTTATCTGCACTTCTCAAGGGAAAAGTACTAGACGTTTACACAGGACTGAGTGATGAGGATGCAATTGATTACGATGTGGTGAAAGCGGCTTTATTGCGACGTTACAACCTTACTGAGGACGGATTTAATCAGTAGTTTAGAAAGAACAAACCTGAACAAGGAGAGCGTTTTAGTTTCAGTCAGTTTGCGACAAGATTATAAAGTTATATGGAGAAATGGATTGAATTGACTGGAAAAAGGAAGGACTCAGTTGCTGACATTCTGGATATGATATTGAAGGAACAGCTGGTCAGTGTCTGTAGTCGGGATTACGACATTCATACAGGAAAGACAGCCGAAGACAGTGACATTTTGAATTATTAATTTGTGGTCAAAGCCAGGACATTTTGATTTCAATCCTTATTCTTGGACGATGCCAGACACATTATCAGGGATGCCACCAGGCAAATTAAAAAAAGCCTGAAAACTTGCGCGGACGAGATACAAATCAACGTCAAGGGCTTTGTAGGGATTTGAAAAATATCAAATTTGGAATATTGTTTCAGTACTTATTATTGCAATTGAGAGCAAATAACACACAAAAGAAAGGAGAGTTAACAGTTTTCAAATTGATAAAATAAGGTGCTGAAAACAAAATATAGACAAATTAATATCAATAGCTATTAGGGATGAGAATGACTGGTCACATTCACATAAAAGGAGAAAAGTTCTCATTGTGAAGATCATGACCCACCCATGCAACCATAACCTATAAATTTAAACTTCACTCAAATTCACTGAGACGCGATCCAAAATTTGTCTCGCAGCAATTTCTGACACGACTCGGAGAATTTCAAAAGTTGAAAGTGTAATTAATTGCTAGGGATGATGGTGTGGTGGTGGTTGTAGTAGTGGTAGTAGGGTTGATGATGTGGTTGCAGTTGTAGTAGTAGTGGTGGTAGGGATGATGGTGTGGTGGTGGTTGTAGTAGGAGTGGTGGTAGGGATGATGTGGTAGTGGTGGTAGGGATAATGATGTGGTGGTGATTGTAGTAGTAGTAGTAGTGGTCTTAGAGATGATGATGTGATGGTGGTTGTAGTAGTAGTGGTGGTAGGGATGATGATGTGGTGGTGGTTGTAGTAGTGGTGGTCTTTTAGAGATAATTGTGTGGTGGTGGTTGTAATAGTTGTGGTAGGAATGACGATGTGGTGGTAGTTATAGTAGTACTGGTGGTAGGGATGATGTGGTGTTATTTGTAGTAGTAGTGTTGGTAGGGATAATGATGTGGTGGTGGTTGTAATAGTAGTGGTGGTAGAGATAATGTAGTGGTTTTGGTGAGTGTTTTTTTTTCAGTGATAATAATAGCAATTTGTCAAAAAGGAGGAAAATGTCTCCGTCCATCGGTCAAACGCAAGCAAAGTGTAAAAATAACAGGAACATAGTTTTGTATTGGTATTATGTAATATATTACTATTACTAGTATAAATCCATTCTTATCATTAAACATAAATTTAGTTTTTGTAAAGATTTAATGGATGGTTGCGAGAGAGAGAGAGGAGAGAGAGAGAGAGAGAGAGAGAGAGAGAGAGGAGAGAGAGAGAGAGAGGGGGGGGGGGAGAGAGAGAGAGAGAGAGAGAGAGAGAGAGGGAGACTTCTCTACCAGAATAATTTATGAATTGATCTTAGGAATTCTATATCAAAAAAAAAAAAAAAAAAAAAGAAGAAGAAAAGAGAATTGGAAAGAAAGACAAAGGGAAAGAGGAAGAGAGAGAGAGGAGAGAGAGAGAGAGAGAGAGAGAGAGAGAGAGAGAGAGAGAGAGAGAGAGAGAGAGAGAGAGAGGAGGAGAGAGAGAGAGAGAGAGAAGAGAGAGAGAGAGAGAGAGAGAGAGAAGAGAGAGAGAGAGAGGAGAGAGAGAGAGAGAGAGAGAGAGAGAGAGATTTGTCCCTCCCCTTCCCCTTCAACCATCAACTTGCTAATCAAAGAACACCACTGGTCGTCTGTGTCAATTGTGACATCTGGTGCCATTCAGTCTGGCCCGACGTCATAAAAACGGGACCGTCACTAAATTTCACGGGACTATTGCACAGGTGTCAAAAATGACATAAGACACAATGGTGATTTTGTGGTTTTGAGGGAAATGTTCGACGCGGCAAATTCAGCGGAAAATTTCTCAGAAATTCTCAAAATCACTGTTTATTTATCAAATTCTTTTTTTTTTAAAGGAGGAATTGTGATGGGATGGGCGTAGATAAACTACCATTTAGGTGCCCAAATATTCGACCGGCGGTGACAGCCCAAATTATTCATCCGGCGAAAAAGTTCCGGCTCAAATCTCGATCGCGATTTTTTTTCTTCTTCTTTAAAAAGAATTTTTTTTTTTTTTGAATAGTGACGACGGACAAAAACCGGAGGTTCCGGATTAAAACCGGCTGGTGGTAAAAAAAAACCTGATTTCCTGCTAAAACCAGAAAAGTGGCATCCCTGCATTATACATAGAGGAACATGTGTTTATTGATCATTTCCGGGCCAAAGCTGTGGACATTGTGTTATTGTTATTAGGCAGACGCCTTAAAAAACAACTCTAGAACACTCTTTGACAGCTGGACGTGGAGACCAGATGGAATTCCACATCGCCAATGATGCGGCATTACTGAGAACAGCATGAGCTGGTGTCAGCAACTCTCTGCAACTTTGGAAAACAAGATCTCTGCATCTCGGATCAAGACGTCGAGAGGATGAAAAAAGCTCTAGATGCGCTCGAACCCTTCCAACTGGTGGCGGAAGAGATGTCTAGCGAGACTCAAGTAACGCTCTCAAAAATGCTGCCCTTTGTGCGATTGTTAAAGAAGTCACTGAAAATGAGAAAACTACCAGACTTTCCTCTTGCCAAAGAGCTTTTGAATCAGTTGTCAAGAATGGACCAGACCTGGGAAACAGCTCCCGTGTTTCAATGGCCACGTTTCTTGATCCTCAAATCTCTATGTTGTGGACCAGAATGCACTTGCAATTACAAAAGATCGCATCAAAGAGTTCTAGAGAACACAGTACAATGAGGAGGAGGCCTCTGTTGTCCAACCAGATCCTTCTGTGCCGCAAGAAGCCCAAGATGAGAACATGGAACACCCGAAAAAAAAAGGTCAATCTGGGTCAATCGTATGACAAAGATGTTGATCAGCTGCTGATGAAGGCCCCGACTCAAATAACCGGCCCTGAAATGGAAATGAGGCACTACATGGAGTGTAGGTTTCTCAAGAGACAGGCTGGTCCTTTGCTTGATGGAAGGAAAATCAAGCAACGATGCCTTATCTAAGCAAGTTGGCAGCGAAGGTATTAGGAATACCAGCGACAAGAGTACCATCGGAAAGAATGTTTTCAAAGGCAGGAGAGTTGTCGGCACGACGGAGCACACTGAAGAACACACATGTTGTACATTATTTTGATTTGACAAAAATTGATAGAGAACTGATCGTAAGGATTGGGCAATCCAGTTATTTGCACTTCTCAAAGGAAAAGTACTTGACGTTTACACAGGACTGAGTGATGAGGATGCAATTGATTACGATGTGGTGAAAGCGGCTTTATTGCGACGTTACAACCTTACTGAGGACGGATTTAATCACAAGTTTAGAAAGAGTATACCTGAACAAGGAGAGCGTTTTAGTTTTAGCCAGTTTGCGACAAGATTATAAAGTTATATGGAGAAATGGATTGAATTGTCTGGAAAAAGGAAGGACTCAGTTGCTGACATTCTGGATATGATATTGAAGGGACAGCTGGTCAGTGTCTGTAGTCGGGATTACGACATTCATACAGGAACGGCAGCCGAAGACAGTCACATTTTGAATTATTAATTTGTGGTCAAAGCCAGGACATTTTTATTGCAATTCTTATTCTTGGCCGATGCCAGACACATTATACATAGAGGAACATGTGTTTATTGATCATTTCCGGGCCAAAGCTGTGGACACTGTGTTATTGTTATTAGGTAGACGCCTTAAAAAACATTTCTAGAACACTCTTTGACAGCTGGACGTGGAGACCAGATGGAATTCCACATCGCCAATGATGCGGCATTACTGAGAACAGCATGAGCTGGTGTCAGCAACTCTCTGCAACTTTGGAAAACAAGATCTCTGCATCTCGGATCAAGACGTCGAGAGTATGAAAAAAGCTCTAGATGCGCTGGAACCCTTCCAACTGGTGGTGGAAGAGATGTCTAGCGAGACTCAAGTAACGCTCTCAAAAATGCTGCCCTTTGTGCGATTGTTAAAGAAGTCACTGAAAATGAGAAAACTACCAGACTTTCCTCTTGCCAAAGAGCTTTTGAATCAGCTGTCAAGAATGGACCAGACCTGGGAAACAGCTCCCGTGTTTCAATGGCCACGTTTTTTGATCCTCAAATCTCTATTTTGTGGACCAGAATGCACTTGCGATGACAAAAGATCGCATCAAAGAGTTCTAGAGAACACAGTACAATGAGGAGGAAGCCTCTGTTGTCCAACCAGATCCTTCTGTGCCGCAAGAAGCCCAAGATGAGAACATGGAACACCCGAAAAAAAAAGGTCAATCTGGGTCAATCGTATGACAAAGATGTTGACCAGCTGCTGATGAAGGCCCCGACTCAAATAATCGGCCCTGAAATGGAAATGAGGCACTACATGGAGTGTAGGTTTCTCAAGAGACAGGCGGGTCCTTTGCTTGATGGAAGGAAAATCAAGCAACGATGCCTTATCTAAGCAAGTTGGCAGCGAAGGTATTAGGAATACCAGCTACATCAGTACCATCGGAAAGAATGTTCTCAAAGGCAGGAGTTGTTGACGGCCGGGTGGAGCACACTGAAAGACTCATGTTGATGAGCACCTTTTCCTCAACAAAAATTGTAAATTATTTTGATTTGACAAAAATTGATGAGAGAACTGAAAAAGAAATGAAAACATGAATAAAAAAAAAAACAAATGAACAAAAAACAAAACAAAAACACCCAAGAGAGAAAAGAGAAGGAGAGAGAACGTGCCAAAGAAGGAGGATATAAGCAGAGCACAAGCGCAAAGACAGGAAGCTCTGTTGGTTGATGAGGTGAAGACCCGTTCATAGGCTCACTGCACATAACCAATATGGTGTTGTAATGGACGCAGCAGCTCGTGTTGAGAAGGTGGTCATAACTTTAATCAACAATACTGCTGTTTGTTTGTAAGAGATAGCAAGACTTTTGCTGTAGCCAAACATCCACTGAGAGAAGAGCGTACCTGGTTCCTGTTGTTCGATACAGTTCATCTTCTTAAATGTATCCGCAACAATTGGATCACTGAAAAAAACAAAAGAAATTAAACTCGAGGATGATGCTAAAGCTTCTTTTGAAGACATTGTGCAGTTGTACAAAGAAGAGAAAGACAACATTTTGAAGACTACTCTTCTTACTCGGTCCTCTGTTTTTCCATCAAATCTTCAATTACAAAATGTCAAACATGTTTTGAGGGTTTTTAATGACAAAGTGGTTGCTGCATTGAGGTTGAGAGGTTGCAGTCAGACACATATTTTTGTTGAAAGGGTCCTCAACTGGTGGAAAACTGTCAATGTTTCCGAAAAAGGACAGGATCAGCGTCTGAATGACCCACATCGTTCTGCGCACGAGAAAGACTCAACCTCCCTTGATACTTTTGTGTCTCTTTTCCATCAGGCAGAGTCTGGGCAGGGTGCATCTGGAGTGAAATGTCTCACTCATGACACTATAAAAGGGCTCTGATTCAAACCATGGAAGGTTTAAAAGCTGTTTGCAGCTATATTTTAAATTCTGCTGGCTTTGACTATGTTGTCCTGAGGGAAATCCAAAGTGACAGACTTGAAGGTGAAATTGGAGTTTATCGACAGACAACTGGAGCAAATAGCTTGATGACACCAAGAGATGTCTTTTCTGCAAGCCAAAAACGACTTGCCAAGCATGCAGCATCTTTCTTGGAGTCTGTCAAGGTTGAGTCTGTAGCTAAAGAGCACACCTGCCTAGGTATCAGCATTGCATATTCTACACATTATATTACCTTGTTGTTTAGTTGAATTAATGATTTCAAAGCAATTGAATACTAACTGTTCAAAAATTACTTCTATTTTTATATTGTTTGATCTTTACAAGAAAGACTCTCCATTTCATGCTACCTCTAATTTTTGTCAAAAAATCTTATTTTTAACATTCATTCTTGTAGTAATTCATTAATGATAATCAAAACAAGCATAAGGTATTGACTAGATTATTATGAAGTTTCAAACCATACTAGAAAGGTTCAAGTAGTCATACTTCTTGTTGAATATCTCATGTATTTAGCCTCAAATAGTTTTGTCTTTAAAAAACAATGCCTATTAACCCCCAAAATTCATCAAACAGCATCTATGTCTTACATAATTATGAGGGGGGGGGGGGGCAAAAATTTGTCATATGTTTGTTTTTGTTTTTAAGGGTTTTACGGCGCTTGCAACACATTTAGGTTATATCAGCGCCAGTAAAAAGGAAGAAAATGATATAGTAAAAAGTTATAGAATTACAATAAAAGCACCCAAGAAAAAGTAAGACATAGGGGAACTGGGAACAAATAGGGATCAGATGTAGATTCCAAGAGCAGACCACCAATGCACTTAGTTTGAGATCACCTAAAAGTCTCATCCAGACACAAGCACAGGTCCCATCTAAGAGGAATACACTCAAATGTTTGCCAATCATTTAATATAATATGTAAACTCAACATAATACAATGCATAATAGAGAGATGATTTACAAGGAAAATAATATCATCTCCCAAAACTATAACTATACATTCGACTGTTTCCCTCCCAGCCAAGGAGCTCCGGCAAGGATCAGGACAAAACTAAGTAATCTCATTCCAAGACAATGACAGGAAACAATTGGGAAACGGGTATGGGGGGATAGAAGACACAGCATGTACCTCCCTGACCACTATGGGAGGTCAGGATCCCCAAAATTTGTCATAATTCAAGACAAAGATTATAAAACTGAAATAAAAAGTGTTAGTAGTTGGTGGTCCTTAAGGAAACGAACAGTTCCATTGGTTGAGCTACTGAGTGCTATTCACAGCAATTAACTTTCTTTTTGTAATCATCGTCTTGTTTTATGACATATTTTTTGGGGGGTCAGTTCTAGTTTAGGTGAGTTCACGAAGCACAATGCTTCTTTCTCTCTCTTCAATCAGTTTAGTTCTGTGAAATCTGTGAAACCGTTCGTGGATACCATGAAAAATTTACTAAGACAATAAACAGAGATGCTACCTGACAAATTTGTAAAAGCCTGAAAACTTGTGCGAATAAGCCATTTATTGAGTACGGCTTCAAAATATCGAAGTGGAATCTCATTATAATATAGCATAAATAGTAGGTACAACTTGTCATTGCATTTGAGAGTAAATAGTACACTCAAAAACAAATTTTAAAAAGACAGATTTTTAACTAAATTGATAAAAGAAAGTATACTGACTGCATTTTTTTAAAAGTTCCAGCTTGTGTCGGATTATCACAACCGGAGAAGCCGGTCAATTGCCAAAAAGCCGGAAAAGTGGTATCCCTGCAATGAAGGACGCGTAATTAGGGAATTCTGTCCCTTTTGTTGAACCCACGAATTTATTGAACGCTTGTTTAATGAATGCATGTTGTACTGCATATGGCTGATAAAAGGCATTTTGAACTAAAATGAATTTATAACAGCTTCAAAAAGTAACAAAATAACAAACATAGTAAACCCTTCATCAGCCAACATAAACAAAATAATAAAAACATGAATACATTACTTAAAAACAAGACAGGAAAATATTTATCAGCCATTTTTTTCCCATGGTGAAATAATGGCAAAATATAGAGAATTGTCGACACTTTAACACTTTGACAATAACTCCATTTTTCATAAAATGCTATCAGTGGACCATTTCCCAAGAAACATTTCATTGCATTTGCAACTTTGATGGCAAGATATGTAAAAATATCTCATGTGTTATCATTTAGAACTAGAAGAACAGAACAGTCAGACTGAATGAAATGTCTACAAATAAAAATAGAATGACAATTAAGTTCAACATTATACACAGAGACCCCAATTTAGAATTTTGAAAAAGAAGGAAAAATAGATGAAAAGGAGGAAATAGTGCATGACGCCTACACTGGCATACACCAATGTTCTTAATTTCGTAACACAATAATTTCCGCTTATATTTAATCACTGGTTATTTCAGTTACTCGAAAAGATAAATTCATCATTTGAGTCATAAAACTAAATTTCTTACCTATAATGGCAGGTCAAAAAACTTAATGGCGGAGGAAGAAGAGGTGGATTTTGCGAGCTTTCACGAGGATAGCAGAATTCTGCTAAATAGCGAAAGAATGGGATCTCTGTATATAATAATTAACTTGTTTTAACATTTTTAATGATTCAAACCCTACGATTATGATTTCAAATACTTCCTTTTTCGTCTCTTGATTTTATCATCATTACTATTGTGAATGGTCATGTGGTACTTCTTTGCTGAATATCCTCGCAAACTGGCTCCACAAATAGAACACAAAAAAGTAGTTTCTTTCATATGCTTTCGTATATGTCCCTTCAAATTACTAAACGAGGTACATTTAAAATCACAAAGAGAACATTGAATATTCTTGATTTTAAAATGAACTTTTTCTTGATGAGACTTCAAAGAGCATTTTCGGAGAAACGAGAGACCACAGTGTTCACACTGAAACGGCTTATCCCCAGAATGAATCTTGCTGTGTACATCTAGCAAATACTGTTGTAGAAAGCTTTTCCCACAGATACTGCATTTGAAACTGTATTTCTTTTTGTCTGTGTGGCTATAAAGTAAGTGTCTCTGGACACACTGTTTATTTTTGAATGTCTTGTTACACAGAGGGCATTTGAATCTTTCAGAGCATTCCTTTTTATGGGCGCTTTGTTTATGTGACTCTAAATCTTCCTTGGTCTCAAAGACTGAATGACAGATATAGCAAGTGCTGGAATCAATTTTTGCCTCTCTGTGACCGCTCATGTGAACAAGTAAAGTGCAATGATTTAAAAATGTCCCTTTGCATAAAAAACATTTGTAAGTCTTTTTCTCCTTGCGGCAGTTATTTAAGTTTTTGGTAAGACAAGTTTCTTTGCGTCTTTTACACCTATACATTACTTCTTTTTCCCCCATTACATTTCCATTATCTTTTTTTTTTTTGAAGGGTAAGGGTGAGGGATGCAAATTTCTCATGTGAATTAGAAAGGAAGAGTATTTTTCAAATGAACTGGTACACCTAGGGCATGTGAAGGTTTTAAAGTGAAAGAAATCATTATGTATCTTGAGGTCCTTAACTCTCAAATTACATTCTACACAAAGTGTGCCGTTTGGTTTTAATTGAGTGTGGGATTGGCAATGCACTGTCTCTATGTGCCGTTTGAAAGCACGGTCTGTCTGGAAAGAGAATTTACAAATAAAACACTGAGGTTGAGTTGATAAGGCTCGGCTTACATGATTGTTCTCTTGTAAATTGGAATGCGGTTGACTATGCGTTTGCTCACTACTAGAAACATGTTTATGCTGTATATGTTTTCCCAATTCAGATATTGAGGGAAAGAATTCCTCACAAATAAAACATTTATGAGGATTTTCAATATTGAACAGCAGGTGGGTTGTGATATGATGTTTCAAAATAGAGGCAGTGGAAAATGATACTTTACAAATAAAACATGTGTGGGGTTTGTCCCTTTCGTGGATTTGCATGTGCTTTTTCAAGCTGCGATAGAAGGGGAATGAATCTTGACATACAAAACATTTGAAGCCTTCTTCACTGTCCAGGTCATCACATTTATCCAAGTGACCAGAAACTTTATTTGACTCCTTTTCATGGCCAGATTCAGACAAACTCATTGCTTTGTCACTGTCCAGATTCAAAATATCAGGTGTCGTCCCTTCCATTTTTATCTAAAGTAAAGAGAGAAAAATTAATACATTTATCTTATCATTTTATATATTCAATCATAAAGAGTTAATTTACTGAAATTTACATATAATTAAATGCGATCACATCCGTCGACCACTGTCTGGGCGTTGAACGTCCAGTAAAAAACATTCAGTACTTTCTTTTTACTGTTCAGCAGGATTGGAGAATATACTGAGGGTTTACAACAAACTGAATTCAGTAAAAATGTTACAGTGAATGACATAATCAGTCGAATGGTGAAAAGGTTTGAACTGAGATATTGCAAGTTTAGCTAGAAGGTATATTTTTATCCAAAATGAGTTCTTGACATAAATGATTAAATTAACCCTTTTTGTAAATATTCGGGAAATCTTCTTCTTCTTCTAGGTTCCATGCCTGGTCCAGGCTTCGGATACTGCATGAATTATCTCTCTCCATTCCTCCCTGTCTCTTGCTTTTTCAAACAGCTCTTGGATTGTTAGGTTGGTGAAGCCCTTCAGTTGGTCTATGAGTGTTTTTCTTTGTCTCCCCCGGGCGCGTTTACCAGGTATTTTTCCACAACTTGCCAGGTATTCATTCTTATCTTTCCTTACTATGTGTCCGAAAAAGGATAGTTGTCGATCCACTATTAAGGGCATTAGCTTCCTTTGTTGGTATGTTTGTTTTAGCACTTCTTCATTCGTTTTGTGTGCAGTATACGATATTCTCTGCATCCTTCTCAAGCACCACATTTCAAAAGCTTCAATGTTCTTTTGTGTTTCTGCATTTGTAGTCCAGCTTTCGCATCCGTATAACAAGATTGGCCACACGTAGCACTTCAAGACTCGGAATCTAATCCCGAACGACATCTGTTTGTTTTTCAAAATGTTTCCCAGGTCCATGAAGGCCTGTTTGGCTTGAGTTATTCTTGCTCGTATGTCTCGGTTACATCTTCCATCTGTTGTCACTATTGAACCTAGGTATTTAAAACTTTCTACGTTGGTAAGTTGCTCGCCGTGAATCGTTATATTGCAGGTGTTGTTGTTTTCGGGGTTTTTCTGTATTACCATGCATTCCGTTTTGGTGATATTCACTTCCATTCCCTTGGCTTCACTATCTACTACCACTTTGTCAACAATCTTTTGAAGTTGGATTTCTGATGTTGCAATGAGTACCGTATCGTCTGCGTATCTTATATTATTTATGTTGTGACCTCCTACTTTTATTCCCTCCATATTATTTATGCCCCTCATGATTGTTTCTTGGTATAGATTAAACAGATCTGGTGAGGCAACACACCCTTGACGGACTCCTTTCTTAATAGGAATGGAATTTCCTGTAGAGTTTCCGATTTTGATAGATGCCTGCTGGGTGTAGTATAATGTTTGCATGAGTATGAGGTCTTTCTCATCAGCGCCAATGGAGTGCAGTTGTTTTAGTATTTCTTCGTGGCGTACTCTATCAA
This sequence comes from Berghia stephanieae, assembly GCF_034508935.2. Classification (NCBI taxonomy): domain Eukaryota; kingdom Metazoa; phylum Mollusca; class Gastropoda; order Nudibranchia; family Aeolidiidae; genus Berghia; species Berghia stephanieae. Next base: position 2,295,341 of record NC_088370.1, read on the forward strand.
AAGCTTTTTTGTAGTCGACAAAACAGAGGTATAGTGGGGTCTGAACCTGTATAGCTCTTTCACTTAAAACACGGAGGAGGAATATTGCGTTCCTTGTCCCTCTGTCAGGTTGGAATCCATATTGTTCTTCTGCGATTTCGGGGTTAATCTTATTCCTTAGCCTGTTGATAATTATACGCAACAGTATTTTGTTGATGTGGCTTATTAAACTTATAGTTCTAAAATTTTCGCATCTGACTGCACCTGCTTTCTTTGGTATTGCTATGAAAATAGAGTTACAGAGATCATCTGGAATTTTCCCAGTATTGTATATATTGTTGAATAATATGTGAAGTTCATCAATTGCTAGATCTCCTAGGCTTTTTAATACCTCTACAGATATTTCATCAGGGCCTGTTGCTTTACCATCGGGAAATATCAAAGCTTAATTTCACTAATAAATATTTTTACAGCTAGTCAAGTTGAAAAAGTATGAAATTTTAGAAAAGTTGCTGGATACCTTTCCCATACATCTGACCATAACTTCATAAAAATCACCCGATTTACTTCAAATAAAGGTTAAAATGCTCTGGTTTCAGAAAATGCAAAAAAATGCAAATCTAAAATTTTCACCTTCCGACTGATTATGTCATGTACTGACACAAATAAATATACCGAAAACTGGCAACTTTGTAACCTGGACAAGGAACTCTTTCCTTCAATTTTAAGGTTAGCATCCGACAAAGGTCCTGGTTTATGTTGTTGGGTTTGTTTGCTTTTTTATTTTGGTTGTTTTTTAACCACCTTTTTTACAATATTGAATAAATATCTTGATAATTCTCTATTACTAATATTAATAATGTACACAGGTTCAAATAACTCAATTTCTTTGTTCACCAGTTTGAAAATGCAACAAATTCTTTAACTTGCAACATTACTACAGTCAAGAACTTTCAAATATCAGCTACAAGATGTGGTGATTGTGACAAAGGAAAATTACTATACTCATGTACTTAATTCGCTTATTAAAATCTTAGCTTACATTTAATCACTCGTTATTTCATTTACTCTTAAATATTCATCATCTGAAACATAAAATCGAATTTCTTACATCTAAAGACAGGACAACAACCTTAAGGGGTGGAGGATGAGGAAGCAGAGGATTTTGCAATCTTTTGTGAGAATAGCGGAATTCTGCAATGAAGTGGAAGTGGAAGAATGGAGTCTCTCGTTATTATTATTGAATTGCTGTTACTGATTGTCAGTGTTGTCCTAAAAATTCACTGTTAAATTTTTGAAAGCATTTTTCCAATATTATATAAACTATCTTTTACTGCCTTGATTATGCTTGTGGTTATTGCCTTTAACCATCTTCTTACCACCTACAGTAAAATAGTCACATTTGTTACGACACAATACATACATTTTTTCTTATTCAGATTTATTTAGTACATCACAGACTTTGAAGAATGATCTTTGTTTAATTAATAAGAACATAAAGTTTTGTGGACAGATTGTTTGAGTTTAACCTGCCATTTTTGGGAAAATACTGAAAATGATCAGTAAGGAGAGAGTTAATGTAAAGGTTGGCCGCTAAAGAGGGTCCCAATAGCTTAGTTGGTATAGCACTCGCTTCAAAAGTAAAGGAGCCGAGATCGATCCCAACTGCAGCCGAGATTTTTTTTATGACCCTATGTCCACCCAGCAGTGATGGGTTGCTGGGCCCGTTAGATCTCTCAGAAAGTACTTTACGAGGGAGGCTCTCCGAAAGTTCCTCGTGCTAGAATTTCTTTCAAGTTGTATTTTCACTGTGGATCATTTCCCATGCATTCATCCATTCAATTTGTCTATATATATTTTAAAAACTCTAAAACAAACCTTGATAGATTAATGAAAGTTTTAACTTTCCTAATATGCCATAAGTTTTGGTTTTCCACTACCATTTTGTTTTGTGAAGTATTGAAAGCAGTCCTAAGTTTATTTGGGTTATTCATAAGTCTTAATTAAAAAGGTGTTTGGGCGTTTGTGCTTCCGATTAAGGTTAGTTCAAGGTACTAAGTTTTATTTTTTTCTTATGGTTAGTTGAGGGAATATTTGGGTTGTTTCCCTTAGCACGAAGCGCATCCAGAAGGCCTCCCCTCTGCGATAGACTAGTGTCCAAAGGGTCCATTTCACGTTACAAAACCAGGATATACACGTACTTCGGACCCGGGTCCACTTGGGCTGGATGGTTTTGAAGGGCTACTACAACTACTTTTTTGGCCCCAGAAATTTCTACTATACAAACAAGTAAGTTATTACAGCATGTTAAATATATTTTCCTTGGTGAGTTACCACAAATTTGTCATGAAAAGAGTGGAACGAGTCTCAAAAAGAGCTTGGGAAACACTGGCCTAACTGTTAAACTTACTTTTACTTACACTTTTTAAAATTTTAACTGTTTGTGTATAGCCTGGAAGTTATTGACAAACGCTTGTGATTATGAATAGTGAATCATGTGGCCTATTGGCAACCATTTGTGAATAGGCGTTGAAATAACAATAATTTTTTTAAGCCCCTTTAGGCTAGGTATGAAACTACGGAAGTCCTTTCTAAAATAAATCGCCCCAAATTTGAGTAGATAAGGGTAGCACAAAGTGGCTCTATGTGGTCTTGTCGTATGACACTGACACTCACTTTCGGATCGGAAAGTCCTGGGTTCGAGCCTAGCTCGGCGCATAGTTGGGTCCTTGTAAAAGGCTCTTCTTTACTCACATTCTCTCACCGTACTCATGTGTTAAATGAGTACCTGGCCGTTAACAGCGTTGTCTCTGTCCGAAAAATTATAAAATAGCCTTACAGGCGTCATATCCGGTCCTAAATGTTAAGTGTTGCTGTTGGCCAGGGACCCCTTGTGAAGCACTTTGAGCACGTTTAGTGGATATTGCGCTATATAAAAGAAAAAAAAGCTCAATAAAGTGGCACTGCACTAATGCCTGAAGTCAAACGAAGTGGCAATTCGGACTCGAGTCTGAATAGTCTCCCGTGGCTATTCGGATTCAAACTCTAATTCTAATTGTTCATGGGCATACAGAGGTAGGCACTTTGATAACTCCAGTCCAGTGGCCGCCGATAGGCTCACTGTAAGGTGAAACTCGTTTTTTGGACCTTTATTTCTGGCCCTTTACTGTTTTGGTCACCATGGCGTTATTTGTGAACCTATGTGACTAATGTTGGTATCATTTTAAAGGGCACAAAACAAGCTTTCTAACGGTGTATTTCATTCTCAATTCCTGATTGTATTTCTCAGAAAACTTATGTAATAAAAATGTATAAATTTTTGAATTATAAGAACGTTTTAAATTATGGATACATTTTAATTATACTTCATACATCAATAGACAATTAATTGAAGAATATCTCTGCCAAATTTCATCAGAATTGACACACTCGCTCATTATTTTATTTTTCCCGCCATCAACCCCACTTTTTTTTGACAAAAACCTCATATTTTTTTCCATTTTTATTTATCCTTAATTTTTTCCATACTTTTCATACATGAAAATGATTTATATGAAAATAAAGCTTATTTTCTGACCTTTAAAGTGATACCTAACACTTGCCATTTATTTTTTAATTTAAACAAAATTACTGAAAACAATAAGTGGGCCATGCTGACTACAAAACTCAAAATTTCCCGATAGCCGCGAGATGCTGGTTTTGAGGCAGCAGTGAGATCACAGATTCTCTCTGTAAAATTGACAAAAAATTTCAACAGAAAAATATAAATAACTCTGGAACCGTAAATCGTAGAGAAACAAACAAGGTATCAAATTTTATGTTTTTTCAAGTCCCATCCCCCTGACTGGGTCAAATTAAGATATTTTGAGTTTGAAAATTTTATCAAAGTGCCTAACAGAGGGGAGGACGACACAATGTGGGCAGTAGGAAGAGGGTGGGAGTGATAAAGAACTTGAAAAAGAGCTCGCCCATATCACACTGACTCAGCTCATATCCCTACTTTGAACTGTAGAAGGATTGTTGCCAATATCAGAATATGTAGGTAGTCGCATCGCCCGTGGCTGAGCCGCTGATCGAGCCCCGATATCGATGTTACTGATATCGATGTTACGGCTCTGGAGTGAAAATTGTGTTAACCGATGAACATAGTTTTACTTCCATTGAGTCCGAATAATCGGTTGATTGCACATGCGTTCTGGAAATTGAATCCGAATATCCACCGGAAACTATTCTTATTCAGACTCGAACTCGAGTCCGAATAGCTGCAGCCAAAGTCAAAAGTAAAGTCAAAGCGAAACCAAAACATCAAGTTCAAGAATCAAATCAAAGTAATGCAAGTTTTACTTACTCTCCAAATATGGTAGGCATAGGTGGAATCATGAGCATCCATAATAACCCTGTTTCTCATGAAAACTGTATTCATCAGCTGAAACTTTCAGCGAATCTCACAAGATCACTAATTTTTCGGCATGATAGTAGGCCTAGTGTGTCTATTGTCTATGGTTGCGAGTGGTGGAAAGTTATGAACTAGGGTTGCCAGATTATTTTTCAACAAAATGCCAGGGGAAGACTCAAAAAATGCCAAAAACACTCAAAAAAATGCCAAAGTCTGTTGACTCCCACCCCCACTAAGAAAACTACTCACTTTTGATAGACAATTTACTATCATATCCTGGTGGCTTGCGTGTTTTCTTTTCTTTTTTTTTTTTTTCTTTTTTTTTTTGAATTATACTAAATTTCCTGTTGGGGTAATTTTTTACCTACTGACTACTAAGTGGAGTGCTAAACCACTACACCACGGTTGGATCTTAAGAATGAAAAAGAAATACATTAACATGAAAGGTAAATACGTAAACAGTTAAATAATTATTGACAATTAAGAAAACTTACTGTTTCGTGTTTCTTATGATGTTTTTTGTTGAATCTGGTTCAAGTGCAGAGTAAAGGTGTCATTTGAAGTATAATATACAAGAAAAGAAAATGCCAAATGAAAATGCCAAATGCCAAATGATTTTTCTAATGCCAAACGGTTTTCAAAAATGCCAGATTTTTGGAATCTGGCATTTAAAATGCCAAACTGGCAACCCTGTTATGAACTAAGTTGCCAGGTTGGATTTTTTTTAATTCAAAGTGTCTAATTCTAGATTATTTTTGACGTTTTTGGATTGTCATTTTAAGTTTCGATTTTTAGATTATTTTTGGATAATTTTGCCTGTAAGGAAGTTTTCAAAATTATTTTTTTTTCATGCAATTACACATTATTTAAGCCATCAATTTTTATTACAATTCCTCCTGTACTCATATATGAAACTGAATTGTTTAGTTTAACATTTGGTTGCTATTAAGAAGTTGAAATGTCTATTTGCTGACCTGCAAAGTTTTGGCGGTAGCCAAAGAACTCCTAGGAAATTCGTTGATGTGTAATCATGCCTTAATCAGTGTTTGCTCAAGAATGACATAGACTTCTAGAAGACGTAGACTTTGGCTCGATTTGAGTCCAAAACATTACACGTAAATAAACCAAACGTAAGCACATCCAAAGCAACTGATTCGGATATTGGTATAGACCGAAGACAGGATGAGAAAGAAGAAGAGGATAGCATTACTCTATTTCTTTAGTTATGAGGTAAAGCTGGACATTTTACCCCTCAATTTAGATTTTGTTTTTTGTTTTTTCGAAATCGGCATTATTTTTCTTAAAGGTTTGAATTATTTATATAATATTATCTGGCAACACTGGTTGCATCTGCGAGTTGGCAGTGGGTATTGTGCCGAAAGGACCAAATTCGTCCCGAAAAAAAAGTGGAAAAAAAAAAGACCAAATTCATTTTCCCACTGAATAAACTTTAAATCCTAAAGCACTGAACTGGGGGTGGGGGGGGGGGGGGGGGAGTTTTCTAATATTTTCGCGTGCTATAGCAGTAGAAGAAGCTATACTGAACGACGTTATACAAACAAGGATAATAACAATACTGTCACAGTAATTCAATGTGACGACTTGGAACTGATTTCAGGCTAGGTTGGCGTTTTCCCTGTACCGTAGGGAATCTTAATGCGATTTTTTCATAAGTAATCAAGCTGCATGTAGCCTTATTGAGATTATTTTTTTAAAACTGTGAATAGATTTTAGAAATTAAATTCATTTCAAAATGACGAAATGTGTACCAGTTACAACGAAATCTAAAAAAAAAAAAAACTAAAAAAACTAGAGCTTTTATATAGCCCAATCTAAATGTGCTCAAAGCGCTTTACAAAGGGTATCTGACCAACAGCAACACGTAACATGTAGAACGAGACATGACACCTGTTCGGCGATATTACAATTTTTCCGACAGAGACAACGCTGTTGACGGCCAGGTACTCATTTTATGAGTAAAGAGCCTTTTCCAAGGCGGACAACTATGCGCCGAGCGAGGCTCGAACCCAGGACCTTCCGATCCGAAACGAGTGTCATACCACTAGACCACATAGCCGCACACATTTG
>NC_088370.1:2306803-2329303 GCF_034508935.2 Berghia stephanieae
TTTGCAGGTCTGATAATTTAACTTTTAGGGTCTCGTTGTTGTAATGGAAATACTCTTAACTCTCTCTCCTTACCAGCCAATTCCAGGATTTTCCCCAAAACTTCACACCCAACACACCTGCACACAACACAATAGCAGTAAAGTTCTTGCGATACATAATTTCTTTAGCAAAACAAGCTCTACAACACAGTGTTCATTTTCTTTAAAATTTATGATGTACAAACGAAATTTAAATAAGAAAATAAATGTTGGTTGTATCGTAACGAATGTGACGATTTTCCTATAGATAGAATGCGCTTGGCCAAGGAGTTCACAACATTACCATCCGGAAGTATAACGGACAAACACACAAACTCTGTGTAACCATAAACTTTTATAGTCTGGTTAATACAGTTTAGTGAGAACAACTCACAAACGCGGATGGCAAAAACAATAACAAAGGCCTGAGTGACGTCATCTGCATACTATCTATAGTTGGTACGGAGAGGGTTAAACCAAATATTGTCCATTTCAACTTTGTTAAAACAGACCCATTGTCAGACTTGCTAAATATGTGCACATGTTTCCATAAAATATTCACAAGTTGTGCCCGCCAGATCAATCTTACCAATCCATGAAACATTTGTAATATGTTGGATGACAGCTAATCACCCAGATAGCGGTGTAAAAACAAATCAAAGAGCCAAGTGACATCAATTATTTCATCATTCCATTTATTTATAAATGAAGTTGATTTCATTCGGCCATGTGTTACTGTGTCATAAAAACATGAACAAGGTTTTGGTTCTGAATGACTAACTATTTTCAACTTATTAGCTTGTATAGATAGTATGCGCTTGTCTAAGAAGCTCATAACATTGCCATCCGGAAGTATAACGGGCCAACACACAAAACTGTGTGTATCCATGAACGTTTATAGTCAGGTTAATACAGTTCAGTGAGCATTACTCATAAACGCGGATGGCAAAAAAACAATAACAAAGACCTGAGTGACGTCATCTGCATACTATCTATTCACGAAAACAATGCTCAGGCCTCCATAGATAGAACAAAATTGTCGCCCACTCACTCAGCTCTTTGTTATTGTTTTTAGCCAGCCATTTTTATGAGTAGTACTCACTAAATTGTATCAATCAGACTATAAACGTTCACGGTTACACATAGTTTTGTGTGTTGGTTCGTTATATCCGGCAGGCGAATGTTGTGGGTTTTTTTGGATAAGCGCACAGCGTCAATAGAATGAATAAAGTTGACACCATTTGGCTCTTTGTCATACGCTTCAACAGTCGCAACGTCACTTCCTTCGTAATGACGCATGGTAGCTTAGTAACTGGCTCTAAACTATCGGAACAGTGGCGGACGCCCTTATGAAATATTTCTCCGACAAGCATAAAAGCGTATCCAGAGGGGGTAAAAACCCATTATAAATCTGATCATGTTTTGACTTTTACACATTCTGATCACAAGACATATGAAAAGTTCTAGTCAGCATGAAGAATAAAAAGTAACGATTTTCTTTGTTTAGAACCACGAAGGCCGCCGTTACTGGGCGACGTGACATCAGACTATTGAATCCAATTGTTTTTTAGACCTTCTGTTGGGTGATTAGTCCGTTTCAAAATTGATGATCACAACTCTTTGGCTTGTATCTTTAAAACCGTCACATACATTTCGTTATAATTTGATATGATTGCTTAAATTGCACTAGACCCTACTTATTTTTTATTTTTGGTCATTTGAAATACAACTGGTTCAAAAGTTAGACCTATTAACGATCTATAAAAATCAAGATGGCTGCCAAATCGTTTTACCGTATATTTTTAAAACAACGTGCTTTATATAGTTAGCGACATATTAACACACTATCTACACGTCTGTTAATCACGAGAGATTTTCATCACAACAAATTAAGTGAAATGCAGCGCGTCGCGCAGATTAAATTCGCGTTCATTTTTACTAAAAATCACTCACAATATTGTGTGGGTAAAACAGGGATTGGAAGGATGCAGTGGCGTGGGGCCATTGGATCGAATGGTGCCAGGCACCGCACCAATCTTTTTAAAAAAATCATTAACAGCATAATTTAATGAAAAATAAAACAGAGATTTTAACTCCACTGTCTTTCGCCAACTTGCCAACAACATACTGCCTTTTTAGTCTCCACTCTATTCAAGATTCCGAATCACGCACTGCGCCGACTCGTGTGTTGGTGACATCGCTCCGCGAAGTAGTGACTAAATCAAACACCGTGGTGCAAAGCAATCCGAGCTCCAATTAATGCTATATCCATTAGTATCGCGACAGCTGATTGAGAGAGAAACTAGGTCGAATTATACTATCTTCAAATAGCGGAAAACCCCTCGACTTGTGCCAGGATCTGAGAGCTCCACCGTTGGACTGGGGGGATGCGCCAAATTAGGTTCAAAGTTCAAAAACGTTTATTTTAGACAATTGCCAATGTAGGGTAACTTCGGCCATCCAAAATATTACATTAACTGTCAAAAACACTGATCATTGTCAAGTTTATTTGTAAGCAGCAAAGAAAAACATCATAAAACTTTAAAATATGACATATCAAACTCCCCACTTTTTTTTCACGATTACTGAATAAACTAATTCTTAGCAACGAAGCATTGTGGACGAATTTACCAAAATTTTTCTTGCTTGTAGTGCCGAGTTGATGGTTACGTGTGTATGAGTGTTTATTTGTGTGTGTGTGTGTGTGTGTGTGTGTGTGTGTGTGTGTTTGTGCGTGGGTATTTGTGTCAGTCAGAGAAAGAAACCGAAGATTGTCAACAGTTATACTTTGGTGTGTTTTTAGATTTTTAAGTACTTAAGTGGAGTGATTTTTTCTTTGTGATGCTTTAAGATCTGAATCTACCTTTTATTTGTGCAATCATTAATCGTATTCCACTGATTTCCATTATTTGAGATATACTTTGAAGTTTTGTTTTGTTAAACAATGAATTGCAATGAATCAAGTTGACTCTTTACTTCACCGACCGTTTGGGAGATTGACACTAGATGACAAATTAGAAATAAAAAGACTAGTTCCTCACCAACCAACTGATTTTGAATTAACACAGGTGTGGAAATCTCGAAAACGCTCTTTTTCAGTGACATGGTATGACAGGCATGAATGGCTCACAGTTAGTTTAGTCTTTTGTTTTTATTGTCTACTTTTTACAGATACAACAAACACTTACAAATCATGGACATCTATAGGCTATAGTGACCTTAACCACTTCCATCGTATTTCTTAACCTCCTGAACGTTGTTTTAGCACCCTTAAAAGAGTGAATTTTTTGTTGTTGCGAAATTCAATGAAACAGGAGCGGTTAAATTCATTAATGATTCTGTCAATTCACAAAGCTGAAATAGATGCCATTCCAGATTTCAATAAACACATTATAAAAAGATTTGCAGAGATGAATCATCGCAGTGCAAATTTATTTTACAAGTACTAAAAGTAAGTAATTTCTGTCATAGGTTTTTTTTTTCTCTTTTGATTTATATTTATAACATATTGATGGCATTATCTACCAAATCCAATTTTTTAAATGGTGGACAAAGAATAATTACAAAGACCTTTTCATACGGGACTTGTATCTCAGTGTTGTGGCTTGTTGTTTTCATGAATTATTTGTTTTTGTAAGTTTTGTCCACTCGTAGAAACCATCGACCCTCCCCCACCCTTCCATAAAAGAGAGTTTTTAATATGTCGTGCTCTCTCCTCTTAACCGTGTTCACTGTATTAGAATTTTTTTTCTAATCATGGCACCACCATATGCCGTCAATACGCCACGCCGCTGGAAGGATGTATGTTGGTTTGTTGTGTATGGAAACTGAGGTAGAAAGGTCGATAATTCTGAAAATTTTCTTCATAACGTTATGTTGTATGTGTTACTTTAAAAGTGTAATATTCTGGGTGATCAAAATGAAGCACCGCAAAACATCAAAGGAATTAGCGATTGCGTGAGAATCATTAAAGCTATTTTACGCATATTTATGATTTATAAGGTCTTATAAAGACTGTATGCAAAGAATCGTGGCAATACACAACACGGTTAGAGAGAAACAGATCAAAATGTGGTATCATGTATTATGAAACGGACTATACTTCCAACTGAAGTAGGCTACTTCTAGCATACTATAAAACTATAAATGATTACACACAGTTATTTATTTTTGTGTTGGTATGATTTATGTGACGGGTAGAACATGTGAATACGTTTATATAGCATCAGTTGGATTCAGGAAACTGGATTTATTTAGCTGATGTTTTTCTCGACAATTTTGCTGCTTTAGCACATGATATATATATATATATATATATATATATATATATATATATATATATATATATATATATATATATATATATATAGTATGCACTTGGCTGAGAAGTTCACAACATTGCCATCCGGAAGTTTAACTGGCCAACACACAAAACTGTGTATCCATGAACGTTTATAGTCTGGTTAATACAGTTTAGTGAGCATTACTCATAAACGCGGATGGCAAAAAACAATAGCAAAGACCTGAGTGACGTCATCTTCGAACTATCTATACTTTACTAACTTGTATATTGCTTGAGTACTAGCTGGCCAATCCCGCTTGTTTGGTAGAAATTCAAAGGCTTTCTATTTGGTTCTAACGTCTCGGGCTATTATTGCCTAGAGTTCAAATTCCTCTGTAGGTGCGCCCAAATTTGGGTCCCAAAAAAAGTCCCTTTTTCACACTTTTCATCTCACTCAGGTGTAAAATAAGTACCTGGACCATGATATCGTCACCTTGTCGGATTAAGCGTTGCAGTAGGTTTGGAATTTAATGATAATCGCTTTAAGCACTGTGCAAAATCTCAAGTATTTAATCAATTTGCTAACGCAGAAATAATTATTCTTCATCACATTTTCTTTATCTATCTTTAAATACACATATTTTTTTTTCATTCCAGAGAGTCATGAAATCGAAGGCTTCATCCCTCCTCATCCTTCTTCTAGGGTCGGTTCTTTGCCTTGCTGTCCAAGGTGCCAATGCAATTTGTCCGAGCAATCTGTGTGGAGGTGGTGCTGATAACTACCACCCACACCCAAGCGATTGCGCCAAATTCTGTCAATGCGTTCATGGAAATCCCATTGAAATGCCATGCGCTCCCGGAACTGTATTCAGCGACAAGGTGAACGTGTGTGTCCATAAGGGCTTGGAGCTTGACGAGTGTACAAATTCCAATGTTGTGATCGTGGAGTCCCCTGAGGATGTCGAGCGAGAATGCCAAAAAGGAACTGTAAGATTGATCCCTCACCCTACAGCATGTCAGCGATACTACGACTGCTCAGACACATCTACACGTGTGTACAGCCTTTTCGAAAAATACGAAAATGAATGCGATTACCCCGATGTCTTTGACATCAACGAGAAAAAATGTGTCGATTACAAGGTGGCTAATTGTGGAAAGGGAAGAATTGCTGCAACGTGGAAATGCGATTACTTGGCTAACAGATGTCCACTGAGTCATTGCATACCATGCGAAGTGCACAACCCGTCTTGTGTTGGGAAAGAAGACGGAGTGTGGCCAAATCCATGGAAACTCTGGTCACCGTCCTTTACAACATGTGATTCAGAAAGATCAGTAAATGGAGAAGAGTTTTGTCCCATCGATGATGAACTTGGAGCGACTCAGCTGTTCCATCCAGATAAACGCCAATGTCTTCCTCTCTGGGAGATCCCAAGAGAGCATGGTGGGTACAAACCAAGTTGTGAAGACAAACCACCAGGTGTCTATGAAATAGAAGGCATGAGAATCATTGCTTATCAGTGTCCTGGAGAAGAGAAATTCCTCTGTAAACCACCTTATCACATTACCCAAGACCTGTCTGGTTGCATCCATTTATCGGAGGAATCAAATGATGATTAAGAAGAAGAAGAAGAAGAAGAAGAAGAAGAAGAAGAAGAAGAAGAAGAAGAAGAAGAAGAAGAAGAAGAAGAAGAAGAAGAAGAAGAAGAAGAAGAAGAAGAAGAAGAAGAAGAAGAAGAAGACCGATAAACATATTTTAAAATGTTTAAGAAACAATTGAAATATAGTGTTAAAAGCTTAAAATAAGAAATTATTGTCAAGCTGACTTTTATTTTAAGTTTTGATATTAAAAGTAAAAAATCCTGGCAAAATGAAAAAGGCAAAAAACTAAGATAATTTTAGGTAAATTTCAATCAACGTGATGTGGAAATTGGGGCGAATACAGTGTTCAAATTGTATTTGAATTTATCAATCAAAACATGCGTGCCACTTAAAAAACATTTTAACTGAATTAATAATCACTAAAATGATTTTGATATTTTATAAATAATGTTTTATTAAGATTTTTTTAATGAAATAAATAACTTGAAATAGAAGCTTTTTTTTCACGAATCACCGTCTCATTGAGCTTGTGATTGCTTCATCTTTTCCTCCTACATACAGGCTATAGAAAAGTAATAAATTATGTTCATTTTGAAATACGGTATAAGTCGCCCATTTGGCTTTTCTTTGCATTAGCAAGCCTACCTTATCCACAGAAGTCTCTGACCAAGAGCTCACAAACAACTGAGTAAAATGGGATAATGTGTGAAAAGTAGTGCTTGTCTACGTGTGTGCTTGTTTGTTTTTCTTTTAACATGTATTCGTCATCTGCTCAATGGCCATGAACAAAATCGATCGACCCCAATACTCTTCAACAGTCGTAACGTCACTTCCTTCCTAATGACGCATGGTAACTTAGTAACACTGGCTCTAAACTATCTGAACAATGGCGGACGCCCGTATGAAATATTTCTCCGGCGAGCATAAATAATATCCAGGGGGGGGGGGGAAACACATAAATTTGATCATGTTTTGACTTTTACACATTCTGATCAGAAGACATATGAAAATTTCTAGCCAGAATGAAAAATAATTTTAATAATGATTTTCTTTGTTTAGAACCAAGATGGCCGCCGTTGCCGGGCGGCGTGACATCAGACTATTGAATCGTATTGTAAGAGGAGACAACCTATGCTGACTCAGCGACGCCCAACAGTAATAGCATCATTCTGACAGTGTTAAAAATAAATACATAAATAAATGAGTAGATCGCAATGATGCATTTATTCTCCCAGCAGCTTTACGGAACAAGATGTCCATTGCATAAAGTACCAGCTGCCTGTTGGGTGTCCTTTTTTTGTACTAACACTTTTACAATAACTATCACTGCCCATAACCAGATATATTCATTTACATATTATGTCGAGTCGGTTAATGTGTGGAGTGCCTTACTCAAGGAAACAATTTCGGGACCAAAATTTTCCACGATTCTGTCACCCATCCGCCTGTTAGGCACTGTTGAAAGAATTAGTTTAATATGGTGGAAAATCCACCTAAATGTGCTCAAATCGATTTACAAGGAGTCCCATGCCCAAGCCAACAGCGACACTTAACATGTAGGACAGACATGACGCCTGTAAGGCGCTATCACGATTTTTTCGATAGAGAGAATGCTGTTACCGTCCAAGTATCCATTTTACACTTGGATTTGGTGATAAAGGTGATTAAAGAGGATTTTTTTTCAAGAAAAAAAACTTGATTTTTTATATAGAGCAATATCCACTAAGGGGCGAAGTGACCGAGTGGTTAAGGCATTGCACTGTGACCCGGATGACCCGGGTTCGAGCCCCACTTCAGGCACTTTCGTTTTTTTTTCCTTAAGCAAGATTATTAACACCCAATTTGCTCACTTGGACAACATGGGTGATTCCTGTTGACATCAGACATCTTGTTTGCTGAATTATCTATATTCCTTCGTGGAATGCCTAGGCGACGATATCTTATGAAATCGTGGCGCAAAAGGCATAATTTTTTAAAATATCCACTAAACGTGCTTAAAGCGCTTTACAAGGGGTCCCTGACCAACAGTAACAAATAACATGAAGAACGAGACATGACGCCCGTTGGGTGATATTACATTTTTTCCGACAGAGACAACGCTGTTAACCGCCAGGTACTCACCTGAGTACGGTGAGAGAATGTGAGTAAAGAGCTTTTTTTCCAAGGACTCAACTATGCACCGAGCGAGGCTCGAAACCAGGACCTTCGGATCCGAAGGCGAGTGTGATACCACAAGACCACATAGCCGCACTAGAACTAATCTTTGCTCCACTCACAACAGGACTGGAACCTTAGACCCTTAGGCCAGTGCCGAGTGCCAACCCACGTAAGATCAAAGCCGATTTAAATCATAGAAATCTTGTACAGTTGGTCACAGGATCCTGTCAATATGAACTAATATTATGAATCTTTTTTTCTTTTTCTAATGAGATTCTGTCATAGATTTATTCAAGAATGAGCTTTTAAACTAGCGTATTTTTTTTTTTTTATTTATTTATTTTTTTTTTTTTTTGTTGCGAAATTTGCGTTCCCAGTGGTGATGAAGATTTTTTATTATAATTTTGTTTTCCCAGCTTTGTGCCTATTTTCAAATTAGCATAATTTCTGGCAAAACTTGCCATTTTTTTACCCATAATTTTGCACAATTTTGAGTTTGAAATTGCGTAATTCCACGGGGATATTTTATTACAGGGTTACATGTGGTTTGTTGTTAGGTGTGATACAACATAATTAGAAACCTGCAAAACTTTTGCAAAAAAACACGGGGTCAGTGTGTTTAAGGATTATTTTACGGCACTTGCAACAGATTAAGGTCAATCAGCGCCAATAAAAAAGGAAGAAAATGGGATAGAAAAAACTGTGTCCACTATGGAAGGTCAGGGACCCCACCCAGTAAATGATGTGTGAACGCTGCAATGATAAAACAAGAGCTGGGTGACAAGTTTGATCTCAATTTTATTTCAATGTAGACAACAATATGGCATCTTTAGGATCCGGAAATAACATTTAAAAACAAAACATACTAACAAAAAGATCAAGGTAAAAAGCATGAGCGACTTATAATAGTAATAGAAATATAAGGCATCAAACAGTAATATTATTCTTTATGAAAATAATAGGCAGAAAATTAAAAAAAAGAACAGAAGGGTTGAAGGTCTGACAACCCAAATTGTTATGGCCTCGTTTTCGTAATGGAAATACTCTCAAACCAACGCAAAGTATTGTCCATTACAACAATAGCAAAACGAATTAAAATAACAAAAAACAAAAACAAAAAAAAAAAAAACAAAAAAAAAAACAACAACATTCTGAATAAATAAATAAAAAATTAATTATTCAGCATTCCTATGTACCATGTTTACATTCTGATATAGAATTAACCAAAAAATAGGCGAGTTATTTATTTATTTATTTTTTTTTTTCGTAAATAAAAAATCAGTAATAAATCAATTTCACAACTCATACTTCCGTAAGAATTTTTTTTAAACAGACCCAAAAGTAAACAAACAAAACAAAGTAAGTAAATAAATAAATAAACAACTTCCACTGCAAGCTGTCTTCGACATAATTGTACATAATAATACACCTTAGAGCACAACCATTATATGATTTGTTTAAAAAAAATAAAAAAACAAACAAGCTTGAGCTTTTATATAGAGCAATATCCACTAAACGTGCTCAAAGCGCTTTACAAGGGGTCCCTGGCCAACAGCAACACATAACATGTAGGACGAGACATGACGCCTGTCAGGCGATATTACAAATTTTTGGGACAGAGACAACGCTGTTAACGGCCAGGTACTCATTTTACACCTGAGTACGGTGAGAGAATGTGAGTAAAGAGCCTTCTCCAAGGACTCAACTATGCGCCGAGCGAGGCTCGAACCCAGGACCTTCTGATCCGCAAGCGAGTGTCAGACCACTAGACCACATAGCCGCAATGATAAAACAAGAGCTAAGTAAATAACAGTGTGAAATTGAATGTATGCTTCAATTTAATATACGAAAACATATAAAAATGGACGTTTCGGGTTTCCCCTTTATCAACAAAACAGGATGGATGAAACACTACAGATGAATGAGATAATGTGGTAGTGGTATCTGTTAAGATGAAACAACACCACTACCACATTATCTCATTCGTCTGTAGTGTTTCAACCATCTTGTTTTGTTGATAAAGGGAAAACCTGAAACGTCCATTTTATCTGTTTTCGTATATTAAATAGAAGCTTACATTCAATTTCACATTGTTATTTATTTCTTCGAGCTTTGAGCAGCACCATTTACATTTTTAAAAAGTAGCCCTTCAGAGCAGCAGCAGCTCGTGGAGCCGGAGTTTATCCCGGTCTCTAAAGCGTGAAATGGATAATACATTCGGTTGCTGTCCTTTTAGGATGTTAATCTATTACAAAATACTTTCCACCAAATCTAACAGTCCCAGCAGCCCAATCACTGCTGGGTAGACAGAGGGGGTCAGATATAAATCTCAACTGTACGCGGGGATTGAACACAGTCCCTTTGCATGTGAAGTGAGTGCTCTATCAACTAAGCTCTTGGGACTGCAAATATGAATATAAACATTCAATAAATTGCTTTGCCACATCATTTTTTAAAAATTACTCTGTTTGGCTTTAGAAGCCTAAATGAATGATGACGCACCTGACTACATCAAAAGCTCGTTAGAGACATATGTACTTATTTTTATCCGAACCAGTGACCACCTGAGCTCTAGCCCTAAGGTCTTGTGCCATGACGTAGAAGTTAGACATCTTTTTTAGTTGTTCCAGGTGACTATAAAGTGTGTTACCGATGCTTGGATTTGGTGGGAGGAATGTGCATCTCAGGTCTTCAAGAGACATATGTACAAACTAGGAATGTACGAGCCTCGACAGACTCTACGAAGCCTATTCTTAGAAATAATTACAATTATAAATTTTATGGAGGCCGTTCCTTTACCCACACTGGGCCTCGCGGCCGTTCCTTTTACCCACACTGGACCTCGCGGCCGTTCCTTTTACCCACACTGGGCCTCGCGGCCGTTCCTTTTACCCACACTGGGCCTCGCGGCCGTTCCTTTTACCCACACTGGGCCTCGCAGCCGTTCCTTTTATCCACACTGGGCCTCGCGGCCGTTCCTATTACCCACACTGGGCCTCGCGGCCGTTCCTTTAACTCACACTGGGCCTCGTAGCCGTTCCTTTTACCCACACTGGACCTCGCGGCGGTCCTTTACCCACACTGGGCCTCGCGGCCGTTCCTTTTACCCACACTGGGCCTCGCGGTCGTTCCTTTTACCCACACTGGGCCTCGCAGCCGTTCCTTTTACCCACACTGGGCCTCTTGTATGACATGACCTGCCCAGAGGCAGAAACACAAATAGATTGGGACAACACAAGGGGATGATATACAAAAAAATTAAAATCATTACATTAATTAAGTAAAGGAATAATAAAACACACACATACACACACACACACACACAAGTAATATAGTCTACTCCGGATAATCGAAACTCAGTTAATCGTCACATTTCCCAAGAAATGGAATTAATTATATGTGACCCACCGTGTCAAAGCGGTATTATGTCGGGATCCCCTCGGTAAGGGAAATTGAATTCTTTGCCACAAATATCAAACTTGGGTTCAATTTCTGTACGTCATGCTGGAGTATAAATACTGGTTCTTGCTTTACAAAAAGTTCTAAGGTCCAATTTCTCATCATTCTATCTCTAAATTCACTTTATGGGGTCTGAATCATCCCGTCATAATACCGTTTTGAGACGGAGGGTCACATATGTAAAAGTCACTGGTCAATTGCAACAAACTTTGGATAATCGCAACAAATTTTCGACCTCAAAAACTGGCAAATTAAAAAAATTAATCAAACAAAACCTCATGATTAAATATCATCAGGAGTGAAATCATGACAGGTTGAAGAATTGAGAGTGGGCGGGGTTTAATGCTAAAGAAGTGTGTCACCACTCTATTAGACACAAAATAGGATGGGGCATTGCAGTATGGGATCGTGAGGTCATCTTGACCATTAGATAGGAGACAAGGGGGCTGGGCATTGTCTAGACAACAGGTAGACAATGACAGTTGTAAGGAGAGACTGAGCAATATCCTTTGTTTTGGGATCGACAACTGTGCATTGTGACCAACGGGTTTGGTAAGGGCGTATTGTCTCTCATCACGGCTCATTTCTAATTGACTCTTAACAGATAATACACGTTTAGAAGCCTAAATAATGAAGCACCTGAGAACAAAAGAGTGAAAGCCAATCAAATCTGAATAAGATGTCGGCTTGAATGTTTTGTTTTTGTTTTTAAGGGTTTCACGGCGCTTGCAACACATTTAGGATATATCAGCGCCAGTAAAAAGGAAGAAAATGGGATAGTAGAGAGATCCAGATTTACAATTAAAGCACCCAAGAGAAAGTAAGACAAAGGGGAATTGGGAACAAATATAGATCAGATGTAGATTCCAAGAGCATACGATCAATGTACTTAGTCTGAGATCATCTATAAGTCTCACCCAGACACAAGCACAAGATCCAACAAAGAGGAATACACTCAAATGCTTACATTTCATTATACATTAAAAATAACAAATATAATAATACATAACAGAGAGATGATTTACAAGGAAAAAATATCATCTCCCAAAACAATAACTGTGCATTTGACTGTTTCCCTCCCAGCTAGGACTCCGGCCAGGGTCGGGACAAAACCAAGCAATCTCATACCAAGACAAAGACAGAAAGCATGTTGGAAAACAGATATAAGGGGATAGAAGACACGGTAAGTACCACCCTGCCCACTGTGGAGGTCGAGAACCCCACCCAGTCGGCCTGCATCAAAGCAGCTCGTCACAATCAATACAGGGCTGCCATATGGTTTTTGTTTCAATTAAATTGCTCAGACTGTGGTGGACTAAGAACAATGTTTACAATAATTGTGACCCTTCGCCTCAAAACGGTATTAAGTCGGGATGGTTAATATGTTGAAAATTGAATTTATAGCCAGAAATATCAGACTTGTGTTGAGTTTGTATGTTTGATTTAGGCGAATGGATACCATATTTTAGGGTGCTAATGCCAACAATTTATATTTTTGACCAGTTAAACATTTAATTCGGCTGTTAAGCATTTGGTTCGTTCCGACATAAGACCGTTTTGAGACGATGGGTCACAATTGATTTGAGTTTACCATATATGGTATGAAACTGATCAGTGGTCAAAACATCAAAATTACTTTAAAAACTTACAACAAGCGGTAGTGAAAACTGTGCCCTTTCATTTTTATCTGAAATCGACCAAAGATACCAAAGCCATGGTCTGTCCCAAGCCCGTGCAAACTCGAAGGGAAAATGTTGCAAGTGGACAGAAAACTCAACTTGGGTTAATCGCAACGTTTTTGCTGTTCCTAAAGTGTTGCGATTAACCGGATTGGACTGTATATCAGAATAGTTTGTTTTTTGTTTGTTTTTAAGGGTTTTACGGCGCTTGCAACACATTTAGGTTATATCAGCGCCAGTAAAAAGGAAGAAAACGGGATAGTAAAAAGTTCTAGAATTACAATCAAAGCACCCAAGAAAAAGTAAGACATAGGGGAACTGGGAACAAATAGGGATCAGATGTAGATTCCAAGAGCATATCACCAATGTACTTAGTTTGAGATCACCTATAAGTCTCATCTGGACACAAGCACAAAATCCAACAGAGAGGAATACACTCAAATGCTTACATTATACACTAAAAATAACAAACATAATAATACATAACAGAGAGATGATTTACAAGGAAAAAAATATCATCTCACAAAACAATAACTATGCATTTGACTGTTTCCCTCCCAGCCAGGACTCCGGAAAGGGCCAGGACAAAACCAAGTAACCTCATTCCAAGACAAAGACAGAAAGCATGTTAGAAAACAGATGTAAGGAGATAGAAGACACAGTATGTACCTCCCTGCCCGCTATGGGAGGTCAGGATCCCCACCCAGATATCAGAATAGAATACAAGATCCAACTATTAAATCATTATAGTGTGAATTAATGAAGACAGAATGAAAAGAGTTAAAGCTACATATAAATACAAATCTCATTTTAAGTTTAAGTATTCTAAAGTGGACTTTAAATATCAAGATAAAAATAGACTTTTTGAAATGGAAAAGTATGAATAGGGGACATAACTCGTATGATAAAATCAGGAAATTATAATAAAGCTTGTTTTGTTTGTTTTTAAGGTTTTTACAGCACTTGTAACACGTTTAAGTCATATCAGCGCCAGTAAAAAGGAGGAAATTTGGATAGAAACATTCTAGATTTACAATTAAAAGGACTTAAGGAAAAATTAAGATAAATGTGAATGGTTCAAATTGGGAACAGATGTAGATTCCAAGAGTACACTATCAATGTACTTAGTTTGAGATCACCTAAAAGTTTCACCAAGACACCAGCACAAGATCCCACTAAGAGGAATACACTCAAATGTTTAGAACTCAAATGTTAAAAATGAAGAAAACAAGGAAAAAAATATCATCTCCCAAAACTAACCATACATTTGAATGTTTCCCTCTCAGCCAGGGTATCCGGCCAGGGTCAGGACAAAACCAAGTAATCTCATTCTAAGACAAGACATAAAGCATGTTGGAAAACAAAGGGGGATAGAAGACACAGTATGTACCTCCCTGCCCACTATGGGAGGTCAGGAACCCACCCAGTCATGCAATATTGACACGATGAAAATCTATAACCCTCCACAGTATATCATAATAAATTAAGAACACAGCTGTAATCCATGAACCATCACATGATAATTTAACCACAAAATAATATATTTTAAATAACGACTGCATCGATATAAGTAGATAATCCAAGAGAATGAAAAAACGACGATTGCTTGCAGAGTTCACTTTTTAAGTGATTGCGCATGTGCAGGGACGCTTTCTCTCGGGCAAGGCCATATGAATGGGTCTATAAAATAAGTACTTGTAGCAATGCATTGGTCAGGTGTTCCCCACTCCATGTGACAACAATGATCTTCGTGTCATAAATTTAAATAAGCATAATTTCAATAGTTAATTATAACTTGACAGATGTATTACTAATACCTTTTGGTGTCACTTCTGAAAATCTATGCACACAAAAAGTTTTACTTCTAACAAAGATAAACGTGATTACAACAACATTCAACTTATCGTCTTAAATTAATGCTATCTGGCAACTGAACAAGAAGTTGGTGAATTCATCAAAAACATGAAGTAATTCCTTTTGAACTTTAATACTGCTTTGTGGAACGAAATATCTGCCCTGACTGGGGTTGTGGTGTTACTTATGACAAATGACAACAAACCAATGAACCTTTTATTTCTTCTATGGCTTGGCTTCCTTTTACAAATTGAACAGTATTATTTATAGAGTTTTACTTTACCCCAAAAATAGGCACAGCAAAACACATGTGATCACAATACAAAAAACCAATTTATAATTCAACTATGAAGGAAACTGATGACGACACATGTCAGAAGTGACACCTGTTTTTATAAATGCCGACAATTAATCTATTTCTTAACCAATTTGACAGAAATTTGGTTCAAAATAATATTTACACATTATATATTTTGGAAGTGACAGATTTGGAAGTGACAGACATCATACTAATTGTAGAAGATCCTTCCTCAATGATCACCATTAATGACTGCTGCACCCAAGAAAACGGGTGTATTTTTGTTTTTGTTTTTAAGAGTTTTACGGCGCTTGCAACACATTTAGGTTATATCAGCGCCAGTAAAAAGGAAGAAAATGAGATAGTAAAAAGTTCTAGAATTACAATTAAAGCACCCAAGAGAAAGTAAGACAAAGGGGAACTGGGAACAAATAGGGATCAGATGTAGATTCCAAGAACATACCATCAATGTACTTAGTTTGATATCACCTATAAGTCTTATCCGGACACAAGCACAAAATCCAACAAAGAGGAACACACTCAAATACTTACATTATTCATTTAAAATAACACATACAATAATACATAACAGAGAGATGATTTACAAGGAAAAAAATATCATCTCCCAAAACAATAACTATGCATTTGACCGTTTCCCTCCCAGCCAGGACTCCGACTAGGGCCAGGAAAAAACCAAGTAATTTCATTCCAAGACAAAGACAGAAAGCATGTTGGATAACAGATATAAGGGGATAGAAGACACAGTATGTACCTCCCTGCCCGCTATGGGAGGTCAGGATCCCCACCCAGGAAAACCGGTGTATTTTTGTGAAGGTACAACCAAACTCAAGTACCATGAGCAAAACAGAAAAAAACAAAAAACAACAAAATTGCCATCAGATTTCATATGTATCAGTGTATGACATAATCAGTCGGAAGGTGAACATTTTGGATTTTGCATTTTATGAAAAAATATGCTCCCCAGAGCATTTTAATCTTTATTTAAATAAATAGGGTGATTTTTTATAAAATTATGGTCAGATGCATGGGAAAGGTATCCAGCAACTGTTCTCAAATTTCATACTTTTTCAACTTGACTAGCTGTAAAAAATATTTAGAGGTGAAATTAAGCTTTGATATTCCCCGAAGATATATTTTTAAAAAGGGTTGATTTAATCATTTATTATGACAAGAACTCATTTTTGATCAAAATTGACCTTCTAACTAAACTTGGCAATATCTCATTTCAAACCTTTTCACCACACGACTGATTATATCATTCAATGTAACATAACTTAGACATACTGACTTGTGATAACTGTAAAGAAATACCCTTGATTACACGTGAATCATTAGTCTTAAATCTGGATTCAAAGAAGTTAGTGACAACAGCATCAGTCATCTTTCTTGTATTGAGGACTCACTTTGAAGATTCCAAACTTAAAGAGCAATCCATGACATTTTCTGGGCAACAACCTAAGGATAAAAAGAAAGAATGGAAAGTTATAATATATTTGTACGGTTATGTGGTCTAGTGGTATGACACTCGCTTTCAGATCGGAAGGTTCCCGAGTTCAAGCCTCGCTCGGCGCATAATTGAGTCCTTGGAAAAGGCTCTTTACTCAAATTCTCTCACCATACTCAGGTGTAAGATTAGTACCTTGCTGTTAACAGCGTTGTCTCTGTCGTAAAAAAACGTATTATTGCCTAACAGGCGTCATGTCTCACTCTACATGTTAAATGTTGCTGTTGGTTAGGGACCCCTTGTAAAGCGCTTTGAGCACATTAAGTGGATATTGCGCTTTATAAAAGCTCAAGTTTTTTTGTTTTTGTTTTTTTAATATATTATTGTCTGAATCCTGACGGAAGAAAACAACACATCCAGTTTTACTATAAAACTAGAATGACATCAGAGTCAGGTTGGTCCCAATACCTCAGTCGGTAGAGCACTCGCTTCACATGCAAAGGGACTCCCTTGTCCACCCAGCAGTGATTGGATAGCTAGGTCTGGTAGATATTGCTGAAAGTACTTTGCAATAGACTAGCATCCTATCCAAAGGGTAGTGAGCAATTGCTATTGTCTGTTTCATGCTATAGAAACCAGGATGAACTCTGGCTCCATGGGCCTAATAAGACCCAGAGAGTCAGAGTTTATCCTTGTATCTGTTGACATTCTATCACAACAGCTCTGTTAAAGTTTGTGTTACAAAACCAGAACAGAATTACATTATATAAAAAAAAATAATTGAGCTTTTATATAGTGCAATATTCACTAAACGTGCTCAACACGCTTTACAAAGGGTCCCTGACCAGCAGCAACATGCAACATGTAGAATGAGACATGACACCTGTTAGGTGATAATACTATTTATTTTCAGACAGAGACAATGCTGTTTATGACCAGTTACTCATTTTACAACTAAGTACGATGAGAGAATGTGAAGAAAGAGCCTTTTCCAAGGATTCAATTATGCGCCGAGCGAGGCTCGAACCCAGGACCTTCCGATCTGAATGCGAAACCACATAGCCACATAAAGAGAGATAGAGGAGAGAGAGAGAGAGAGAGAGAGAGAGAGAGAGAGAGAGAGAGAGAGAGAGAGAGAGAGAGAGAGAGAGAGAAAGAGAGAGAGAGAAGAGAAAGAGAGAGAGAGAGAGAGAGAGAGAGAGAGAGAGAGAGAGAAGAAAGAGAGGAGAGAGAAGAAGAGAGAGAGAGAGAGAGAGAGAGAGAGAGAGAGAGAGAGAGAGAGAGAGAGAGAGAGAGAGAGAGAGAGAGAGAGAGAGAGAGAGGATGGCTAGGTTGTCTAAACAACATCCATTGAATTCTATAAAAAAAAACTCTAAACAGAAATCATAGACTCACGTCGCAATTTTAAAGGCATAAAAGAAGTCCCAGGGCACAGTGATGATGTCATAGTTCCTAAGCATTCCGTCAACGGCTGCCTCAACCGTTTCCTCTGGGGTGAGAAGGGGCTTTATTCTGTAAAGTGGAGAAGATAAACAATAGGATTCAATAGTCTGATGTCACATCCGCCCAGCAACCAACAGCTTGGTTCTAAACAAAGAAAATCGGTACTCTTTATTCTTCATGCTGGCTAAAACTTTCTCACATGTCATGTGATCAGAATGTATAAAAGTCAAAACATGATCAGATTTATAATGTTTTTCTTCCCTGGATACACTGATATGTTCATATTTCATAGGGCGGGTATGGAGATTATGGTGTCCACCATTGTTCCGATAGTTGAGAACCAGTTACTAAGTTACTATGCTACATTACAAGGGAAGTGATGTCACTGCTGTTGAACCCTATTGCTCACTTTGAATGGACAACAAAGATGATTTCTGTTGGCATCGACTCCACACGTTCTTTGTTTGTTGGATTATCTTCCTTCAAGGAATTCCTAGTGGATAGCATCTAACAATGTCGCACCGAAGGCCATAATTTATTTTTTTTTAAATATATTTTGTGCAGCTTTAAAATCTTGCATAAGATATTCGTCTTATCGAATAACATTGCAATTTTTAAACAATAGTCATACATTTAAGCAAAATACAGAGTTTTAAATTGTATATTAAATGGGTTCCAAAAATTTGAAAGAAAAGAAGACATAAACAAATGAGAACAAAGAATAGTGTAATTATCTAATAAAATAACAGTATGAAGTTTTATACGACTGCATCCCGATGTATTCCGAGCACTAACGGGTCCTTCTCTTAATAACAATAATCATGCGATTTCAGATTAATATAAAACATTCCAAGGACTCGTAATGAATGAGGTAGAATTTATTAAACTCTCTCATGTTAGCACGAATATAAAATTGAACAATTTTGTTCTTTTCCATCATGGGTGCCAGCAGGAAGAAGTGCTGAAACCTGAAACTAAAATCTCGACCCTGAAAATGTTCCTACTGAAAATGCGACCTAAACTTTACTCTTATTTCATCACCGTTTTTATAACATTACTAAACGATTACACAGCAAACATATTGACACAATGAGGAAATTAATTTGATTTTAAAACCAACTTATAGTGAAATAGTGAAATACTCACAGTGCAGTTGTCTCTCTCTAGGGGAGCCAAAGAACAGAGAGAGAGACAAGACAGAGAGTGCCAGAGGTACTCCCTCAACATTTTTTGAAAAATTTAGTGATGGACACCAGCTTGGGCCCATCACTCAGCCCCCACTGAAACCAGAGATATTTGACTTCGAGATATCGCGGAACCGGAATTCCGGCATGAACCGGAAAACGGACACCCATGTTTTCCATTCATGTTTTACTAACCAATCAAAAACATGTAATGTGTGATACACCTTCACACGTGCTCGGACAAGCATAGTTGGTTGTTTATAAACTATAACTTGAATGAAATCAACCTCTTTCTGATCGTTATTATTTTTATACCGTCAGATGGGTGACCAGTTATCAAAAAATTTTCTCGATCATATTATAAACGTTTGAAATTACATATAGTTCTCTGTGTTGGTTCTATTGATCAAGCAGTAGAATGGTGGGTATTTTATAAAGACACATACCATTGATAGTAAATCCTGTGTAGTTTGATATGTCAACCAATCACTGCCAGTGTTTACAGTATGACGACTGTCCAAGAGACGTAGTTATCTGTGTAGTTTGATATGTCAACCAATCACTGCCAGTGTTTACAGTATGACGACTGTCCAAGAGACGTAGTTATCTGTGTAGTTTGATATGTCAACCAATCACTGCCAGTGTTTACAGTATGACGACTGTCCAAGAGACGTGGTTATCTGTGTAGTTTGATATGTCAACCAATCACTGCCAGTGTTTACAGTATGACGACTGTCCAAGAAACGTAGTTATCTGTGTAGTTTGATATGTCAACCAATCACTGCCAGTGTTTACAGTATGATGACTGTCCAAGAGACGTAGTTATCTGTGTAGTTTGATATGCCAACCAATCACTGCCAGTGTTTACAGTATGATGACTGTCCAAGAGGCGTAGTTATCTGTGTAGTTTGATATGTCAACCAATCACTGCCAGTGTTTACAGTATGACGACTGTCCAAGAGACGTAGTTATCTGTGTAGTTTGATATGTCAACCAATCACTGCCAGTGTTTACAGTATGATGACTGTCCAAGAGACGTAGTTATCTGTGTAGTTTGATATGTCAACCAATCACTGCCAGTGTTTACAGTATGACGACTGTCCAAGAGACGTAGTTATCTGTGTAGTTTGATATGTCAACCAATCACTGCCAGTGTTTACAGTATGACGACTGTCCAAGAGACGTAGTTATCTGTGTAGTTTGATATGTCAACCAATCACTGCCAGTGTTTACAGTATGACGACTGTCCAAGAGACGTAATTCTCTGTGTAGTTTGATATGTCAACCAATCACTGCCAGTGTTTACAGTATGATGACTGTCCAAGAGACGTAGTTATCTGTGTAGTTTGATATGTCAACCAATCACTGCCAGTGTTTACAGTATGACGACTGTCCAAGAGACGTAGTTATCTGTGTAGTTTGATATGTCAACCAATCACTGCCAGTGTTTACAGTATGATGACTGTCCTAGAGGCGTGGTTATCTGTGTAGTTTGATATGTCAACCAATCACTGCCTGTGTTTACAGTATGACGACTGTCTGAGAGGCGTAGTTATCTGTGTAGTTTGATATGTCAAGCAATCACTGCCAGTGTTTACAGTATGACGACTGTCCTAGAGACGTAGTTATCTGTATAGTTTGATATGTCAACCAATCACTGCCAGTGTTTACAGTATGACGACTGTCTGAGAGGCGTAGTTATCTGTGTAGTTTGATATGTCAAGCAATCACTGCCAGTGTTTACAGTATGACGACTGTCCTAGAGACGTAGTTATCTGTATAGTTTGATATGTCAACCAATCACTGCCAGTGTTTACAGTATGACGACTGTCCAAGAGACGTAGTTATCTGTGTAGTTTGATATGTCAACCAATCACTGCCAGTGTTTACAGTATGATGACTGTCCAAGAGACGTAGTTATCTGTGTAGTTTGATATGTCAACCAATCACTGCCAGTGTTTACAGTATGACGACTGTCCAAGAGACGTAGTTATCTGTGTAGTTTGATATGTCAACCAATCACTGCCAGTGTTTACAGTATGACGACTGTCCAAGAGACGTAGTTATCTGTGTAGTTTGATATGTCAACCAATCACTGCCAGTGTTTATAGTATGACGACTGTCCTAGAGGCGTGGTTATCTAAGTGTCTAATCAAGGAAGAGTTAAACGTCAAATCTCATGAGATTAACTCTCTCGAATTCACCCTCATTGAAAATCCAACAAATTTCATTGATTTTCCATGCATATGTTTTATGTTTTTAAGGGTTTTACGGCGCTAGCAACACATTAAGGTTATATCAGCGCCAGTAAAAAGGAAGAAAATGGGATAGTAAAAAGTTGTAGAATTACAATTAAAGCACCCAAGAAAAAAGGAAGACAAAGGGGAATTGGTTCAAATAGGAAACAGATGTAGATTCCAAGAGCACACTATCAAAGTACTTAGTTTGAGATCACCTTAAAAGTCTCATCCAGACACAAGCACAGGTCCCCACTAAGAGGAACACACTCAAATGTTTACAAATCATATATAATATGTAGACAAAACATAATACAGTGCATAACAGAGAGATGATTTACAAGGAAAAAAATATCATCTCCCAAAACTAACCATACATTTGAATGTTTCGCTCTCAGCCAGGGTCAGGACAAAACCAAGTAATCTCATTCTAAGACAAGACAGAAAGCAAGTTGGAAAACAGATACAGGGGGATAGAAGACACAGTAAGTACCTCCCTGCCCACTATGGGAGGTAGGAACCCCAACCAGTTCCATGCGTATGAACTTGAGAGAGTTAAGTAAAGTTTACATTGTAGTTGACCCTGCAACGGTGCCAGACAAACCAAGAAAAAAATACAAGAAAATAACGATTAAAAATTTTCTGCTTGCCTTGACTGGGAATCGAACCTCAGACAGGCTGAATTTTTTTTGATGCATTTTTTTTTTTTTTGCATTGTTCTTTCTTGCTTTGTCTGGCACTGTTTTAAAAACACTTCTTCCGATCTTTAAAGGTCAACTTCTACAACGTGAACTTTGCTTAAGCTCATGAGATTTACTGATTTTC
>NC_088370.1:2334303-2359303 GCF_034508935.2 Berghia stephanieae
ACATGTTACAGAAACAGCATCTAATTAATCAACGTTCTGTTTTCTTTTTTTTTTCACCGGTGGAACTTCACTTGCTAATTCTGGAGCAGTTTGCATGAAATGTTTTTTAACCACATATCTCATTTGAGCCCTTTCACGGCTTATTCGGCAGAGTCCATTTGCATTGAGACAATGCTTGTTTTCAGTATGACCATTCATCTGAGTAAAGAAAAAAAAAATCATTAGTTATTATTGATAATGATGATGATGATGATGATGATGATGATGATGATGATGATGATGATGATGATGATGATGATGATGATGATGATGATGATGATGATGATGATGATGATGATGATGATGATGATGATGATAATAATAATAATAATAATAATAATAATAATATAATAATAATAATAATAATAATAATAATAAGAAGAAGAAGAAGAAGAAGAAGAAGAAGAAGAAGAAGAATTGTAATGATAAGAGTTATAATAATATTATTGATTGTTAGTAATAATACGATAGTGATCGCCTAGATGCCTGCTAATAATAATAACGTAATAATTTTCCTTTAAAATATAGTTCTAAATGCCCGTTATTCAAAATGGAACCCGCCTATATACCCACTCTGAAATATTTTTAGCAAAAATAAGATAGAGAAAGAAGTTTACTGTAGCATTTGCGGCCCAAAAATTGATTTATCACCGGTCTGCGAGAGTCTTATTTGACACCTAGACAACTTTCTATTCATTTCAAATTTACTCCACCTCTCCAGCAATTTCATCCCATGACCTCCAAACTGCTTTCTATCCATGGAGTGCCAAACAGATGTTTACAATTACCCATTTCCAATTGGCTGCTGAAAAAGGACAATTATAATTTCAATCGTCCATCAGTAAAGTCAAATAAGCCCCTCCCACTCAAATCACATAATATCCCCTCGAATGTTCGGCCTTGTAGCGCAGTCCACCGGGCTTTCGAGGTTACACAATCATCCGCCACCTTTGATTACATCGCTTTTTGATGTCATAATACATCTATCTACCCTCTTTTCTCACGCCCGTTGACTGTATCAACGGGCGATGTAGAAGAATACCGAGGGAAGGTGCGAATTGTGAAGACGGAATGGCAAATCGGTGTGAAAGTTATAGGTTCAAAGTTCAATGCAATAAAAATCGTTCCGTGCTAAAAATGTGCGTACATGAGTTTTATACACACACACACACACACACACGCTCTCTCTCTCTCTCTCTCTCTCTCTCTCTCTCTCTCTCTCTCTCTCTCTCTCTCTCTCTCTCTCTCTCGTGTGTGTGTGTGTGTGTGTGTACTTCTACTACTACTACTACTACTACTACTACTACTACTGCTACTACGATTACTACTATTACTGTGCTATCATCATCAACATCATCATCATCATAACCATAAAACAACAACAACAACAACAACAACAACAACGTTATCATCACCATTGGACTCGTGTTCTTATGTCTCTGGAGTTTGTCTGAATACGGGACTATTTTGTTGACCAACAAAGAATTAGACAAGGTGTGTTTACACATTCATTGTGCAGAAACCTGTCATTACAAATCGGTGAAATAAATGCTATATTAAAAGTAGATTATTACTCTTATATTTACTACCATGTGTTAGGGTAACAAAACTCAAATAACATCAATTTGAATTTTTTAAACAATTAAAAATATTTTTCAGGTTAATTTTAAATAGAAAAATATACATTTTTCAAGAAAGAATAAAGTATACTCACCATTTCTTGATATCAATGAAAATAATTGCGTCTTGAAGATGAAAATGTGGCCGTTATATCCATATAAAATAGAAAAATATAGAAGAAGTGTATTGTCAGCAATTGCAGTGTAAAAATGAACGATTTTACAAAAACTGTCCTATAGCCTGACTGACAATGAAATCCAAGCGGTGCATTCTACCGGCAGGGATAAATATAGGCCAGTTCTCACGTTCTTGACATCTGTTATGACGTAACCACACGGTGGTCTCCCCGTCATCGACGGTGGGTCGTTCCCATTGGGGGTGAGGCGGTAGTAAACTAAAGTGAAAGATTTCTAGTGTAATAAACGGCTGTGTTACATTATTATTATCATTTATTATTATTCTGTATCTTTTAATCTTAAAGAGTACAATACGTTGGAGACTATACCTGTAATCTGTTAGGACAGGTGAGCCACCCAAAGCAGATGCAGACGACACATTAAGGATATGGCCGTGGTTTTTCTTCATCATATATGGTAGGAACTCTTTGTCCATCTGAATCATTAAAATTAAAAAAAAAAAATCAATTATGCCCGTCTGCCACAACATCATAAGATATCGTCACCTAGGCATTCCACGAATATAAATAATTCATCAAACAAGATGTCTGATGTCAACAGGAATCGCCCATGTTGTCCAAATGAGCAAATTGGGGGCTAATAATCTTGCTCAGTTTGACAAATGGATGATGCCAAGTCTGCAAAGATAGATCATCATCAAGCCCTACTGCAACCTCCTCGTGGTGTCGAACGGTAACAGGTCAAGCTGGCCAACTGCAGAGGGCGACAAGAATAGGCAATGGCAAACCATTCTTGTAACTTTGCCGAGTTAACTGCATGAATAAGTCCAAAAAGTTAAACGGTGACAGCGTAAAGTAAAGGGGAGCATGTTTTCACGGAAGATGCTGCCTCGCTCGGTTGGGAGCGTGATGTTCGTCAGGTCACACCGAACCGTCAGCCAGTTACTAGGCGAAATAAATTTAACAAATGTGACAAAACCAAAATTGGGACATGGAATGTCAGGACCTGTGCCCAAAAAGGAAAACTAAACAACATTCTAAAAGAAATGAAACGGCTCCAAATAAATATTCTTGGCCTGGCAGAGATGAGATGGAAAGAGCAGGGAACCATGTCAAAACAAGAAAACAACACGACATATAAGATCATATGGAGTGGTGGAACCTCTTTCCAAAAAGGAGTAGGGATGATCTTAGACCAAAAATCAACCAAATTTTACAAAGGGCACGTAGCAATCTCAGACAGAGTTTTGCTGGTTAAGCTAAGAGGACCTGTAGTTGACACCAATATTATTCAAGTTTATGCACCAACAGAAGAGGCGACAGATGCAGATATGACAGAGTTTTACCATTCACTAGACAAAGCAAAACGAATGTGTAAATCACAAGAAGTCCTTATGGCAATGGGGGACCTAAATGCTAAGATTGGCAGAGGCAGAGATGGTGACATAATCGGACCACATGGACTCGGAGACAGAAATGAACGAGGAAACATCTGGGCAGATTGGTGTAGAACAAATAAATTAATGATTTCAAACACCTGGTTTCAACAACACCCAAGAAGAACCTGGACATGGCAATCACCAGGGGACAGAGCAAGGAACCAGATAGACTTTATAGCAGTATCATCAAGATTCAGAAATGGCATATTAAATTGCAAAACCTATCCAGGCGCCGATGTAGACAGTGACCATGTCCCAGTTGTTTGTACAGTAAGGATAAAGTTTAAAGCTATTCAGAGAACAGCTGGTAGAATAAAGAGGAATTACAGGTTATGCAAAGACAATGGCATACAAACAAAAATGAGAGAAGAATTTGAAAATGCACTCATGATACAAAGCCAAAGTGAACCTGATAACGAAAAATGTGAAAAACAATTTGATATATTCCAAAAGTGTGTCAAAGCAACTGCAGAAAAGCATTTACCAATAGCTCAAATAAACAGCAAAAAGGAATGGATGACAAATGAAATTCTAAACCTATTTGAAGAAAGACGAAAATGCAACAGAGGGTCTGCAGAATACCAAACATTGAACAACCACATTAAATCCAAATGCATAGAGGCACACGAGAACTATCTAGACTGGAAATGCTGCGAAATCGAAAGAGAATACAAACCCAACCCCCAACAAGCTCACCAAAGAATAAAAGAACTATCAGGGAAAAGGAAAAGCAAAGCAGCAAGAAGTTGTATCCAAAACAAACAAGGGGAACTGCTATTTGAAGACAACATATAGAAAGCCGATGGGTAGAATACATAGGCGAACTGTACAATGATCCAAATAGAAATGAACCACCACTGAAATTCAAAGAACCATTAAGCGGACCAAACATCACCAAAAGTGAAATTGAACATGCCATGGAACGAATGAGGGATGGTAAAGCAACAGGCCCTGATGAAATATCTGTAGAGGTATTAAAAAGCCTAGGAGATCTAGCAATTGATGAACTTCACATATTATTCAACAATATATACAATACTGGGAAAATTCCAGAAGATCTCTGTAACTCTATTTTCATAGCAATACCAAAGAAAGCAGGTGCAGTCAGATGCGAAAATTTTAGAACTATAAGTTTAATAAGCCACATCAACAAAATACTGTTGCGTATAATTATCAACAGGCTAAGGAATAAGATTAACCCCGAAATCGCAGAAGAACAATATGGATTCCAACCTGACAGAGGGACAAGGAACGCAATATACCTCCTCCGTGTTTTAAGTGAAAGAGCTATACAGGCTCAGACCCCACTATACCTCTGTTTTGTCGACTACAAAAAAGCTTTTGATAGAGTACGCCACGAAGAAATACTAAAACAACTGCACTCCATTGGCGCTGATGAGAAAGACCTCAGACTCATGCAAACATTATACTACACCCAGCAGGCATCTATCAAAATCGGAAACTCTACAGGAAATTCCATTCCTATTAAGAAAGGAGTCCGTCAAGGGTGTGTTGCCTCACCAGATCTGTTTAATCTATACCAAGAAACAATCATGAGGGGCATAAATAATATGGAGGGAATAAAAGTAGGAGGTCACAACATAAATAATATAAGATACGCAGACGATACGGTACTCATTGCAACATCAGAAATCCAACTTCAAAAGATTGTTGACAAAGTGGTAGTAGATAGTGAAGCCAAGGGAATGGAAGTGAATATCACCAAAACGGAATGCATGGTAATACAGAAAAACCCCGAAAACAACAACACCTGCAATATAACGATT
Source organism: Berghia stephanieae (assembly GCF_034508935.2). Lineage (NCBI taxonomy): Eukaryota > Metazoa > Mollusca > Gastropoda > Nudibranchia > Aeolidiidae > Berghia > Berghia stephanieae. The sequence goes on from NC_088370.1 coordinate 2,339,325, forward strand.
CACGGCGAGCAACTTACCAACGTAGAAAGTTTTAAATACCTAGGTTCAATAGTGACAACAGATGGAAGATGTAACCGAGACATACGAGCAAGAATAACTCAAGCCAAACAGGCCTTCATGGACCTGGGAAACATTTTGAAAAACAAACAGATGTCTTTCGGGATTAGATTCCGAGTCTTGAAGTGCTACGTGTGGCCAATCTTGTTATACAGATGTGAAAGCTGGACTACAAATGCAGAAACACAAAAGAACATTGAAGCTTTTGAAATGTGGTGCTTGAGAAGGATGCAGAGAATATCGTATACTGCACACAAAACGAACGAAGAAGTGCTAAAACAAACATACCAACAAAGGAAACTAATGCCCTTAATAGTGGATCGACAACTATCCTTTTTCGGACACATAGTAAGGAAAGATAAGAATGAATACCTGGCAAGTTGTGGAAAAATACCTGGTAAACGCGCCCGGGGGAGACAAAGAAAAACACTCATAGACCAACTGAAGGGCTTCACCAACCTAACAATCCAAGAGCTGTTTGAAAAAGCAAGAGACAGGGAGGAATGGAGAGAGATAATTCATGCAGTATCCGAAGCCTGGACCAGGCATGGAACCTAGAAGAAGAAGAAGAAGAATCTTGCTCAAGGAAAAAAAAACAAAGTGTCTGAAGCAGGGCTCGAAAACGGAGCCTTTCGGGTCACAGTGCAATGCCTTAACCACTTGGCCACTTCGCCCCCATGTGCCCATGGTTTTGCTTCATCTTATATGGTAGAAACTCTTTGTCCATCTGAATCAGACATTAGAAATATTATTTTTAAAATCAAGGTTTTTTTAAAACCAGATATCTCCAAAACAGTTCTTCGTCTTTTTTCAACAGACAGACTGATGCAGCAATGAATGTGTGGCTATGCAGTCTTGTAGTATGACACTCACCTTCAGATCTAAGGTCCAGGATTCAAGTCCTACTCAGAGCAGCACATAGTTGAGTCCTTGGAAAAGGCTATTCACTCACACTTTACTCTGGTGTAAACATGAGAACTTGGCCGTTAACGTTGTCTATGTCTGAAAAGAATTGTAATATCGCCTAACAGGCATCATGTCTCATCCTACATGTTAAATGCTGCTGCTGGCTAAGGGCATCTTGTGAAGTGCTTTGAGCATGTTTACTGGACATTGTACTTAGAAATGATCAAGTTTGTTTTTTGTCTGTATTTTTTTTTTTAACCTCAGTTTGTAGAGTATTCAAAACTAAACAAAAGGACTGTCATTGTCATTGGCACCCTCCTTCAGGGTGTTTTAACTCTCTCCTTACTGGCCATTTTCCGGATTTTCCCCAAAACTTCACACCCAACCTATACAAAAATAGATTTTTTTCACTCAAAAACTAAATCTGTTAGTTCTTGCTATACGTTTTTTGTTTTTTTTGTTTTTTTTTTGTTTTTTTTTTTTGTTTTTTTGCTAAACGATCTCCTTAACACAGTGTTTGTTAATAAACTTTGACTATAGCAACCATTTTGTTCAACTATCATGATATACAAAAGAAATTAGAATGACAAAAATGTTGCTGGCCGCATCGTAACGAATGTGACGAGTTTCCTAAGGGTGGTAAGGAGGAGAGTTAAAGGCAATCCACTTTTTTCTCTTTCCCTATGGGTTCCATGTCAGAGCCTGCCTAGTAATATTTACTGCAACATTTCTAAGGGTGTGGCCTAACTATTTCATTGCCAAACTTTTCCTCTTAATAAATTTCCACCTCTATTCCTTCTAGGCCTGTCCAAAAAAAAACATGATGCCCATGGAGCCAGAATTTATCCTGGTTTCTATAGTGTGAAATGGACAACACCAATTACTTGCTATCCTTTGGATAGGATGCTAGTCTATCGCAAAGTACTTTCCACCATTTCTAGCAGACCCAGGTGGTCTGAAAAAATCTTGACTGCACTTGAGATCGATCTCGGTCCCTTTGTGTGTGAAGCGAGTGCCCTACCAACTGAGCTATCGGGACATCATCGGCCTGTGATTTCCCTTATATTTGTATGACTAGTTTTGTCATTTACAATTTTGAAAAGTACCACAAATCTCTCAGGAGCGTGGACAGCATGGAGGATCAAGGCCAGGGTTGTAACAAGTAAAATAAAAATAGTCATTCAGAGTCATTGGGCCCATGGAGCTAGAGTTTACCCTGGTTTCTATGCGTGAAACGGAGAATAGCAATTGCTATTGGATAGGATGCTAGCCTATCGCAAAGGCCAGGGTTGAATGAGTTGAACTTCACTTTTCCACATTTGGTTAACTCGAAATTCCTTCATAATACCAGATTGTTTGTTTTCAAGGGTTTTACAACTCTTGTGATACATTTATGTCAAAAAAGTAAAAAAAAATCTAGCTTTACAATTAAAAGCACACAAGAAAAGTAAGACAAAGGGGACTGGTACAAATAGGGAACAGATGTAGATTCCAAGAGCACACTACTATTGTGCTTAGTTTGAGAAATCTAAAAGTTTCATCGAGCCACAAGGAAAGGGTCCCACTGAGAGAACACACTCAAATGTTTACGTTATAAATTCAAAACAACAAATATAACAATACATAACAGAGAGATGATTTACAAGGAAAAAATATCATCTGCCAAAGCTTTAACTAGACATTCGACTGATTCCCTCCCAGCCAAGGACTTCGACAAGGGTCAGGACAAAACCAAGTAATCTCATTCTAAGACAAAGACAAAAGGCAAGTTGGAAAACAGATATATATAGAAGTGATCTCTGTGCCCACTATGGGAGGTCAAGAACCCCACCCAGTAATACCAAATTGAGATGATAGGTCACATATCAAGGCAGTTAAGGACAATCAGTTTTCGATGGTCACTGCACCAGGCCTTGGTTTGCTTACACTATTCTGACATAATTTCAAGTATCAAAGTAGTCCTTCAAAGACATCAGGCCCATAGAGCCGGAGTTTTGGCTTCTATAAGGAGAAATGAACAATAGCAATTGTTTGCTACCCTTTGGATAGGACGCTAGTCAATCGAAAAGTAACTTCCACCAATCTAACAGACCCAGCTACCCAATCAATGCTGGGTGAACAGGGGGGGAGGGGGGGGGGGGAGGTCAGAAAAAAATCTCAACTGCATCCGGGATCGATCTCGGTCTCTTTGATTGTGAAGCGAGTGCTCTACCAATTGAGCTATTGGGACTCCCATTCAAGTATGACTTACCCAAAAGTGACTCAGGATATTCACTTCAAATGTGTGCCTTATAGCTGCCTCATCTAAGTCGGTCAGATAGGCACCTTTCAAAACACCAGCATTGTTTATCAAGTAGGTAACTTCACCCACTTCTTGTCTAACCTTGGCCGCAACTTCAGCAATATGGGACGACTTTGTGATGTCACAAACATAAGCATAAGCTTTCCCTCCCGCTTTGTTGATTTCCTCAGCTGTTTTTTCATTATTTTCCTGTGTAAATAAAATAAAGGGAAAAAATTTTTAAAATTGCAATAATCATGTGTTAAGTAGCTGTTTAAATTTAAATGAAATTCGCTTTTCGAGGTCCATGGGCCCAGACTTTATCTCAGTTTTTGTGGAATGAAATAGGATTATAATTGCTTGCCATCCCTTAATAGGATGATAACCTGTTGCGATGACACAGAGAGATGCGACCTTGTGCAAAGCAGTGTCAAACTACTCGTATCAGACTCAGACCGGCCATTTTAAGATAAATCACAAGAATTATTCAAATATATCTGTATGATTTTGTATTTGGAGAAAATTTACACACTTTTCCCCGAAAATAGATCACAATAAATATGATAAACTCGTGTACAGAGAAATTGATTACCCTAATAATACAGGTATATCACTGAATGTATTGCAGTAGTTCATCCATCAATCTTATGCTTATACATAAAAAAAGGACGCCTGACAGATGATTTGCATGAAATTGAACGTTTGGTCATTTGGCAAATTGGGGAAGAGGGTGGTAAATGAAGCGATGTGCAATTAGCATAGGAATGCGTTACAGAACTGTACATGTATATTAATGACTAATTCTTATATTTTATAGTTATTTATTCAAACGACCGAATCCAAATTTCAGTTTGCAAATTGCGATTTATACCTATTAGACATAATAAAACTGGCCATGAAAATTCCCTTTTAAAACGTTCATTCATATGACTTTATTTGTATCAATAACTTTTACCTTATTAACATCCCACAAAACTAGAATGGCACCTAGATTTGATAATTGTAAAGCAAATTGTCGACCGATTCCATGGCCCGCTCCTGTCACCAAAACAATTTCACCAGAGATAGATTTCCGACTCGGTGGTTTGAACACATGAACTAACGCCTCGAAATAACTATAAACAACGTGGTAGATTACTCTAACCAACAAGCAAATACCATCAACGAATGACATATTTATCGTTGCTCAAGAATGTACACGGCTTCCAACACTTAAATCTCCACAACCTAAAGATGAGCCCACACTCAGACTGGATTGACTGGATAAATAAAAACAAGATTTGTTATATTGCTCTATCTGCAACACTGTCATGAGATAGTAATTAGTCAGCTGAGAGGAAATGACGGGTATCAATCGATATCGATTTGTACCAATGTACTTTGTAAAATGCTCTCATAATACATTATCCTTTTCGTCGTAAACGACATCACATTATGTTCAAGTTAATTGCTGCGTTTTGTTGATGAATATCTTTTGTGCAGAACTGTTTTATCAGACAAGGATTCCAATCGTTTGCGGTTGGTCTATAGAGCGGTTGCAGTGTCGTCAAGGGCCCGCCCTTACTTTCAGTGTAATATCTTCAAATTCAAAGTTTTTAAATAAAATTATAAATTTAGCATCCTACTGCTTTTCGTTACCCCGTGTGGTGTCCGGGGTCCCTCAACTGAGAGGGTCAAGAATAGCCCAACGCCAAGCCAGCGTGTCGTAAAAGGCGACTAATGGTGTGTGATTCCTCCATCTTTGAGTCACCTGGTCCTCCAGGTTGGGGGTTGGCAAAGGGTTAACACCCCTTTCCGTTAAACTATAACCGTTACAGAAACACAGACAGACAAACCAAATCCTTTTTTTTATCTTGGGCGACCGAAGAGTTTCTGGAATATCAGAATTTATGAAGGACAACAGACAAAGCCGAAAGGACTCTGCTGACCCGATGACGCTTCGCCAAACAAGCAGCTTCGAATTGCGTCGTGGAACGTTCGCACCATGTATGAAGCAGGAAAAAGCTCTCAAGTTGTGACTGAGATGAGAAGATACAGGCTGCATATACTTGGAGTAAGCGAAACCCACTGGATACAATCCGGACAGAAACACCTCAAGTCTGGGGAGAAGATTTTATATTCAGGGAGAGGGGACGGGATTCATACACAGGGAGTAGGAATAATTCTAAGCAAGTTTGCCCAGAAGTCACTGAGAGGATGGGAACAATGCGGAGAAAGGATCATCATGGCGTCCTTTACAACACGGAGTAAGAAGATCAGCATGAACATTGTACAGATCTATGCCCCAACAAATGATGCAACAGATGAGGACAAAGATACATTTTATGGTCTGCTACAACAAGTCATTGACAAGTTGCCAAGGAAAGACATCAACATATTGATGGGAGATGCTAATGCAAAAGTGGGACAGGATAACGTAGGCTATGAAGGTATCATGGGACGTCATGGCATGGGAGAAATGAATGATAATGGTGAGAGATTTGCAAATTTCTGTGCATTCAACAGTTTGGTGATTGGAGGATCAGTGTTCCCCCATAAGAGGATCCACAAAGCAACTTGGGTCTCACCAGATGGTATGACAGAGAATCAGATTGATCATTTTTGTATCTCTCGTAGATTCAGACGTTCATTGGAAGATGTGACAGTACGGAGAGGGGCAGATGTTGGATCAGACCACCACCTGCTATTGGCAAAGCTTAAGCTCCGACTCAGAAAACACGGGGCCAGATCACATACAAGAAGAAAATTCGAGTTGAATGCACTTGATGGGGAAAAGAATGAGGAATTCAAACTACAATTGAGTAATAGATTCCAACCTCTTACTGAGCTCGAGGAGGACATAGATGTAGAGTCACATTGGGCAAAGATCAAGGAAGTCTACATAACAACTTGCCACGAGGTATTGGGGGTAAAGAAATCAGAACATAAAGAATGGATAAGTCCAACCACCTTGGACCTTATTGAAAAGAGGAGAACAAGGAAGGAACAAGTGAATGCAAGCCGAACAAGGGCTTCAAGACTGGATGCACAAGAGCAGTATCGAGCCATAGCTAAGGAAGTCAAAAGATCTGTGAAGAAAGACAAGGAAGCATTCATGAACAGACTTGCAGAGAAAGCAGAAGCAGCAGCGACTGGAGGACACATGAGGATCCTTTATCAAACTACCAAGACACTTGCTGGAAAATATGGGAAACCAGAGGTACCAGTCAAAGACAAAGATGGGAAAACTATTTTTGGAAAAGAGGCTCAATCTGAACGATGGAGGGAACATTTCAACTGCCTTCTGAACAGACCACCACCAGACAACCAGCCAGAAATTTTGCCTGCAAGGAATGAGCTACCAATTAGCTGTGATCCACCATCGATAGCAGAGATTGTGGGTGCCATTAACAAGATGAAAAGGGGGAAAGCTGCTGGACCAGACCAGATTCCACCGGAGGCTCTAAAAGTTGATGCGGAAAGAAATGCTGAGGCCCTGCACCCACTATTTGAGAGAATCTGGAATGACGGGATATTCCCAAAGGATTGGAAGGAAGGACATCTTATCAAGCTTCCAAAGAAAGGGGACCTCAGTAATTGTAATAATTATCGAGGCATCACTCTTCTTTCTATCCCAGGAAAGGTTTTCAACCGTATTATTTTAGAGAGAATTAAGAATGCAACAGATGCTAAACTGCGGGACGAACAGGCAGGTTTTCGAAAAAACCGTTCAACCACCGACCAGATTGCCTCTCTGCGAGTCATAGTGGAACAGTCTATAGAATGGAACTCTCCTCTTATTGTCAACTTTCTGGATTACGAGAAGGCTTTCGACAGTATTGACAGAGCAACATTGTGGAAAATTCTGGCACATTATGGACTCCCTGAAAAGATAGTAAACCTCATTAAGGAAATGTATGAAGGATCAAGTTGCAGGGTTGTACATGAAGATCAGCTTACTGACAGCTTTGAAATTAAGACTGGTGTCAAGCAGGGATGCTTGCTCTCTCCATTCCTGTTCATCCTTGCCATTGATTGGCTAATGAAGGAAACCTCCAAAGGGAGAAGAAATGGGATACAGTGGACCCCCTGGACACAGTTGGATGATCTGGATTTTGCAGATGATCTGGCTCTTTTGTCCCACACCCAGGACCAGATGCAAGAAAAAACCACAATTATAAACAGCCTGTCGGAATCAATTGGTCTAAGAATTCACCCTGCAAAGTCAAAGGTCTTGAGGATAGGTACGCGTCAAAGGGAGCAGATCAAAGTTAAAGATCAGGAACTCGAAGATATAGACACTTTCTGCTATCTCGGAAGTATAATTGACAAGGATGGAGGCACGGAAGCAGAGGTGAAAGCACGAATAGGAAAGGCACAGGCTGCATTCACATCTTTGAACAGAGTTTGGAGAACTAAAGATATCTCCCTTCAACTAAAGCTAAGACTTTTCAACTCAAACGTGAAGTCTGTCCTACTGTATGGATGTGAAACTTGGAACGCATCACAGGCATGTATAAGGAGGGTACAGATTTTCGTAAACAGGTGCATGCGTAAGCTACTCAGAATAAAATGGATGGATAGAATAAAAAATGAAGAAGTATGGAAAAGAACACAACAGAAACCAGTGGGAGAGGATATAGGAAGAAGACGATGGAGATGGATTGGACACACGCTTAGAAAGAATGACTCAACTATAACAAAGAAAGTATTGGACTGGAACCCTCAGGGCAGAAGATCAAGGGGAAGGCCACGAGGAACATGGAGAAGAATTAAAGAAGCTGATATACAGAGAAGTGGTAAGACCTGGAATGAGATAAAAAAGTTGGCTCAGGATAGAGAAGGATGGAAACTGTTTGTCTGTGGCCTATACCCTGACCAAGGGTGAAAAAGGCAATGATGATGATGACTGCTTTTCGTTATAAATTTAGCATACGGTTAACTGACATGCTAATAAGTGGACCTAGCTGATGGCTCATATAAGAAATTTGCTGCCAAGTCCACATCAGAAGAAAATGAAATAGTAATCACAAGAATGAATATCTTTGCAACTTACCTGATTTTAAAGAGGGCATAGTTCAAGAGGACTGGGTTAGAAGCGGAATGGTAGGGGGTCCCCACAGATTTCCCTTCTTTCTGTATTGAATAGCATTGTTTCAATGTAAAATTATCTTATCAATTTATCAATTATCTTATATATAAATATATCCCTCCCTTCTTCCTCTCTCTCTCTCTCTCTCTCTCTCTCTCTCTCTCTCTCTCTCTCTCTCTCTCTCTCTCTCTCTCTCTCTCTCTCTCTCTCTTTCTTTCCCTTTGCCTTTCCCTCACACATACACACACACACACATACGCACACACAAACGCACACCTTTCTCTTTCCCGGTCTCTTCCCTTTCCCCTTTAGCACCCTTCCTTCTTCACCCCCTCTCCCTTGTTTCCCTTCACAATTTGATTTCATTATATAAATTGTCCATTATTTTTCTATATCTTTACTCCTTATAGAGCAGTATAATTAGGTGCCCCAAACGTAAACAATAACAAGTTGCAAGTGATTTTCGTTAGGGGCCGGAAAAATTTACGCACAATATAGGTCTCCCAATTTTGTAGTTTGAGTTGTAGGCAATACACTTTCAGTATTGAAAATATGTTTACATAAAATCTAACAGTTGCAGAAATAATAATATAAGACTAAATTATTCTGAAAATCAGGCTCCGAATAATTCTCGTTTTGTTCACACCAGCGCAATAATTTGCTCTGGTCTAAAAATAGATAGACTGTAAATTTTGATAAATTTTACCTTTTGTTCCATAAAATATCCATATCTAGACATTATTTGATGCATGATCGAGTATTTATGAATATGTGTTTCTTTTGCCACCTAACAGCCAAATTTTAAAGGTTATTTTTTTCTATAATTTACATTGGAATGTGAGCTGTCAAGACAGGAACATGTGGTTTGTCATGTGCTTCTAGACCTTTGTTTACGGTATGGGCACCTAATTATACTGCTCTATAAATTTCGGCTCACGTTATGAATTTTTAACTTTATCTATCAGTTTTTACAAAATATTGAATAGTGCCCAGCCATTAAAAAAAATAAAAGAGGGGGCGTTTCCCCATGGGTTGGGGTCATATGTCAAAGGTTAATCAACTGATAAGGGGGGCGGAGTCTGATTAATTCCATCATTACACAAATTCGACTTTCTGCTATTTTCCATTCGTTGATAGATTTAATATGACAAAAGGCGTGAATCAAGGCGACAAATTTGCAATTAGGTGCATGTCGGTGTGACTGATTCTCTGTGTTTTAAGGCACACGAAATACTGTGGATTTGATATAAGTACACGTCGATTTAAAATGATTTAATTTTGGTGCAACAATCAACCAATAATAGATCCACTCATTTGTGAGAAGAATAGCTAACCAATTAATATTTATTTTTGATTCGATAAATCATGAAATATTCATTCTTTTATGTATAATTGATTTAAAACGACGGATGACTCAATGAATAATAAGGACGGATGAATTGATTTCGTACACTGCTGTCTACATAAGTTTGGGCAAGTTTCATTTTTAAAATAAAAGAGAAATTCGTGTTTATTTATATTATTTGTTTGTTTGTTTGACTGTTTATTTATTTATTTATTTATTTACTAAATGTATCATTCATATATGCTAATTTATTCATTCATTCACTCACCCATTCCTTTTTTTTTTTACAGATAATTATGTGCATGAACGAAGTCAAATCAATAAATAGATACAAAGAGTTATGATTAAACCACCTTGGTGAAAATAACAAGTTATAAGTTTGGTTTTATGCTTGCTTGTTTTTGTTTTTGTTGTTTTGTTTTTTGGGTTTTGTTTTGTTTTTGTTTTGTTTTTGTTTTTTTTTGTTGTTTTTTTTATTTTTTATTTTTTTTTTTGGTTTTGAGTTTGGTTGTTTTTTTTTTTTGTTTTGTTGTTGTTTGTTTTGTTTTTGTTTTTGTTTTTGTTTTTTGTGTTTTTGTTTTTGTTAATGATTGTAGAAATGTTGTCCTGAGTGGAACATATTACATGTATAAAATTAAGCAAAGTTTATTACATGATCGTATAAGAGACGTACAACAGATATTTATTTGTCTGAGTTTACTTTTTTGCAGGTCTGATAGCCCATCTTGTTATGGGCTCATTGTTGTAATGATAACACTCTCAAACCAACGCAAAATATTTAGTCCATTACAACAATGTTAAATCAAATCTATTATATATATATATATATATATTTATATATATATATATATATATATATATATATATATATATATATATATATATATATATATATATATATATATGGGATAGTAATTTAAAAAATAGAATTAAATACATAGGCTACCAACAAGGAATTTACCCATTCTATGGCTACCAAGGAATTTACCCAATTCGTTTAATTCTATGTAGACTACATGCATACATACATGGCAGACAGACAGACAGACACACACACACGCACAGACAGACAGACATACGTACATACATAAATAGATAGATAAATAGATAAATAAATAAATAAATAAATAAATAAATAAATAAATAAATAAATAAATAAATAAATAAATAAATAAATAAAGGGGTCGACTCACATCAATCAACAAGATAATGACCTCTCCGAATCTTTTAAAGGAAGAGCATGTCCTTGTCTCCGTTGATTTGAATATTCGGCGAATATTAATGGTAATGTTTTGTAGTGCTGGGTCGAGTTTGAAACGATCAAATCGAGCGGGTTTTCGATCGAGTCCTCTAAAATCGAGTCGGTTTCGGGCGGGTTTCGAGTCAGTGACGTCATCGAGCAGTGATTCGTTTGAAAAAACAAAAAAAACACGAGCAACTCGTTTGCCACAGGAAACTTCACATACCCCTCCCTCTCTTATGTCTGTGGCTGGCTTGACTGCAGCTGGTTATGATGGGGGCTGCCAGATGGCCAAGTTCAAAATTGGTTACTAAGAAACGCTTTTCTATTATTATTCATTTTTTTAAAAATCTTTTATTTAAAAAAAATGAAAATATAAGTTTATCCAACTGTAGTCGATTGTTTTGTTAATCAAAACCAATGAGTTTTTCAAGGCGAGTCAGAATGCTTGTGGTGTTTGGCTATTTGGGGTCTATTTGACTACTTGGGCAAGAAGAAATCTGGCTGTCTGGCAGCCTTGATTATGATCGTTCGTCGCATCACACACACATACACACACACCACACACACACACACACACACACACACACGCCATCAAACAGTTGTTGATGGTGAAGGGTTGAGACCCCCCCCCCCCCCCCTCATCCCGCTGTCACCTTAACATTTCATATTTATGTCGCGCCAAAAATGTCGGCCGCCCCCACCTCCCATAATTTGTCACTGGTCGTCATCGCCTCTTGTGTGTGCGGGAAAGGTCGTGCCTTTCATTTCATTATTTGAAAAATAAATGAACAAGAATAGTGTTTTTATTAGGTAGGTCGATAATAATAATATTTAGCAGGTTCCACACCCAGACACACACGGATTGCCCGGACACGATGATAACGATGCCGACGACAATGGATGACGATGATGATGATGATGATGATTATCGTGTTTCTGTTTAAAAAATGAAATACTTTAGCAGGTTCCACCCCCACCCCCACACGGATAGACCGGACCCGAAGATGATGATTGTGGTTTTGCTGGCTGTTACAGCTGTGATGAGGATGATGATAATGATGATGATGATGACGATGGCGCAGATGGTGATTATTTGTTCGGTCGCTCAGTGGTACGGTGTCTCTTGTCACAAAATCAAGCCTTGTCAATGGCCGGATGAGTGACAGTGATTGTTGAAAATTGTGATCCAGACGTTAAGTCCGTGTGTCAGGCACTTGACTCAGGTGTGAATGTATTCTTATCTTATAAGCAATGACGGGTATTGTAAAGAGCTTTAATACAAAAAGACTCCAAACAGCGATCGGTACCTACTGTACGAAATGGATGTATGGTCGATATTGCGTGCCGGATGAATAAATTAAATTAAATATTGTGAAGTTCATTGAGCATGGTAAATCCTTGGAAATGCGCTTTGAACTAATACACCTGCTAGACAACTCCGATTCCAATATAAACGACTGATTAATATTCCCATATATAAACTATAGATAGTATGCAGATGACGTCACTCAGGCCTTTGTTATTGTTTTTGCCATCCGCGTTTGTGAGTTGTTCTCACTAAACTGTATTAACCAGACTATAAAAGTTCATGGTTACACAGAGTTTGTGTGTTGATCCGTTATACTTCCGGATGGCAATGTTGTGAACTCCTTGGCCAAGCGCATTCTATCTATAGTTAGCTGAAAATCTTTCTTTGTCGGACTCCAAAAGTATGGAACGAATTAGACAAAGAAATCAAAGGGTCTTTTAGGAGCACTGATTGATTTCAGATTGATTATTACATTGAAATGTGTTGATATTTATTTTATCCATTATTATTAGGGTGGTGGTGGTGGTGGTGGTGATGATGATGATCCCGCTGATATGATGGTGATGATAAATAAATTAAACATAATTCCCTTTATTCATCCCATAGGGGAGATTCGTCTTTCGGGTCTATTCTAAGGGAAGACTGGAATAACCCAAGCGATAGCCGCAGTGCAGCGCCGCAAATTTAGTTAGGGCAAGGTGACTTGCTCAAGACCACTCAGAGGCGGGTGATCGAACTCGGTACCTTTCGGGTGCCAACCAAAGACCGTACCGCTGCCCCTGATGATGATGATGATGATGATGATGATGATGATGATGATGATGATGATGATGATGATGATGATGATGATGATGATGATGGGAACTAACAAAGAATACACAGGCATCTAAAATTGAAACATTCCATATTCAAAGCTAATGTTTTACTTTAAAAAATTGAGCTTTACAATATCCACTAAATGTGATCAAAGCGCTTTGTAAAGGGGTCCCCAGTCAACAGCAACATTTAATATGTAGGACGGGACATGCCGCCTGTTAGGCGATATTACAATTTTTCAGACAAAGACAACGCTGTTAACGGCCAGGTACTCATTTTACACCTGAGTACGGTGAGAGAATGTGAGTAAAGAGCCTTGTCCAAAGACTCAACTATGCACCGAGCGCGAGGCTCGAACCCAGGACTTTCCGATCCCAAAGCGGGTGTCATACCATAGACCATTATAATGCACGAGACCCATGGTCGACTAGAGTACTACCTATAGTTACGTCATGACTAGACCACATAGCCGCACTACTGTAGGAGTGTTCATTGATAGAGGGATGCGTGTGTGTCATAGAAATAGCCTTAGTGTGTGTGTGTGTGTGTGTGTGTGTGTGTGTGTGTGTGTATGTGTGTGTGTGTGTGATAGTCAAACTTTAGTAGGTTTAATGAAGTCTTGTCACACACGCGTGATACACCTATACGAATTTCCCTGCCACTGCCACCCAGACACACTAACATCTGACAAGGAGTGAGGGCTGTGGAAGAATCACAGACTACCGTGTGCAAACATTGGCGATTGGTATCGGATGGCAAACTGTGATCGTTTGAATTTGAAATGATTCGAAACACTCGTTACCCCTACGCTCGCTCGAATCCTGATCGTCTCAAGCTCGTCTCACGTGTCAAGATCGTCTCAAGCTCACAACCCGCCTGATCGTTTTACGATCGAGTGATCGTTTTACTAACTCGCTCTTCCGGCATTGAGATCGAGCACTGACTCGTGGCTTGGCGCTCGATCGTCGATCGAGTAAAAGCGATCAAATACTAGTGCTGGGTCGAGTTTGAAACGATCAAATCCGAGCGGGTTTTCGATCGAGTCCTCTAAAATCGAGTCGGTTTCGGGCGGGTTTCGAGTCAGTGACGTCATCGAGCAGTGATTCGTTTGAAAAAAACAAAAACACGAGCAACTCGTTTGCCACAGGAAACTTCACATACCCCTCCCTCTCTTATGTCTGTGGCTGGCTTGACTGCAGCTGGTTATGATGGGGGCTGCCAGATGGCCAAGTTCAAAATTGCTTACTAAGAAACGCTTTTCTATTATTATTCATTTTAAAAAAAATATTTTATTTTAAAAAAATGAAAAGATAAGTTTATCCAACTGTAGTCGATTGTTTTGTTAATCAAAACAAATGAGTTTTTCAAGGAGTCAGAATGCTTGTGGTGTTTGGCTATTTGGGGTCTATTTGACTACTTGGGCAAGAAGAAATCTGGCTGTCTGGCAGCCTTGATTATGATCGTTCGTCGCATCACACACACACACACATACACACACACACACACACACACACACACACACACACACACACACAAACGCCATCAAACAGTTGTTGATGGTGAAGGGTTGAGACCCCCCCCCCCCCCCTCCCACCACCATCATCCCGCTGTTACCTTAACATTTCATATTTATGTCGCGCCAAAAGTTGTCGGCCGCCCCCACCTCCCATAATTTGTCACTGGTCGTCATCGCCTCTTGTGTGTGCGGGAAAGGTCGTGCCTTTCATTTCATTATTTGAAAAATAAATGAACAAGAATGGTGTTTTTATTAGGTAGGTAGATAATAATAATATTTAGCAGGTTCCACACCCAGACACACACAGATTGCCCGGACACGATGATAACGATGCCGACGACAATGGATGACGATGATGATGATGATGATGATTATCGTGTTTCTGTTTAAAAAATGAAATACTTTAGCAGGTTCCACCCCCACCCCCCACACGGATAGACCGGACCCGAAGATGATGATTGTGGTTTTGCTGGCTGTTACGGCTGTGATGAGGATGATGATAATGATGATGATGATGATGATGACGATGGCGCAGATGGTGATTATTTGTTCGGTCGCTCAGTGGTACGGTGTCTCTTGTCACAAAATCAAGCCTTGTCAATGGCCGGATGAGTGACAGTGATTGTTGAAAATTGTGATCCAGACGTTAAGTCCGTGTGTCAGGCACTTGACTCAGGTGTGAATGTATTCTTATCTTATAAGCAATGACGGCTATTGTAAAGAACTTTAATACAAAAAGACTCCAAACAGCGATCGGTACCTACTGTACGAAATGGATGTATGGTCGATATGGCGTGCCGGAGGAATAAATTAAATTAAATATTGTGAAGTTCATTGAGCATGGTAAATCCTTGGAAATGCGCTTTGAACTAATACACCTGCTAGACAACTCCGATTCCAATATAAACGACTGATTAATATTCCCATATATAAACTATAGTTAGCTGAAAATCTTTCTTTGTCGGGACTCCAAAAGTATGGAACGAATTAGACAAAGAAATCAAAGGGTCTTTTAGGAGCACTGATTGATTTTAGATTGATTATCACATTGAAATGTGTTGATATTTATTTTATCCATTATTATTAGGGTGGTGGTGGTGGTGGTGGTGATGATGATGATCCCGCTGATATGATGGTGATGATAAATAAATTAAACATAATTCCCTTTATTCATCCCATGGGGGAGATTCGTCTTTCGGGTCTATTCTAAGGGAAGACTGGAATAACCCAAGCGATAGCCGCAGTGCAGCGCCGCAAATTTAGTTAGGGCAAGGTGACTTGCTCAAGACCACTCAGCGGCGGGTGATCGAACTCGGTACCTTTCGGGGGCCAACCAAAGACCGTACCGCTGCCCCTGATGATGATGATGATGATGATGATGATGATGATGATGATGATGATGATGATGATGATGATGATGATGATGATGGGAACTAACAAAGAATACACAGGCATCTAAAATTGAAACATTCCATATTCAAAGCTAATGTTTTACTTTAAAAAATTGAGCTTTACAATATCCACTAAATGTGATCAAAGCGCTTTGTAAAGGGGTCCCCGGTCAACATCAACATTTAATATGTAGGACGGGACATGCCGCCTGTTAGGCAATATTACAATTTTTCAGACAAAGAGAACGCTGTTAACGGCCAGGTACTCATTTTACACCTGAGTACGGTGAGAGAATGTGAGTAAAGAGCCTTGTCCAAAGACTCAACTATGCACCGAGCGCGAGGCTCGAACCCAGGACTTTCCGATCCCAAAGCGGGTGTCATACCACTAGACCATTATAATGCACGAGACCCATGGTCGACTAGAGTACTACCTATAGTTACGTCATGACTAGACCACATAGCCGCACTAGGCCTACTGTAGGAGTGTTCATTGATAGAGGGATGCGTGTGTGTCATAGAAATAGCCTTAGTGTGTGTGTGTGTGTGTGTGTGTGTGTGTGTGTGTGTGTGATAGTCAAACTTTAGTAGGTTTAATGAAGTCTTGTCACACACGCGTGATACACCTATACGAATTTCCCTGCCACTGCCACCCAGACACACTAACATCTGACAAGGAGTGGGGGCTGTGGAAGAACCACAGACTACCGTGTGCAAACATTGGCGATTGGTATCGGATGGCAAACTGTGATCGTTTGAATTTGAAATGATTCGAAACACTCGTTACCCCTCCGCTCGCTCGAATCCTGATCGTCTCAAGCTCGTCTCACGTGTCAAGATCGTCTCAAGCTCACAACCCGACTGATCGTTTTACGATCGAGTGATCGTTTTACTAACTCGCTCTTCCGGCACTGAGATCGAGCACTGACTCGTGGCTCGGCGCTCGATCGTCGATCGAGTAAAAGCGATCAAATAACCCAACACTAATGTTTTGAGTTCAGTGTTGACTTGACACCCACAGAAGGTCCCGTTTCAGAGACTGAGAAACGATGTTTCTTTTATATATTTTTTTCTTTTAAAAAGACAATGGAGAAAAGGCCCACTTTAAATTGAAAACCTAGTCGTGTAAAACGTTTGTTGGTTTGTAGGAACTAACAATCTCTCAGGTTGTCCTCTCAACCTGCAATTGTAAATTGATCTGAACATTCTCATTCCTCATTCCATCCATGATGACTATCCCACTGACCCAAATTAATGAGTGGTGAGTATGTATGAAGTATAAGTATAGAAGGAGAGTTAAGCCTTTTTTCGGACGTCTTTAATACACCCCCCCCCCACACACACACACCCTTATATAAATCCAATTTTTTTTTTCGATTTTGATTCTAGTGAAAATAATCTTATCAGATAGGCGTATCTGTGTGTGCTGAGAAAATTGATATCAAGTATTGATAGACACCGTTTCTAAATTCTCTAACCCAGACGAGTGAGAGGACTCAGACATGCTGTTTACAAGTTACATGCTCTCACATAAGATCACACTTATTTTTTACAATCGGGGGTTGGGGGGGGGGGGTGAGGAGGAAACACCCCGAACAACCCCTTCAATTTCAATTTTTTTTAATGAGACGTTTATATCAGATTAAAAAACAAAGCAAACAAAAAACATCCATTATTATTATTATTGACATACTAAACTATTGATGTTCAGTCATTTGTGTATTTTAAAGCAAAAAGGTCCCTGTCGAGGGCATTTTTAAATTGAATTATTTTTTTTTTTTCAATTTTAGTTTAAAATTAAACATGTTTTTCCAGGTTTTGGTCGTACAGAATATAAATGTATTCTTCCTAATGATGTCATAGGTGGGAATTTCCCCGCTGAATTGAAGTCAGGCTCCCGTCTCAAACCCACTATTGTCCAATTTTGATTTCCAGAAAATTTAAGAAAAATTAAAACCATCATTCATCATCATCATCATCATCATCATCATCATCATCATCATCATCATCATCATCATTACTACGATTACTACAACTACTATAACTACACCTCTACTACATCTTCATTATTGCTAACACTACCACCATATCATCATCATCATCATCACTATTACTCCCACTACCATAATCATCACTGTGTATCATTATCACCACATCACTACAAGCACTACCACACTTACCTCCACCACCACCACCACCACCACCATCATAATCATCAGCAACAGCATCTTCATCATCGCTACTACCCCTAATGTTACAACCACTACTACAACCACCAACCCCACATCATCATCACAACAACTACTAAACTACTACCATCACCACATCATCATCATCACTATAATCACCACCACTCATCATCATTTCTACTTCCAACAACCATCAACCCCGCATCATCACCACTACTACTAAACTACTACTACACCACATCATCATCATCATCAATATAATCACCACCACGTCATCATCATTACTATTACTATACCACCACCACCGCTATATCATCACTACTATCAGAACTACAACCACCACCACCACATCATCATAATTACTACCATTACAACCACTAGCAACACATCATCATAATTACTACCATTACAACCACCACCACCACCACATCATCATAATTACTACCATTACAACCGTCACAGTAAAGGTTGTTCACAATTATCTTATTAAATTTTATTTTATTAAGAACTGAATTCATCTCACTCCAGTTATATTTCGGTAGGCTTAGATAAACTTTACCTTCTAATATTAGATCGTCTTTCCTTTTATAGCCTTCCCTCGAATTAATTTCTAATTAGTGAATACTTTTCGTTCTACATTCTGTCACGTAGCCACTTATTATAAAAGCTGATAGGTCTAACATTCGACACTCACTTTCTCTCCACAATCTATGCCGGACGGCCAGTCGCTCTATTCCTATATATATACTGGAAGATTTTTATCTTTTGGGACTTTGTAGATATTATATCTACACCATTAAGACGCCGGAGCTTTTAACTTTGATTGTATAATCTTCAAGGATCAAACCCAAGCCCGCTGTCAAAGGACTACACAATAACCTCTTACCAATTGCCTGGAAGTGGAATTTTACGAGTCCGATCCTGTTATCAGAGGAATAGATCATCCAAGCCCATCAACTGCCTGGAAACGTAAACTTATGAACCTGACATATTATCATAAGTTACGTAAAATATTCATATCTCTATTTGTAACTGCCACGATCACTGTTTATCTCTTTAATTAAATTACATCATTATTTTTATTTCATTGTAAACAAATCGTTAATTGTTTTTTCATTTATAGTAACTAGTAAATTCTGGGCCTCATTCTACATATATCTTTATGCATAGTCGAGTAGCTCTTTACTCACTTGAGACCATGACAACAACCACTAGCAACACATCATCATAATTACTACCATTACAACCACCACCACCACATCATCATAATTACTACCATTACAACCACTAGCAACACATCATCATAATTACTACCATTACAACCACCACCACCACATCATCATAATTACTACCATTACAACCACTAGCAACACATCATCATAATTACTACCATTACAACCACCACCACCACATCATCATAATTACTACCATTACAACCACTAGCAACACATCATCATAATTACTACCATTACAACCACTAGCAACACATCATCACAATTACTACCATTACAACCACTAGCAACACATCATCATAATTACTACCATTACAACCACTAGCAACACATCATCATAATTACTACCATTACAACCACTAGCAACACATCATCATAATTACTACCATTACAACCACTAGCAACACATCATCATAATTACTACCATTACAACCACTAGCAACACATCATCACAATTACTACCATTACAACCGCTAGCAACACATCATCATAATTACTACCATTACAACCACTAGCAACACATCATCATAATTACTACCATTACAACCACCACCACCACATCATCATAATTATTACCATTACAACCACTAGCAACACATCATCATAATTACTACCATTACAAC
>NC_088370.1:2364303-2461803 GCF_034508935.2 Berghia stephanieae
AGCTATACTCATCGAGGTCTTTAAATATCTGTGACTGAATCACACACTTCTCAGCAAGCGTCATTCAGACCGCGAGGCTTACTACTTATTTACTTATTGCTCTAAAAAGTGGGGTTTTGTGTAGTTAAAACTGGGGCTTAAAGACAACCTATTCAAAATTGTCCTCGTTTTTCTTTGTTTTTTTTGTCACTATCAGCACTGATTACGTTACATTTCGTTACATGACATTACATTACATTTCATTACATTACATTACATTACATTACATTACATTACATTACATTACATTACATTACATTACATTACATTACATTACATTACGTTACATTACATTACATTACATTACATTACATTACATTACATTACATTACATTACATTACATTTCATTACATTCATTACATTGCATTACATTACATTACATTACATTTCATTACATTTCATTACATTACATTACATTAATTACATTACATTACATTTCATTACATTACATTACATTACATTACATTACACTACATTACATTACATTACATTACATTACATTACATTACATTACATTACATTACATTACATTACATTTCATTACATTACATTACATTACATTACATTACATTACATTTCATTCCATTACATTTCATTACATTACATTACATTACATTTCATTACATTTCATTACATTACATTACATTACATTACATTACATTTCATTACATTACATTACATTACATTACACTACATTACATTACATTACATTACATTACATTACATTACATTACATTACATTTCATTACATTTCATTACATTACATTACATTACATTACATTTCATTACATTACATTACATTACATTACATTACATTACATTAGATTTCATTACATTACATTACATTAGATTTCATTACATACATTTCATTACATTTCATTTCATTACATTACATTACATTTCTTCTTCTTAGAATGGCTAACTCAGACCATCAAATCAGCATGTGCCCTGACCGCTTCCTGTCCTCTATCTTCGAGGATCCCGGCAGACGGGCAGAACGTCTGGAGAAGAGCACCAACATCCATATGCCTAGTCGACTTCCTGTCTGGCTATGTAACATTATTGCCGCCACTCTTGGCACTGGCAGAGACCACAGGTACGATAAACCAAACTCTAATTCTATGCTCAAGTGAATTCTCAGTTAAGAAAAGCTGTGGACTGTAATAAGTATTGTATTGTTAAAAAGTGAATATAACGGCTTCAAAAAAGAGGAAAAATACTAAATATAGAATGTTTTGGGTTAAAACAAAATTAGTCTTAACTGAAGAAGGGTTTTGAGCCTGAAACATGGTGGTGGTGGTGGTGATGGTGGTAATATTAATAATAGTAATATAATGATGCTGATAATATAAATAACAATAATAATAATAATAATAATAATAATAATAATAATAATAATAATAATAGTAATAATAATAATAATAATAATAATAATAATAGTAATAATAAATAAATTAATTTAAAAATAATAATTATTATAATAAAATTGATAATAATAATAATAATAATAATAATAATAATAATAATAATAATAATAATGATACTTTATTCCATCCCAAAATGGGGGGGGGGGGGGGGGGGGGCTGAAAAAGATTTTGTCCCAATTATCATATTTATTCTGCCTGTTGAAAGAGGAAACATTTTTTTTCTATCCTCCCATAGAGAAGAATACCATAACAGGTAAGGGGGAAAAAAATGTATTCAAGACCACCAATGATTTTGCATTATAATTATATCTTTCACATCGGCTTGACTTTATTATTTCTCACATCACCTTGATATATCATCTTCCCTTTTCTTCACAACGATCAAAAGTGTAGCATGGTTTGACACAATGCGAATGTTGCTGATTTAACCTCAAAGGAATGAAAAACAATTTTAAAAAAAACAAAACTAGAGCACTTATACAGGGCAATATCCACTAAACGTGCTCAAATCACTTTACAAGGGGTACTGAAGACAACAACACTTAATACGTAGGTCGAGACATGACGCCTATTCTGTTAGGCGATATTATAATTTTTACTGTTAATAGCCAGGTACTCTTTTTACACCTGAGTACTGTGAGAGAATTTGAGTAAAGAGCTTTTTTTCAGAGACTCAACTATGCATCGCTCAGAGCAGGACTCGAACACAGGACCCTCCAATCTGAAAGCGAGAATCATACCATTAGACCACATTGCTGCACAACAAAAAAATGAGTGGAATAGAAGCTTTGATTTAATTTATAAAATGAAGACATAATGGGGACATTTTCGGGTTTCCTATTTGTCAACAAAACACGATGAATGAGACACCTAAGACAAATGACAGATCTCGACTTTTCAGGTTTCCATTTGTCAACAAATCACGATGAATGAGACACCTAAGACAAATGACAGATCTTGACTTTTCAGGTTTCCCTTTGTCAACAAATCACGATGAATGAGACACCTAAGACAAATGACAGATCTCGACTTTTCAGATTTCCCCTTTGTCAACAAAACACGATGAATGAGACACCTAAGACAAATGACAGATCTCGACTTTTCAGGTTTCCATTTGTCAACAAATCACGATGAATGAGACACCTAAGACAAATGACAGATCTCGACTTTTCAGGTTTCCATTTGTCAACAAATCACGATGAATGAGACACCTAAGACAAATGACAGATCTTGACTTTTCGGGTTTCCCCTTTGTCAACAAAATATGATGAATTGTACATCTAAGACAAGTGATCGTGGATATTGCACTGTGTAAAAGCTCAAGTTTTTTCTTGTTTTTTTTTTTTCTTCATGGTTTCACACACACACACACACACAGACACACACACACACACACACACACACACAGACACACACACACAAGCATCATATTGATTGTTTACACTGCATGTTTTCTGGATGACCAATTTATTTCTCAATTAAGCACCAAATGTAAAACTGTCCACTTTTGGGAGCTTTTGACACCTTTTTTTTTTCTTTTATCATATGCTTCCTTTGTTTGCTTTTTTCTTCAGTTTACGGCAAATATCGACATTTTTGTATACAATTTGTTATGTTATTTAATGCACCCTTTTGTAACTGTTACTACTACTTTAAATACTACTACAACAACTATACTATACTACTACTAACTACTACTACTACTACATACTACTACTACACTACTCAACTACTACATACTACACTACTACTAACTACTACTACTACACTACTACTACTACTACATACTACTACTACTACTACTACTACTACTACTACTACTACTACTACAACTACTACTATACTACACTATACTACTACTACTACTACTACATACTACTACTACTACACTACTACTACTACTACTACTACTACTACTACTACTACTACTACTACTACTACTACTACTACTACTACTACTACTACTACTACTACTACTAACTACTACTACACTATACTACTACTACTACTATACTACTACTACTACTACACTACTACTACAACATACTACTCACTACTACACTACTACTACTACTACTACTACTACTACTACTACTACTACTACTACTACTACTACTACTATACTACTACTATACTACCATATAACTACACTACTACTACTACTACTACTACACTACTACTACTACTACTACCATACTACAACTACTATACCACTACTACACTACTACTACTACATACACTACTACTACTACTACTACTACTACAAACTACTACTAACTACTACTACTACTACTACTACTACAACTACTACTACTACTACTACTACTACTACTACTACTACTACTACTACATACTACTACTACTACTACTACTACTACACTTACTACAACTACTACAACCGCTACTACTACTACCACTACTACTACTACTACCACTACTACTACAACTACTACTACTACTACTACTACTACTACTACTACTACTACTACTACTACTACTACTACTACTACTACTACTACTACTACTACTACAACTACTACTACAACAACTACTACTACCACTACTACAACTACTACTACTACTACTACAACTACTACTACTACTACCACTACTACTACAATACTACTACTACTACTACTACTACTACTACTACTACTACTACTACTACTACTACTACTACTACTACTACTACAAACTACTACACTACTACTACTACTACTTACTACCATTACTACAACTACTACAACCGCTACTACTAACTACTACTACTACTACTACTACTACTACTACTACTACTACTACTACTACTACTACTACTACTACTACTACTACTACCACAAGTACTGCTTCTACAACCACTAACTACTACTACTACTACTACTACTACCACTACTACTACTACTACTACTACTACTACTACTACTACTACTACTACTACTACTACTACTACTACTAACTAATTCTACCGTGAGGGGGGGGGGGGATGCTTACATTGAAGAAGTTTTAGTTGTGATTTCAAGTTCTTGATGCATTGAAGTCAATACATTGTTTATTGCCTATAAAGACTTTTGAAATATTCTGCATTTTAGATGACTGAATGGAGATCCTGACCTCCCATAGCGTGCAGGGAGGTACTTACTGTGTCTTCTATCCCCTTATATTTTTTCCAACATGCTTTCTGTCTTTGTCCTAGAATGAGATTACTTGGTTTTGTCCTAGCCCTGGCTGGAGTCCTAGCTGGGAGGAAAACAGTCAAAAGCATAGTTATTGTTTTGGGAGATGATATTTTTTTCCTTGTAAATCATCTCTCTGTTATGTATTATTATATTTATTATTTTGAATGTAAAATGTGGGCATTTGAGTGTATTCCTCTTTGTTAAATTTTGTGCTTGTGTCCGGATGAGACTTATGGGTTATCTCAAACTAAGTACATTAGTGGTGTGCTCTTGGAATCTACATCTGATCCCTATTTGTTCTCAGTGTTCCCCTTTGTCTTACTTTTTCTTGGGTGCTTTAATTGTAATTCTAGAACTTTTTACTATCCCATTTTCTTCCTTTTTAATGGCGCTGATATAACCTAAATTTGTTGCAAGCGCCGTAAAACCCTTAAAAACAAACAAAAACAAAACATTTTATATTACTGTTATCAGTAAGAAAACGGATAAAACTGAACTGTCTGTGTCCTTGATGGACAATGACTCATCGAAATCTGTGATAAAGTGGGCCAAGGATTGATAATTGTAACAAATTTACGATGAACATGGTTACATTAGGTTGGACTTAATTGTTTAATATTAGATAGCAGTGGGGGCTGCCTGAAGCCTGGAATCATGAAAATACTAATGAAAAGGTGAAGATGGGAAGGCTTTGGGTGGGAACAGTACAGTACAGACAATGGAAGTTTCGGGTACAAACGCTTTGTCAGCAAAACAATCAACAAAAGGGACGTTGAAAAGAAATGAAATTTGTCTTCAACGTTCCCTTTTTAAAAATTGTTTTTCTGAAGAAGGGTTTGTACCCGAAACGTCCATTATCTGTGCTGTTCCCATCCAAAACCTTTCCATCTTCACCTTTTTGATAGTATTGTACAATGTTGAATTTTAAGCTTTGAGATCGGACAAATTCCTTCTATGAGGAGAGTCAGTCTTGATTGGGTTTTTTTTTTTAATTTTTTTTTTTTTCAGAAGACCAGTGTTATCCAAAGGGTAACAAACAATTGCTATTGTCTGTTTACCTTTATAAAGCATTTTGAGCAGGTTTAGTGGATATTGCACTATATAAAAGCTCAAGTTATTAGACCTGTTAATATATGCACATCGGTTTATATCATTCCGATATAATGATGTACTATCAGATTGACACAAGGTTGTTCTTCGCAGTTGTCGCTTTGA
The DNA here is from genome assembly GCF_034508935.2 of Berghia stephanieae. Taxonomy (NCBI): domain Eukaryota; kingdom Metazoa; phylum Mollusca; class Gastropoda; order Nudibranchia; family Aeolidiidae; genus Berghia; species Berghia stephanieae. The sequence continues at coordinate 2,370,162 of NC_088370.1, forward strand.
AGAGATAAAGTGTCTCCTCAGCGAAGTATGATAAATACACACAATAGCTCTTAAAGATACCGACGTGTCACTGACACAGATATGGGCCTGTTTTCATGAACGATGACTAGATTTAGTAATTTACTAGTCTAGTAAATGTCTAGCTAGTCTTAAGCCCAAGCGAAGGAAGTGTCTAAAAAAATCGGATTTCATGAATGCTTTCTAGTCTCTGACTAGCTAGTCACTTGCCTAGAAGTGGGCGTTGTAAGGACGGTGACTAATTTGACTATTTTGTGCGGCTAACAGCAACTCTCTACTACACGAGGGCATTTTAAGATACATCAACTTTCATACTTACAACTCACAAGAGGAGATTATCAACACACGTGATATTGACTGACGACTGTTATAAACTGCAATGATGTCCATCGTCAACTGTCAATTCTATATTTAGAACAATGACAGTTTCATTGAGACCACCAACACTAAGATTTAGTCTCAAAGAAATTGAACAAAAAAAACAAATAATTACTCAAAAGATAAAGTGTGTTCTGATTAATCACATTATTTCAGTCAATTGCAATGTCAAAAGAATAACTTTTGTCTCCACTATACTTTCTAATCATTTTTTTTTTTTTGGTTGTTCTTTGATGCAAACCCTTCGATTTCAGAGTCTCTTATACTTGTTCACTCTCACTCTCAATTCCGAGTCGATAGATTCAGTTTTATTTAAGTTTTTACTCACAAAACTGTGTATTTTCGACGATCTGCACTTATCTAATAGTTTTTTAAAGCCAGTGTCAATGGCAACAGGACACTTTTTGCTTCTGTCATTCATAACCGACTATGTTCTTTCCGAAGCGAAGCGCACTCAATCTAAAAATAGCTGTTATCCTGTTGACGCTATGACGTCACCTAGTAACTAGACTCAGACTAAATCATGAAGTCTTGCTTCAGCAAATGACTAAATCTTAGTCCGAAGGTGCCATGCTTTTAGCCCCGGACTTGCTTAGTCAGTGTTAGTCAATAAATTGAACTGAGTCTCCAAAGATACTTTTAAACACTTTATTTACAGGCAAGATTGATTACAAGTAAAACATGATGCTTCCTCTTTGACAGTCACCAAAAAAAAAATCTGAACCTGCTCTCTCCATAGTAATCGTTCTCTCGATTACTCCCGTTCAAAATACACAACAGCCAGCTCACATGAAATCCAATTTTTTCAAGTCATTGCCTAAAGTCAGAGATAGTCAGGGACTAAGCGCTAGTCCACATTCATGATAACGGCCCATGATCTGTATAAGATGTTGAGTTAGGAATTAGGGGTGGGGGGTTGAATTTGGCCATATAAGGATGTGTTGCTATTTTTTTTTTTCTCCAGATTACAACTGTGAAACCACAATGATCTCTTGCAGTTTATAAGAGCTTGTTTTTATTTGAATGTCCCTTATCTAATCTTATCTTTTCCTGTAAAAAGTCAGGCTACAAGCATTTTGTTATTTGAATTCTCTAGACAAGGCCACTTTATTATTGATCAAATTCAAAGTTCTGGGTGGGGTTCTTGACCTCCCATAGTGGGAAGGGAGGAACTTACTGTGTCTTCTATCCCCCTATATCTGTTTTCCAACATGCTTTCTGTCTTTGTCTAGGATTGAGATTACTTGGTTTTGTCCTGGCCCTGGCCGGATACCTTGGCTGGGAGGGAATCAGTCAAATGCATAGTTATTTTTGGGAGATGATTTTTTTTCCTTGTAAATCATCTCTCTGTTATGCACTGTATTATGTCTTGATTGCATATTATATATGATTTGTAAACATTTGAGTGTATTACTCTTAGTTGGGACCTGTGTTTGTGTCTGGATGAGACTTTTAGGTGATCTCAAACTTAGTACTTTGATAGTGTGCTCTTGGAATCTACATCTGTTTTCTATTCGAGCCAATTCCCCTTTGCTTACCTGTTCTTGGGTGCTTTAATTGTAATTATAGAACTTTTTACTATCCCATTTTGTTCCTTTTTACTGTCGCTAATATGACCTTAATGTGATAAAAGCGCCGTAAAACCCTTCAAAATAAAAACAAACAAACTTCCATATTTCATTTTGAAATCTCTTGTTTTCTCACCCAGAAATGCCCGTACACTCATTTCCACCTTGCTCCACATCTTCACGCTGGTGTCTGGCCTGTGTTTTGGGGTTTGCGGACTCTACTTCAACGTCTATGACACAATGAGCACATTTACCAAGACTACAGTGCTGGTCAGCATGTCCAAGTGTGTCATCGGTCTCTACTGGATCTTAATGGGCATTTATTCACATTCGTTAGCGGCCAGACTTATCAGTAACCCTCGTGTTGTGGACTGCATCAGGCTGCACAGCAAAACTTTCATCAAGGTATTCTTTTATCTTTTAAATATTTACATTAGGCCTCCCATAATGGACAGGAAGGTCTTTTAGACTCATATATTTTCCAACTTGATTTCTGTCTTTAAATTGGAATGAGATTTACTTGGTTTTGTTCTGGCCCTGGCCAGAATCCTTGGCTGGGAGGGAAGCAATCAAATGTATAGTTACAGTTTTGGGAGATGATATTCTTTATCCTTGTAAATCATCTCTCTTTCATTCACAGTTATAGTTTTTGTTTTGATTATTTAAGGGGCGGTTTGGGTCTAATTATTAGGAAAATCCTTCAAAAATTTGATTTTGAGATTTTGGTGGAAAATGATATTTTATTATCTTAGAAATAATATAATTGAAGTCCAAATTCTTAAAGTAGACTATAAAGGCACGAAATGCACAGTCGAAAATGTTACAGCTAGTAAGAAATGTGTGAAAAACGGGAAGCTATTTTGCTATTTTCTCAATATGTCATTTTTCTAAGGGTATGGGAAACTGTGTCAAACGTTTCTCAGAATCTATTCAATGAAATTGTCTGAAAATTTCCACAGTTATCACAGAGATAATGTATTATGTCACCATAGAGAGATTTTTTTTGATAAGATTTGTGAATTTTAAATTATAATCCTAAATCTGAATTTTTTACATCAATTTTGTCATAACATTTTGATTCTAAACTTTGTAATGATGTAATAAAAATTCCATAAGCTAAAGCCGTAAAATCTCTCTATGGTGACACACTATGGTACAATGTTGACAAGAGGGAAGAATATGGAGGTCATTCCTTCATTAGTTTTTGTGGAACGTTTGCCACGAGATTGTTATATTTTTTTATGTCAGACCCCCAAATTAGATCGCAAAATGGGTATCAACACAGATAATTAAAATTTTTCACCATAAATGTTATTTTTTAAACTATATTGATGATACAGAATGATTAAAACCGCCCAGTATAGGTAATTATAATATTTTTAGAAAAGACCCAAACCGCCCCTTAATGATATGCAAGCATTTGAGTGATTGGGATCCTATTCTGGATATCAAACTTTTAGGCGATCTCAAACTTAGGTACACTGATAGTGTGCTCTTTGAATCTGCATCTGTTCCCTAGTTGAACCAGTCCCCTTTTCTTATATTTTCTCATGTGTTTTTAATCATAAATTTATACATTATTTGACTGTCCCATTTCCTCCTTTTATACTGGCACTGAAATGACCTAAATGTTTTACCCACGCTGTAAAATTCTTAGAAATAAAACAAATAAATATTTACGTACTTAAGAGTAAAATTAGTGGGCAATTTCATAAACAGAACACAGCTTTGTGACTGGTGTACGTATATACAGAAACTATTATCGTCGCTTAAAATGTTTGTTTAGGAGGGACGATATTGGATCTTTCAGATTGAAATGTTTTCAAAATTTTATATTGTGAGCTCATGTCTGTGGTAGTGTCTGTAAATTAAGGTATTCCAATTGAAAACATTCTATGATTTTGATTTATACATACATTTTTATTATTATTATTATTATTATTATTATTATTATTATTATTATTATTATTATTATTATTATTATTATTATTATTGTTATTATTATTATTATTATTATTATTATTATTATTATTATTATTATTATTATTATTATTATTATTATTATTATTATCATTATTGTTGTTGTTGTTGTTAATATCAATATCATCGTCATCATCATCATCATCATCATCATCATCATCATCATCATCGTCATTATCACCATCATCATCATCATCATCATCGCCATTATCACCATCATCACTATCATTATCATCAATATCATTATCATTCAAACAACAGGTCAACATGGCTATCATCATCGCCATCTTAATGATTTCCATCATCTGCCTGAACCTCTACACCAACGTGTACCTGCTTGACCCTCGACCCCTTGCCAGCAACAAGACTCTGGTCTACGATGCAAACTGTGCCAGCATTGGAGTCGATGTGAGTTTTAATCTATCGTGGATTGGGATGGCTAGGGCCAGTTTGAGTGGCTAAGATCAACCCCCATATCTGCCGTCTTAAGGAAAAAGACTGTATATAGCCTCTTATTCCAAGTAAACATAGAGTCTTTTTCCTTAAGACGTCAGAAATGTGCATCCTCCCCCCAACCTCCCCCTCCAGATTGAAAGATATTAAATAAATATGGTAAAATTTACATCATTTGATAGATTTCATCCTTCCCAGCACTTTAGAAATCGGACATCGGACAGGTTATTTCTGTGGTGTAATGGTAGTACATCTGACTGGTAATCAAATCCATTAGAAATAGGACATCGGACAGGTTATTTCTGTGGTGTAATGGTAGAACATCTGACTGGTAATCAAATCCATTAGAAATAGGACATCGGACAGGTTATTTCTGTGGTGTAATGGTAGAACATCTGACTGGTAATCAAATCCATTAGAACTAGGACATCGGACAGGTTATTTCTGTGGTGTAATGGTAGAACATCTGACTGGTAATCAAATCCATTAGAACTAGGACATCGGACAGGTTATTTCTGTGGTGTAATTGTAGAACATCTGACTGGTAATCAAATCCATTAGAAATCAGACATCGGACAGGTTATTTCTGTGGTGTCATGGTAGAACATCTGACTGGTAATCAATCCCATTAGAAATCAGACATCGGACAGGTTATTTCTGTGGTGTAATGGTAGTACATCTGACTGGTAATCAAATCCATTAGAAATCAGACATCGGACAGGTTATTTCTGTGGTGTCATGGTAGAACATCTGACTGGTAATCAAATCCATTAGAAATCAGACATCGGACAGGTTATTTCTGTGGTGTAATGGTAGTACATCTGACCTGTAATCAATCCCATTAGAAATCGGACATCGGACAGGTTATTTCTGTGGTGTAATGGTAGTACATCTGACTGGTAATCAATCCCATTAGAAATCGGACATCGGACAGGTTATTTCTGTGGTGTAATGGTAGAACATCTGACTGGTAATCAATCCCATTAGAAATCGGACATCGGACAGGTTATTTCTGTGGTGTAATGGTAGAACATCTGACTGGTAATCAAATCCATTAGAAATAGGACATCGGACAGGTTATTTCTGTGGTGTAATGGTAGAACATCTGACTGGTAATCAAATCCATTAGAAATAGGACATCGGACAGGTTATTTCTGTGGTGTAATGGTAGAACATCTGACTGGTAATCAATCCCAGTCGACGTCGACTGATTTTTTGGGATGGTTTTTTTCTTGTATTTTTCTTTCTTGTTACCTTTGATACACACTTGTTCAGATCTTTAACAAATGTCTTTTAATCTCCCAGCGCATCAAATCTGATCTCCACACTTGGTCTTAACACTCTTAATATACGAAGAGCAAGAATGGTCCATAAAATTTTCCACCAAAATATTTTGATTGATTTACCAAAGAACACAGGTCTAGGAACAAGAAAAGAATGGACCATAACAACAAAATAATTCCACCACACAAGAGAATTGAATCATACCCTGGGTGGGGTTCCTGACCTCCCATAGTGGGCAGGGAGGTACTTACTGTGTCTTCTATCCCCCTATATCTGTTCCAACTTGCTTTCTGTCTTTGTCTTGGAATGAGATTACTTGGTTTTGTCCTGGTCCTGATCAGATATCCTTGGCTGGGGGTGAAACAGTCAAATGGATAGTTAGTTTGGGGAGATGATATTTTTTTCCTTGTAAATCATCTCTCTGTTGTGTACTGTATTATGTTATATATGATTTGATAGGGATTGGGGTTTGGGGCTGCAGAGGAATTTGAGTCCAAAACATTCCGCGTCAAGGTAGGATATGTAGTCTTGTGGTATGACACTCGCGTTTGGATCAGAAGGTCCTGGGTTCAAGCCTCACCCAGCGCATAGTTGAGTCCTTCAAAAAGACTCTTTACTCATATTCTCTCACCGTACTCAAGTGTAAAATGAGTACCTGGTTGTTAACAGTGTTGTTTCTCTTGGAAAAAAATTGTAATAAAACAGGCGTCATGTGTCATTCTATATGTTACGTATTGCTGTCAGTAAGGTACCCTTTGTAAAGCGCTTTGAGCACGTTTAGTGGACATTGCGCTATATCAAAGCTCAAGTTTATAGATGGATGAAGACTTTTCAATGATTTATTTTGATCTTTTATTTTATTTTCATACACAGATCATTTTGTGTAAAATCTATTACGGTTCTAAAGTTGTCTTCTCTTTCCTGTCATTGTGTTGGAATCTCATGGTGGCCACGATTTGTCTCTCCATTTGTAGAACTCTCACCATTGGTAAGTTTTAATTGCTAGTGTCTTGATCTATCTATATCTATTGTGCGGCTATGTGGTCTTGTGGTATGACACTCGCTTTCGGATCGGAAGGTCCTGGGTTCGAGCCTCGCTCTGCGCATAGTTGAGTCCTTGGAAAAGGCTCTTTACTCACATTCTCTCACTGTACTCAGGTGTAAAATGAGTACCTGGCCGTTAACAGCGTTGTTTATGTCGGAAAAATTTGCAATGTTGCCTGACAGGTGTCATGTCACGTTTTACACGTTACGTGTTGCTGTTGGTCAGGGACCCCTTGTAAAGCGCTTTGAGTATGTTAAGTGGATATTACGCTATATAGAAAAGGTCATTAAACTAGTGTTGTGATCTATAATAAACTTGCTACTTATACACATTTGATTGGTAGACATAGGTTTTTTGGGACCAATGTTGGGCAATTTTAGATTTCTGAAATGATATAGAAAAGATTCTAGGATTTATCTATTTGTTCTTTTGGTTTCAATACATATATTATGTTTGTAAGGTTATTTCTTGGGTGGGGGGGGGGGGGGGGGTGGGGAGCAGCGTGGCTCAGCGGTACAGTCTTTGTTTCATACCTGAAAGGTACCGAATTCAATCACCCGCCGCTGTGCAGTGTGGCCTTGAGCAAGTCACCTCTCCCTAGCTCAATTTGCAGCGCTGCACTGTGGCTGACGCCTGGGTTATTCCAGTCTTCCCCTAGAATAGACCCTGGAGACAAATTTTCCCTATGGGATGAATAAAGGGAATTTTATTTATTTATTTTTTGTAAAAATTTTTTTATTTTAATCCATTTTTTGTAGTCTTTTTATATTAATCTTCAAGAAAATGGATTATAAGTGATTAAAGAAAGCAAAGAGGGAAAAAAAGCCAAATGACATATGTGAATTTGTCATTTCTTTTTTTCTTTTTACTTCATTTTTTTTCTCTTTTCTTTCAGGCATCCGTCGATTCATCCGAGAGCTCAACTTTGATTCCCACATTTACGAAGAATACCAGATGGCTCAGTATTATCAACAGCTATCTACAGGAGTAGTCTCCCATGAGGCTTTTATGAAAGATATAAACGGTAGTGGCCTAACCTTTGATCTAGTTCTTAATCTTTGACTTCCTATTTAGTCGAGTCTGACTCTTACTCTGTCTTGTCCCTAGTTCACCACGCTGTCTTTTAATGTAAATGTTGCTGCTCGAAGGGTTTCCCCTTTATCAGCAAAACAGGATGGATGAAACACTACAGATGAATGAGATAATGTGGTAGTGGTGTTGTTAAGATAAATAAACAAAAATATTCAATGTTTCTAAAACATTCAATTATTATTACTTATTGGTTTGTAACCAGAGTCCTGGACCATTTGGGACGATGACGTTAAAGCATTCGATGATGAAAGTGTTTACCAACTACCGTCTACTCGGGAAAGTATGTTGAAAGACTTAAAGACAATGAGGCGAAAAACGAGTGGTGAGTGTTCTCGGGGTTAGTGAAGTCCAGTCCAATTCATTCTGTCACAGCTTCAAACACGACCTTTGGCGTTTTGTGGGATGGTGTTAGATTTGGGCTCTGTATCACTATGTGGTCCAGTGGTGTGACACTCACTTTCAGATTGGAAGGTCCTGAGTTCGAGCCTTCTTGGTGCATAGTTGAGTCCTTAAAAAAAGGCCGAGTCCTTAAAAAAGACTTCTCACTGTATTTTAGAGGGTCAAATTTGGGCCGAGGTCACGATTTTTTTCCTCCGGATTCGGATTTTTAAGCCAAAATTTACAAGGACATTTGGTCAAAATATTATTTTACTCAGAAATTGACGTGTGACCCAACTGGAATGAGCGGCATCAATTCTTTTATAAAGTGTTTTAAAATGACACTTGGATTGGAAAGGGTTGAAATCAAACATTTCCTCGTTGATATAGATTCTAGTTTTAATACAAAACTGTGTTTATTATGTAAATATGTCTATTTCTTTTGATATTATTATTATTATTATTATCATCATCATCATCATCATCATCATTATTATTATTATTATTATTATTATTATTATTATTATTATTATTAATATTATTATTATTACTATTATTTGTTCAATTGAGTCAGCATTCACTTCTCCCCTATTTCCCCCCCCCCCCCCCCCCCCCCCCCCCCCCACCCACCCACCCCAACCCTTTTATTCATCACCTTATGACTAGTTCAAGGCAATTTATTGGATCTTTCTACGGGCTCCAGACAGGAGCAGGTTCTTGATTACAATGTGAGGAAAATCATAGAATGTCAGGTAAGAAGGGATGATGACAATATTATGGATCCTGGATATTATGGGTATTGTAAAAATCGGAATATTGCGTGTGTATATGGTTGTTTGTATATTTATATCGATGGCCAGTTGATCAAACCTCTGAAGTATAGTATTGCAAAGAGGCTATATATATATATATATATAATATATATAATATATATATATATAATATATATATATATATATATATATATATATATATATATATATATATATATAGAGAGAGAGAGAGAGAGAGAGAGAGAGAGAGAGAGAGAGAAAAAGAGAGATAATAAATAAATTCTCTTTATTCATCCCATAGGGGAAATTTGTCTCTTGGGTCTATTCCAAGGGAAGACTGGAATAACCAAGGTGTCAGCCGCTTTGCAGCGCCGCAAACTGAGATAGGGCGAGGTCACTTGCTCAAGGCCACACAACAGGCAGCTATTCGAGCTCTGCACCTTATACATATATATATGTATGTGTATGTGTGTGTGTCAATGTGTGTGATACAGTACCAGACAATGTGGATAGAAAAATATATGGAAAAAATCAACAGTGGCAGGCTAATTATTTGGATAACCTTTATTTCCTGTGCTTAATCTGTAGGTTTTCAGACCTTTACAATTTACACATTATCTTTTTTACGTGTAATGTTTTAGAGTTTGGTCCATTTATCAATTATTTCTTTTTTCAGAATTGTCAACTTAAAAGAAAATAGTTGTCACTCAACTCAATTTTCATTTTTTGTCTTCTTTTCCTTCTTTTTCATCTTTTTCTTCTCCTCTTTCCCCTCCTCCTCTTTCTCATTTCTTCCTTCTCTTCCTCTTTCTCCTCCTCTTCCTCTTTTTCCTCTTCTTCCTCCTCCTGCTCCTCCTCTTTCTCATTTCTTCCTCCTCCTCCTCTTCCTCCTCTTCTTCCTCCTCCTCCTCCTCCTCTTTCTCATTTCTTCCTCCTCCTCCTCTTCCTCTTTCTCTTCCTATTCCTCTTTCTCCTCCTCTTTCTCATTTCTTCCTCCTCTTTCTCATTTCTTCCTCCTCCTCCTCCTCCTCCTCCTCTTCTTCCTCCTCCTCCTCCTTCTTCTTCCCCTTCTAAGTTAATGTCATATTGACGTGATGGATCATATTTTCTTTTCAATTTTTTGTTGTCGGTTTCAGGAGAGGAGTCGAGAGCGACAGCGAGTGATGAGTGAGAGGAGTATGCAGTCCAACTCGTATCCAGAGTCAATACAGGAAGAGGCAACGAGGGGAAAAGACGACCACGACGATGCGGACAGAAAATCCCAAAATGAAATCGGAGGTCATGGAGGTCATGGAGATGGTGGAGGTCCTAGTGGACCTCCTGTCATCAGTAACCAGGACCTGATGTTTACATATTTCAAGCTGATGGTGAGGATGATGATGGGATATAAGAAGGAAAAAAAAGTGAATTTGGAATGTTTCTGGAGCTAATTGTAATCAGATAAGATATACTTTATTGATCCTGAATGGAAATCATCATAATGTTACACATCATTCATCGTTGTATTAGCACAGATTTATACACTGTCATGAACTAATTGATGAAAATACGAAGATTATTTAAAACAAATAAACATCAACTATAATAAAATATCCATAAAATATACACAGGTACAAGCAAAAATATAAAATAGGACATGAAAGTAGAATAGAGTTATAATAATGGATTTGTAATGTAAATAGAATTTTGAAAATAGATTGGGAATAATTGCACATAGCCAACACAGGTTGATAAAAAGTAAAAATAAAGTATGGTATTTGAATTTGAATGTATAAATTTACAGTGGACTCCGAATAAGACGATGCCCAGGGAACCGAGAAAAAAATAGACTTATCCGAAAATCAACTTAACCGGAGTGTAACCAAATGAGCAAAAACTCATTTGAACAAAGCAAACCAATCTAGATTAAGTATGTCCCTTCATATCGCGCGGTCTCTGTAGTGGTCATCAGAGGCTCCTACCCCCAATAGCCCCATAGAGGAATCAGAATACATAACAATCGGAATTTGAGATTTTAAAAAAGCGGAATCAACTTACTGTTATTGACTATGACATGCTTTGCAACAGAAAATGTAATAGACAATCCAAAAGTTCTCAAATGATTAAAAATAAAAAATGTGTAAAAATGTACAGATTGTGTAAAGACTAAGAATGGGGTCAAATAATAATAGAGAACACACAGGTCATGGCCGTCTGAGAGCAAAGCATTGAATGGATGGATTTAACCTTGTCAGGATACTCCACCCCCCCCCCCCCCCCCCCCCCATACACACACACCTAATCAAGCAAACGCGCGTGCCGGTACACACACACACACACACACACACACGGACACAGGGCTAAAATTAAATAGGGAAAGAAGCTGACCGTACTCAAATAATATTATTACTGATTGAAGCCAACATATAATATTACCAAGGTCATTGACCTCACGAATTGGAGTCACAATAATAATAATAATACTTCAGTCAACCCCCCTCCCAAACATATAATATTATCCGACATCAGCAGCACACACTTTAAAGAGACTAATCAGACATACAAAATGTGTGTTGGTTGACCATAGGAGATGACGAAATAAGCCATAGCTCACTTTTTTTTTCGCTAGAGATTTTTTTTTTATTTTCCTCGACAGAGAGGTGAAAAGCGGAATTTTTGCCTTGAATGTGGAATGTATTCCAATTAAGTGAAATTATTCCGCGAAAAGTGGAAGGGTAGGAGCCTCGAGGTCAAGGTCATGCTTCTTGTAAATCGTCGAGACAGAAATAGCTGGTATGCCAATTTCCTATGCGATGATTTTCTGTCGCATGCCAAACTTTCCAAGTGCATCGAATCTTCCTTTTCCGCGATAGGTTTGCCATTGTAGTTGTAGACTTGACTTGAATTCCTCTTGATAAAATTGATACAAATTAAGAGGGCCATTACATAGGATGGCCTGGGATTAGAACCAAAAAAATCTTGAACTTGAAGTTGCGACATGTAAAATTTGAGATGGAGAAATTAAAGTTATTCAATACTGCTCATGTACATTGAACACGGACGTCAGGCAAAGCACCTACATCACATCGATGTGGGCCAATCGTTCGCGGATATTCTTAACCACTTAAAATTCTTTCTGGTAGCTTTTTTAACCGATGTAAATACTTGTTTATTTGTGATTTTTTTGTAGTCATGAGTGATAAGAACATCGACTTAAGCGACATCGACTTATGTGGAGTTTTTTTTTTTTACTAATGTTATATAGGAAGAAGGGGGAGGGACCAAGAAAAAAAATCGACTTGGGTAAAAATCGACTTAGGCAACGTCGACGTATCCAGAGTGCACTGTATATTAAATAAAGTAGATATAGCACCATGTAAACAAAAAATAATGAAAAATTTACTAAACGTACTCAAAGCGCTTTACAAGGGGTCCCTGGTCAACAGCAACATTTAACATCTAGGACAGGACATAACGCTTGTTAGGCGATATTACAATTTTTCGGACAAAGACAATGCTGTTGACGGCCAGGTACTCATTTTACACCCGAGTACGGTGAGAGAATGTGAGTAAAGAGCCTTTTCCAAGGACTCAACTATGCCCCGAGCGCGAGGCTCGAACCCAGGACCTTCCGATCCGAAAGCGAGTGTCATACCACAAGACCACATAGCCCCACATGCATCAGAGATTGGCTTATGGTTTTCAGGTCATAATTTTTGCAAAAAAGCGTGATAGCCCAATCATTGCCAAATTCACAATCCATCATGAAACATTGAATATATGTATCAGCTCTCTGAATCGTGTTTAGTGCTCTGTTGAATGTTTCTGCATTTTCTATCTCGGTAGTTTTTGCACATAACGCATTCCATTTGTGAATCAATACTAATCCTTATCCAGTAGTCCTTTAGAGCCATTGGGCACACAGAGCCGAAGTTGATCCCAGTTTCTATTCACAAATAGGGGGTGTCGTTAGCTCAGTTAGTTGAACAAGTTCATTTATCATTCCCAGTGTCGAATATCCTCAAAAAAAGTTGAACAGGTTCATTTATCATTCCCAGTGTCGAATATCCTCAAAAAAAGTTGAACAGGTTCATTTATCATTCCCAGCATTAAATTTCCTCAAAAAGAGTTGAACAAGTTCATTTATCATTCCCAGTGTCGAATATCCTCAAAAAAAGTTGAACAAGTTCATTTATCATTCCCAGTGTCGAATATCCTCAAAAAAAGTTGAACAAGTTCATTTATCATTCCCAGTGTCGAATATCCTCAAAAAAAGTTGAACAGGTTCATTTATCATTCCCAGCATTCAATGTCGTCAAAAAAAGTTGAACAAGTTCATTTATCATTCCCAGCATCGAATATCCTCAAAAAGAATTGAACAAGTTCATTTATCATTCCCAGCGTCGAATGTCCTCGACATCTCGCCTCCTCCAACGATGGATGTCCTCCTGGATCACCTTTGTCCTACTCTGGTGTGTCAGCCTCATCATCTACTGGGTTCGTCACACGGCCATGCTCACCGATTTGATGGAGTTTCTGCTGCCTGTCGTTACCATTGGGTTCATGACCTCGGCCTATGCAGAGGTCAACTTTGAAGGAGGTCGCGTCCTTAAGTGCCTTCTGCCACTGGAGGAGAGGTTGCCCGTCATTTACTACATCCAGAATGCAGGCTTGGAACTCAAAGTAAGAAGTGATAAGCTTTGTTTTTATCATTGTCTTCATCATCATCATCCTCATCACCATGCTCATCATCATCATCATCCTCATCATCATCATCATCATCGTCATCTTTATCATCATCATCATCTTTATCATCATCATCGTCATCTTTATCATCATCATCTTTATCATCATCATCATCATCACCATGCTCATCATCACCATGCTCATCATTCATCATCATCATCATCATCATCTTTATCATCATCACCATTCTCATCATCATCATCATCATCATCATCATCATCATCTTTATCATCATCACCATTCTCATCATCATCATCATCATCATCATCATCATCATCTTTATCATCATCACCATTCTCATCATCATCATCATCATCATCATCACCATGCTCATCATTATCATCACCATGCTCATCATCATCATTATCATCATCGTCATCATCATCATCATCATCATCAGAAAGATGCAGATTTAATTGGTATAGACAGATATATTAGAGATGGGGAAAGGGGGGGGGGGGGATTTAGCCAAGTTCTGATTTTTTTTTCCATCCAGATCTTTGTTTTTTTTTTTTTTTTTTTTTTTTTTTTGTATTGGCAAAAATATGAGAGGAAGGTTGGACTCAGAAATGGCCATGTCGTCAAACTGTAATAAATCAGTTCTCATATCGTTTTTAAAGTTTGGATTCATGTTTTATTTTAAAAGGTGGAAATTTTGCTATAAACGATAAGATTATTTGGTTTTTTATTTTTGATTTATTTATTATTTTTTTGAAAGGGGGGGGGGGGGGGGGGAATTAAATTTTCATTTGTGTCCCGTAACAGATCTGTATACTGATTATCATGATCTTTATTATTATCATCTCTCCTTCTTTCTGCCACCCCCTCTTCTCTCCCCTCCCCTCCCCCCATCTCCCTTCCTCCCTCTCTTCCATTCCAGATATTTAGCTTTGTGATGACGTACAACGTACTGGTTACGGTTTTAGCAGGCGTGGCGTTGACCATCGCCTCCAGAATCATCATTGAACAAATTACATAAAGAAAAACCAGGGGCAAACATCCACAGACCATTTGCCTTGCTTGGTGAATGCTATAAGTTATAATCTCCAAATTATAATGCACCAAAGAATGTTTAAAAAAAAATTATTTCTTCATTCCAAGCACCTTGTTTTTCATTTGCATTTATACTGTAACTATGAATGAATTCATGATTTTGCTTCAAGTCCCACCAAAAGTGGTGTAGTGTGCTGGCAATATAGTCTTGTCTCGCTGTATTTTAGCACACTCTGCAATACAACACACTATAGCTGGGTGACTGAATTTTATCTTTTTATAAGTTGTAACCTCCCATGAGGGTCCTGATAGCTCAGTTGGTAGAGCACTCGCTTCTCACACAAAAGGGCCCCCGAGATCGATCTCGGGTGTAGTCGAGATTTTTTTCTGATCCCCCTGTACCACAATATCGTCTGCTATTCCAATCACGCCTTTGCATCCTTCAAAAGTCTGATCGATCTTGGCTCATTTTCAGACCAAATGGCATTCTCAAGAATCTGTATCTGCCGAAAGAGGTATTGAAGGTTGTCAGGTAACTGGATTCGTCGTCCAGTTCAATGTTCCAGTATCCAGCTTTTGCATCAAGTATGGAGAAATACTAGGCACCATTGAGTTTCGGTATGATTTCTTCAAGTGTTGGAATGGCATGATGTTCTCTCAGTATAGCCTTGTTTAGATCTTTCGGGTCAAGACATAGTCTTAGTTTGCCATTAGATTTTTCTCTGTAGACAAGGCTGTTGACCCATGCCGTCGGTTCACCTTCTTTGATTTTGTTGATGATTCCTTTTTCTGTCATTTCGTCCAATTCTTCTTTTATTCGGTCTTTCAGGATAATTGGGACTCTTCTTGGAGCATGTATCATTGGTGGAATACTTTTGTCAATGTTGATGTGATATTGGCCTTGGAATTTGCCAATACCATTGAAGGTATCTGGAAATCTGTTCTTGATCTTCTCTTCACAATTTTCATTTTTAATTTGGCAATTAATTGCGATTAGATTGAGTGCTTGAGCTGTTGGCAGTCCTAAGATTGCGTTTCCTTCATCTTCTGTGACATAGAATAAGGCATTTTGGTATTTGTCTTTACTCGAACAGGAAAAGTAACTGTTCCAAATTGTTTGACTTGGTGACCGCCGTATGCCATCAATGTTCTTGAGGAAGGCTGGAGTGATTTTGGTAATCCTTCTTTGTCGACATCATCTGGGTACATGTTTTTGTAGATTCTGAGTGGGAGGGCGTTGCCTTGTGCACCGGTATCAACTTTCACCTTTAAAGTAGCAGTCTTCTTCTCGTTAAGTTTTATCTTAATTTTTTTTATTTCTCCAAATTCACAATCGTTGGCCAGAATCTTCAAATCTGTAATAAACTGATCGACCATTTCTTCAGTTGCCTGCATTCTGGAATTGAACTTGTAGCGGGCCATTGGAACGTTTTTCTTTGGTTGGCGATACCTTGTGAATCGGTCTATCATTTCACTTACTGCCAGTTGCTCCTCGGTGTTCCAGGAGTTGTAAATATCTCGCCCATCTTCACCAATATAGAGCAGGAAGTAGCTACTCTTTTGTTCTTCGATTTTCTCTGCTAATGGGCCAGTCAGCAGTAATTTCATGTGCTGCAACCATTTTCGCCAGTTTTCTGAAATGCTCCCACTTTCAAAATTCATCGGACTCGGTTTTATGGAGTCCGTCTTTGGGTTTGGAACTTTAGTCAGGAACTAGTTTTGGTAGAAGAAATAGCTCGATGAAATATTGATTCAAAGAAAATGTAATATACTAGTGGAGTTTCTGAAGCAAGGGTTTTACTTATCTGTATCTTCTGACACCATGTTATGATTTGAGTGTGGTACTATGAATGACAAACAAAACACATGTGGTCTAGTCGTCAACCATGTTTATTCACAACTGAGGGTAAGTTGGTATTTTAGTTGCCAGGTCCATATGGTGTTGCCATATTGGCTGTTTTCAACTAAGTATGATTATATAACATTAATTAGCAGTTTCTGCTGATGATTGCACTTAAACTGGGTGAGGTTCCTGACTTCCCATAGTGGGCAGGGAGGTACTTACTTGTGTCTTCTATCCCCCAATATCTGTTTTCCAACTTGATTTCTGTCTTTGTCTTGGAATGAGATGACTTGGTTTTGTCCTGGTCGGATACCGTGGTCTGGAGGGAAAATTTAGAGTTTTGGGAGATGGTTTTTTTTTTTTTTTTGTCTTGTAAATCATCTCTGTTATGCATTGTATTAATTTTTGTTTTACATCTATATGATTTGTAAACATTTGAGTATGTTCCTCTTAGTGGGGATCTGTGCTTTTGTCAGGATGAGAGTTTTAGGTGATCTCAAACTAAGTACACTGATAGGATGCTCTTGGAATCTACATCTGTTTCCCGTTTAAACAAATTCCCCTCTGTCTTGTCATTTTTTCGTGTGCTTTAATTGTAATTCTAGAACTTTTTACTATCCCCTTGACTTCCTTTTTACTGGCGTTGCTATGACCTGAATGTGATGCAAGCGCCAAAACACCCTTAAAAACAAAAACACATATACACCATATACTATATACTATACTCAATGAATCAAAATGGAGCCAATTGTGACAAATTTTTGTTGACAAACCTACCAAATACTATTGCTTTATGTGCCTTACTCTTTCATTTTTTACACCTTGTAAATATTACAACCTTTTTGAAATAAAACACTTTACTATTTATTGGTACTTATATTATGATTGTTGCTTTTATGAGAATATCATGTTAAGAAATTAAGGAGCAGGCACCAGTGTAAGATAAAGATCTGAACAAGTGTGTATGAAAGGTGTCAGACAAAGCAAGAAAGAAAAATACTAGAAAAAAAAAAAACACCCCAAAAAATCAGTGTGCCTCAACTGGTCGACTGATTTTTTTCGGATGTTCTTTTTTCTTATACTTTTCTTTCGTGCTTTGCCTGACACCTTTGATCGGTACACACTTGTTCAGTTCTTTATCTTGCTTTTATGAGCCTTGTTAGGTATTTCTTTCCGTTTTGTTAACTTCTACACACACACCTTTTAAAGATTAAAAGATTTTTGAAATAAACACCTAAACTTGTTATTGGTACTTATATTATGATTGGATGGTGAAAATATTTTAATCAGATATTGATATGTTAGCAAAATGAGCACCATAATTCATATAAACAAAGAGTGGAAATCGTCCATTTTTGCATTTTAGGTTAATGCACATTCTTTTCTTGAAATTCAGATTTGTCCCAACAATAAAGGAATTGCAAGGATTCTTCGTTCTACTCAGCAGTGGGTTGGGAAGTTGAGTTCGCTACATCTGGTGGAAAAAAATTGGCAATCCATCCAAAGAGTAGCAAGCAATTATTGCTGATACTGATAGTTTACCGTTACAAAAGCCAGGATAAATCTGACTCCTAGGTGGATCTTGGACCTCCCAAGGTGGACAGGCTGGGTGGGGTCTATGACCTCCCAAGGTGGACAGGCTGGGTGGGGTCGTTGACCTCCGAAGGTGGGCAGGCTGGGTGGGGTCGTTGACCTCCGAAGGTGGGCAGGCAGGGTGGGGTCGTTGACCTCCCAAGGTGGGCAGGCAGGGTGGGGTCGTTGACCTCCCAAGGTGGGCAGGCAGGGTGGGGTCGTTGACCTCCCAAGTTGGTGGGCAGGCTGGGTGGGGTCTTTGACCTCCCAAGGTGATCACTTGCTGTGTCTTTTATCCCCCTATATCTGTTTTCTGAGTTGCTTTCTGTCTTTGTCTTGGAATGGGATTACTTGGTTTTGTCCCAGCCCTTGCTGGAGTTCTTGGCTGAGAGCGAAACAGTCAAATGTATAGTGTTCAGGAGGGGGGGGGGGGGGGGGGGGGGGGGGGGGGCTCTTACTGTGTCTTCTATCCCTCTATAGCTGTTTTCCAATTTGCCCTCTGTCTTTTTCTTGGAATAAGATTATTTGTTTTTGTCCTGGCCGGAGTCCTGGCTGAGTGGGAAACAGGTATAATTGTTTTGGGAGATGATATTTTTTTCCATGTAAATCATCTCTCTGTTATGAATTATTATATTTTTGTTTTGAATTTATAATGTATGTATTTGAGTGTCTTCTTCTTAGTAGGATCTTGTGCTCGTGTCTGGATGACACTTTTAGGTTTCTGAGTGTGACCGAATGAGATGTCAAGAGAAAGAGACATTGAAAGCCAAACAAGCTGATTCTACTAGAAGCAACCAACAGACGCATAAGCCATTATACTAGGATATTTTTTAAATTCAAATATAAAGGATAGTCTCTCTCCCTCTATCCTTTCATTCTCTCTCTCTCTCCCTCCCTCTCTTTTCGCCCACCTCTCTCTCTCTCTCTCTCTCTCTCTCTCTCTCTCTCTCTCTCTCTCTCTCTCTCTCTCTCTCTCTCTCTCTCTCTCCTCTCTCTCTCTCTCTCTCTCTCTCTCTCTCTCTCTCTCTCTTTTTTTTTTTTTTTTTTCTCTTCTCCCCCCCCCCCTCCTGCTTATTTCTCCAATTAAGCGAAAGACTTGCATATCGTCACCATATGATCAAGACCACAGGACATTTTCACAGCTTCTGCTGGCAACGCAACCTGAAAGATTTATGCCAAAAAAAAAAAAAAAAAGTAAATTAATAAATGAAAGGAATATTACAAAAATACACCGACTGCTACAAGAATGGCATGGTATCTTCCGTTCACCAAGCTCTGTTTAAAAATTGATGAACGGATCTAATTCTTTGGACACGTTGGTGTGTGTAAAAAATTTGCACAAGCTCAAGGTAAAATTGAAAATAAAATTATGAAGCTGTGCAAAGAACTTTAAATCTATCAAACAGTTGTTAAAATATATATTGCAGGTAGCTTGGGGAATTTTTAAAAAGCCAAAAAAAAAAAAAACCAATAATGTACAATAAAAACCAATTTATCCATTAAAATTTAAAGATTTGAGTCTCATGAAAAAAATTATAATCGCAGCGCAAAGTTGAGTCCTTGGAAAAGGCTCTTTACTCACATTCTCTCACCGTACTCAGATGTAAAATGAGTACCTGGCCTTTAACAGCGTTGTCTCTGACTGAAAAAATTGTAATATCGCCTCATAGGCATCATGTCACATCCTACATGTTGCTGTTGGCCAGGGACCCCTTGTAAAGCGCTTTGAGCATGTTTAGTGGATGTTGCGCTATATAAAAGCACAATTTTTAAAAATATATATAAATAATCTAGAGAAAAAGCATACAATCTTACAAAGGTGGGAAAAAAAGCAAACATGTTTGGGTTTTTTGGCGTTTAGTAAAGAAAAAAGTCAGGCCTGTAAAATTAGATCAAGACAGAGTGTCATACAAGATGTAATAAAAGTTTCTTCAAAGTCCAAGTCTCACAGATGCTTACCCTCCATGGGAAAAACTGGTTTTTATCTTCTCCCAGGCCCAAACAGCCATCTTTGTTTCTACCCCAAGTATAAACATCACCACAGTCTGAAATAAAAAGTGTAGGTTGATTTTTTAATAATTTTTTATTGAATCTTGCACATCCATTATCCAAGTACAAACGATATTGACCGAGGCTTAAACTTTAACTTGGTCGTGGTATAGAAAAGCAAAACATATTCTACCTATCACTTTCTTAATAATAATAATAATAATAATAATAATGTACATTTAGTATGGCGCTTTCTATGCAATTGCATCTCAAAGCACTTAAAATAAAAATACAATTCATTGAATAATTTATTTTTTTTTAATTTTTAAATAAATAAATTCCCTTTATTCATCCCTAAGAGGAAATTTTTCTTTAGGGTCTATTCCAAGGGAAGACTGGAATAACCCAGGCGTCAGCCGCAGTGCAGCGCCGCAAAGTGAGCCAAGGCTAGTGACTTGCTCAAGGCCACACAATGCGGCGGGTGATCGAACTCGGTACCTTTCGGGTACGAAGCAAAGACCATACTGCTGAGCCATCCTGTCCCTCATATAAAATGATAAAACACAGCATAATTAGCGTGACAGCGATTACAATTGTTTTTGTGTGTCATTACCAGTCATGGCAGCCGTGTAAGTAAGGCCACAGTCCACATCCACCACTTTCCTGTCTGAGGAGAGTTCATTACGACCAAATATGGGCTCGGGGATGAGAGATGGACGGTCACATGATTCAAGGTCAGGGCCTTTACCCAGAATGCCAAAGCCCCAAACATAAACTTGGCCCTGGTCTGGAAATAATAATACAACATATTTAAAATATATAGGTAATAATAATAATAATCGAACAGATAAGATAATCATTTTTTTTAAACATTTGAAAAAAAAAAGTCTTTGAGATGCAAGCCTGTTAGAGCAGGAGTTTATCCCAACTTTAGTAGGTAAAATAAAATAGACAGCAACAATAAGTTCTTGTTACCCTTTACATAGGATGCTAGTGTAAGACAAAGTAATGGCTGCCAGATCAGAAAATTACTCAACTGTCATCAGTGACTGAGTGGAGAAACTGATCATCTGATATAACGTTTGCATTTTTATTCATCTTAGTTATATCTACTTCCACTCCTTTTTAAAGGGCTACGGGCCTGTTTATTTTGGGTTGTGTGCTGTACAACCAAACTATAATTATCATTTTTTAACAAAGGCAGCATTGCAATTTGTTCTTCAAAGAAGCCCAATTCACATAAGAATTGAGCTTTATATAGTGCAAGATCCACTAAATGTGCTCAAAGCGCTTTACAAGGGGTCCCTGGTCAACATTTAACATGTAGGACGGGACATGACGCCTGTTAGGCGATATTACAATTTTTCAGACAAAGACAACGCTGTTAACGGCCAGATACTCATTTTACACCTGAGTACGGTGAGAGAATGTGAGTAAAGAGCCTTCTCCAAGGACTCAACTATGCGCCGAGCACGAGGCTCGAACCCAGGACCTTCCGATCCGAAAGCGAGTGTCATACTACTAGACCACATAGCTGTGACTGTTCACTTGGTATAAACATTAAGATTTGATTTCGGGTTGGAGTAAAATCTCTATAACTCCAGTAAACAGTTCAAGATTGTCAAAAGTAAATTATGTTTCATACCAGAAATACACACTGATAACATATAACAGTATTCACCATTGAGTAAAGCGCACATTGAGCCACCAGCCACAGCCTTGACAACCTTCCCACAATGCTCAGTAGGAAGTCGAGTAGGGACATTGACCTGTGTGGAATCCGTTATGGAGGACAGTTGTCCATACTCTGAATTTCCCCAGCCAAACACATCTCCGTTCTCTGTGAATTGAAAGAAAGAAAGAAATAGTGGATTGAAATAAATGAACTATTTAATTAGTTAAATATATATATAAAGAATATTTTCACAAAAAAACCCAAAGAACTTTATTTATCCATAAGGAAACAGGGTTTTTCAAATGTGAAATTGAGCTTTTTTATATATTGTGCAATATCCACTAAACATGCTCAAAGCGCTTACGAAGGGTCCCTGACCAAGAACAACACATAACATGTAGAACAAGACAGGATGCCTGTTAGGCAATATTACATTTTTTCCAACAGGGACTCATTTTACACCTGAGTATGGTGAGAGAATATAAGTAAAAAGCCTTTGCCAAGGACTCAACTATGCACCAGTGAGGCTCGAACCCAGGACCTTCTGATCTAAACACGAGTGTCATGCCACTAGACCACATAGCCTCACAGTTAATAAATAAGCACTATCAGATAACATTTTAAAATAGATATAAATAACAATGTTGTAAATAAAAGTAAATCAACAGACAAACAATGAAAATGCTGATATATTTTTGGTCTGATGTGTGATTGCTTAGTCTACAGATGTATTGTACACATGATGTGTGTAATACTTACTTACTAATCCTCTTGACACTTGATCAGCACATTAGGCTGACACGGTGAAACGCCATCTTTCAAAAAAGCAAAAAACCTGTTATTAATAATAATAAATTAATAAATAATATTCCATTTATCCTTCCCATAGGGGAAATTTTTCTCGAGGGTCTTTTCCAAGAGAAGACTGGAATGGCCCAGGCAAAAACTGCATTTGCAGCACCACAAATTGAGCTAGGGCGAGGTGACTTGCTCAAGGCCACATATCGCAGCGGCGGGTGATCAAACTCGGTACCTTACATAGAAAAATAAAAAACAAGCTCAATCTCATCTTTCCTTCTTAATGCGGAGATACTTACCAGAGACGGCTAAAGAGCAGTCTCCCTTTCCACCGACAGACACAATCTTTTCTCCTTTCAAGTCTCCAGAAACTTCCACGGGGTTTCCCACATTCCCATAATGGCCACAACCTGTCATGATGAAGACAGAGATAAATAACAATGTGAAATTGAATGGAAGGGAAGCTTCAATTCAAAATACAAAAACAGATAAAATGGACGTTTCGGGTTTCCACTTTATCAACAAAACAGGATGAATGAAACACTACAGATAAATGAGATAATGTGGTAGTGGCGTTGTTTATGTGGTCTTGTGATATGACACTTGTTTTTGGATCGTGAAGGTCCTGGGCTCGAGCCTCACTCAGCGCATAGTTGAGTGCTTGGAAACGGCTCTTTACTCACATTCTCCACCGTACTCAGGTGTTAAATGTGTACATTGCTGTTAACAGCGTTGTCTCTGTCGGAAAACAATTGTAATATCTCCTAAGAGACATCATGTCTCGTTATACATGTTACGTGTTTCTGTTGGTCAGAGACCCCTTGGAAAGCACTTTGAGCATGTTTAGTGGATATTGCGCTATATAAAAGCTCTAGTTTATATCATTAAATAACAGAATATGCTTGGGGGAAAGCATGACACTGACCTGTCTGGCCATCTGCTCCAAGCCCACAACTGTAAACCTGACCAGTTGACGACAGGAAGAGAGTGTGATCCTGACCACAAGACACCTGGTGTGGATTTAAAGGATGTCAGAATTATTCTCATCATGGGCAAAAGAAGAACAAATGACAACGTATTACAGCTAGCAGATAAAATTTAAAAAATAATAACAAAATTATTAAAAATTAAACAAACAAATATTTTTTTTAATGCACCAAAAACATTATTGGGTTGTTTTTATCTTATCTTCTAAAATTGGACAATATCCTTTTAATGTCTTATACATAAAATGATATTGAAACAATCTTTATAAATCACATTCGTTTTTTGGTAGGTAATGGCAAACATTGATCATATTTGTATCTTAATGAAATCAATTTTTTGTTGATCAATTTCTTGAATTGAGCCAGTGTGTTTTGTTCCAAATTTAATGCCATTCCAAATGATACCTATACGATGATCTAAAGAGTTGTATTGAGCAACACAATTAGATTATCACTTTAAAAGCTAGTATTACTCAGCAACAAAATTTGAAAGAACCATTCAAAGGCTAATAAAATTTTCTTTACCACATATCCTCACAATTATAATGTTACTCAATATTCACATTCTTATTCGGATCACCCAGCAAATGGTAAAAAATTTATAATATCCCTGCTGAGTAGACAAGTGGGTCAGAAAGAACACTTCACTCAACATGACATTGACAAAGAACTGAACAAGAGTGTATGAAAGGTGAGTAGAAAGCAAGAAAGAAAAATACAAAAAAAAAAACCATCCCAAAAAAATCAGTCGACCTCGACTGGAGATCGAACCTCAGACCTTCTGATTACCAGTCAGACGTGCTACCATTACACCACAGAGGCTCCCGATAGTTGGGACAATTTTAATACATATATTCTTCACAAGGGTACGTGTATTACGCTGTGAACCCTCACTTGCATCAAACGACACATACATTGGACAAGAGAGGACGAGGAAGAAGACATTTCAGTTGCTCCATCTTATTTGACATTGGCATTGTCAAGTCTTTCCCTTGCTAATGAGTCGAGTAAGTTTCTTGAAATGAAACATTGTGAAGCGCACTGAGCAAGGTTAATCCATGGAAATACGCTTTATGAATATTCATATTTAATTCATCATTTTTTTTAACCTTTCCATTCACTCTTTTTCTCTCTTGCTCAGTATTTCTATACTCAGCACCAAAATTAATGCAACACTGTTGAAAACTAATAAAACAAAATGTCTCGCTACATTTTGTTTTATTTGTTTTCAACGTTCCCTTGTTTAATGTTTTGCTGATAAAAGGTTTGTACCCAAAACGTCTATTGTCTGTACTGTTCCAATCCAAAGCCTTTTCCACTCTTCTCCTGAAACTTAAACCATGCCATAACAATAGTCGAGGATGAAAATCTGATTGGTCCTGACGGAACTCAGCTTACCTGAATAATGTCGTCAGGTAAATCCTTCACACGATTCACCCTGGGATTGGCACTGAGAAAGAAATTAAGAAATGTAAAAGCTAAGTCCCATAATTGAAGGAACACAGTAAAATGTCAGAAGTTTTCATTAGAAAGGAATACACAAAAGAAAGAAATATGGATACTTTATGCTAAAGCATTATATTTTCCCATTGTCCATAAAATATATATTTGTAGACCAATTATTGACAATACCAATAAATTGCAATGTCGATATAACCATTTTCTGGTACTGCAAAGATCATGATGAAGCAGTGGGGAAATGTGCTATGTAAAAAAAAATATTTTTTTTAAAAATGAGCTTTTATTTAGCGCTATATCCACTAAACGTGCTCAAAGCGCTTTACACGGGGTCATTGTCCAACAGCAACATTTAACATTGAGGACAAGACAAGACGCCTGTAAGGCGATATTATAATTTTTTTCGGACAGAGGCAATGCTGCGAACGGCCAGGTACTCATTTTACACCTGAGTACGGTGAGAGAATGTGAGTAAAGAGCCTTTTCCAAGGACTATGCACCAAGGCTCGAACCCAGGACCTTCCGAAAGCAAATGTCATACCACATAGCCACACATGTAATAAATGTTCATAATTAAGATAAACACAGACTCGTTCCCACCTGTAATCTTCATCTTCCACGATGGTCCTTCCACACTGACCTGAGGCGTTGTTGCCCAAAGAAAACACTGAAACAAAAAGCCAAAGTATAGAGTGAATGCATTTTTCCACCAGGTACAGTCCCTTGATTAGTGACTATTGTGGCGATCTCCGTTTCCTACGAACTACGAAGACTTACCACATACTGCTGACTGCAAGACTACTCTAGACGCCAGATCAGACAAAAACGTAAACACGAGAGAACTCATTAAATTTATAAAATTCACTACACATTGCTTTCATTGTTTGTTGTTTCCAGTAAAGTAGATGCTACATTGGTGACCCCGACTTAAAACAACTTAAGAGATAGGTATATATTATTATTATTACTATTTACCAGTTCAACTCTTCACAAGAACATAATAATAATAAACATGTTTATCGACGCCGTAGCATTGAAATTGCCCACATTCTGGACCACTTGTCCTTCAGCGTGGTTTGCACAAAGCGAGGCACAATTTGCCTTACGCGATATAGCAAGCGATGAAACAAAGTACTACTATGTAGTGGCTGCCTTAGACTCAGACACAGCAACTAGAGCCCTTGCTATTCTATCATCACCACCCAAGGAAGGTAAATATGAAATACTGAAAAACTTCCTGCTGTCTGCGTTCGGCCTTTCGGAAACAGAGAGAGCGGAATCTCTACTCAACATGAATGGTTTGGGCGACTTAAAGCCATCTGAGTTAATGGACAGGATGTTAGTGCTCCTCGGCAAACACAAGCCCTGTCTGCTCTTCAGACAGTTATTCTTAAGACAACTTCCAGCAAACATCAGACTTCCATTAGCAAACTCGTCCAACCTGGATGATTACAGGGCACTTGCCAGAGAAGCTGACAATTTTTTCTACGCTGCTCACTCAAACTCTAACTCCTTTTCAATTTCTCATACTACTTGTGAAGTTGACACACCAACCATGACCAGTGAAATAGATTCCCTCTGCTGGTACCATCAACGGTTTGGTTCAAATGCCCGTCGATGTGCACAAACATGCAAACTCTTCAATTCATTTAAGAAAAACAAGAAGAACCAGGGAAACGCCAAGCCGGGTCAACAGTAAATTCTGCTGTCGACCCGGATTCTTACTCAGCCAACGCGCCCACATAAAAAAATGTCCAACTCATCGTCGTCGATGAAAATTCAAACCGACGTTTTTTAGTAGATACTGGAGCTCAAGTATCTGTCACACCCGCCTCTGCGCCAGACAAAAGCTTGGGTTCCTCTGATCTCGCATTACAAGCTGCTAATGGTTCTACAATAAAAACATACGGATGCTTCGAAACTAACATACGTATTGGATCGCGTTCATTCAATGCACGACTTATCAAAGCTGATGTCAAACGTCCCCTACTTGGAGCAGATTTTCTACGTCATCATAATCTGCTTGTGGATATTCGTGGTCGACGCCTTATCGACGCTGAAACGTTTTCGCACGTACCTTGTTCAGTAAGTTCAGTTTGCGCAAACGCCGAACTCTCACCACTCGAGCCGAACTGCAATACATTCAGAAAATTATTGAATAACTATCCAGAACTACTTCAACCAACATTTTCAACGGCAACTGTGAAACATGGCGTGCAACATTTCATCACAACCAAAGGTCGCCCAGTATTCGCACGTGCTCGTCGCCTGGCTCCAGAAAAACTCTTGTGTGCAAAAAAAGAATTTTTGGAAATGGAGGAAATGGGCATAATTCAAAAATCAAAGAGCCCTTGGGCTTCCCCATTACACATGGTCCCCAAGGCTGATGGCACAATGCGTCCCTGCGGAGATTTTCGTCGACTTAACGATGCTACTATACCAGATCGATATCCTGTCCCACACATTCATGATTTTACAGCAAACTTAGACGGTAAGATCATCTTCTCGAAGATCGACCTTGTCAGAGGATACCACCAAATTCCACTCGCTCCAGAAGACGTCCCAAAAACGGCAGTGATAACCCCTTTCGGCCTTTGGGAGTTCTTAAGAATGCCATTTGGATTAAAAAATGCAGCACAAGCATTCCAACGTTTAATGGACTCCATTTTACAAGATTTAGACTGCGTATTTTGTTATTTAGACGACATTCTGGTTGCAAGTTCAACTGAGGCAGAACACATGGAACATCTCAAAATCGTATTCGAAAGACTTAGAAACCAAGGCCTCGTTATCCGTCTTGAGAAATGTCTTTTCGGTGTGAGATCTCTTAACTTCCTTGGCCATCACATCTCGCATTCTGGATCTGTCCCAATGGCGACAAAAATTGAGGCTGTTAAACAATTTCCACAACCAAAAACCATCAAGTCACTTCAAGAGTTCCTCGGGATGTTGAATTTTTACCATCGTTTCATTCCGAGACTAGCTGAAATACTTCGACCCCTATATAGTGCTTTGAAAGTCAAAAAACAACGTCAAGCACTTACGTGGACGCAAGAAATGTTGAAAGCCTTTACTGACGGTAAAAATGCACTAAGTAACGCTACAATGTTAGCCCATCCTTGCTTGAACTCACCCTCGCTTTAACGTCTGACGCCTCCGACCAAGCTGTGGGCGCTGTCCTTGAACAACTTAATCATCAAGGTAATTGGGAACCATTGGCATTTTTCAGCAGGCAGTTACGTAAACCCGAACAGAAATACAGTACCTTTGATAGGGAGTTGCTTGGTATTCACTTAGCCATCCGTCATTTCCGTTTCATCATTGAAGGGAGACAATTCTCTATTTTTACAGACCATAAACCATTAATCCATGCCATGTCCAAATCAACTGAACCATGGTCAGCTCGTCAACAAAGGCACTTATCTGCCATATCCGAGTTCACAACTGACATCCGACACATTTCTGGAAAAAACAACACTGTCGCAGATTGTCTCTCAAGAGCAGTTACAAACTCAGTCTCAATTGGCATCGACTATCAAGCTATGGCGGAATCCCAAGAAAATAGCATTGACATACAGGCTTACAAAACTGCATTAACAAGCCTCAAAATCGTCAAAACATCCGTTGACTCGGGTCCAGAGTTAATTTGTGACATCTCAACTGGCTACCCAAGACCTATCGTTCCTACCGACTTCAGAAGACCAGTTTTCGAAATTATTCACAATATGAGTCATCCTGGAGTTAAGGCCACAGTCAGACTTATCAGCAAGAAGTTTATCTGGCATGGTCTTAAGAAAGAAGTGTCAGCATG
This sequence comes from Berghia stephanieae, assembly GCF_034508935.2. Classification (NCBI taxonomy): domain Eukaryota; kingdom Metazoa; phylum Mollusca; class Gastropoda; order Nudibranchia; family Aeolidiidae; genus Berghia; species Berghia stephanieae. The sequence continues at coordinate 2,398,981 of NC_088370.1, forward strand.
GGTTAAGCAATGTCACAACTGCCAATCTTCGAAAATTCAAAAACATATACGAGCACCGTTAGAAACATTCCATGTCCCAGGAAAGCGATTCTCACATATAAACATTGACCTCGTTGGACCATTACCTCAGTCAAGGGGGTTCACCCATCTCCTTACTATAATTGACAGGAACACCCGATGGCCTGAGGCAATACCGTTACAAACCACAACAACAGAAGAATGTGCAAAAGCCCTGATCTCCAATTGGATCTCGCGGTTTGGTATTCCTGTTGATATGACTTCTGACAGGGGCTCACAATTTACATCCATGCTATGGAAACAGATGGCCAGTCAACTTGGTGTGCAGATTCATCACACAACTGCGTATCACCCTCAGTCCAACGGCATGATTGAACGGTTTCATCGGTCCTTGAAATCATCCCTCAAAGCTCGTCTAATAACTCCAAATTGGGTGGATGAACTACCTTGGGTTCTGCTTGGTTTAAGAACTGCACCTAAGGATGATATCGGTCATTCTCCAGCTGAATTAGTATACGGAGAACCTTTAACAATCCCTGGAGAGTTTATACCCGACCATCCTTCAGACTTCCACGCTAAAGACTTTTTGGCAACCTTTCGGCAAAACGTGTCCCTTCATTCACCACGGCCAACATATCATCACAGCTATCATCAAACAAATTTACCCAAGAACTTGATGTCAGCAAAATATGTTTACATCCGTGTTGACACCCACCGAGGACCCCTTCAGAAGCCGTATACAGGTCCCTATGTTGTCATAACCCCTGGAGATAAACAATTCCTGATTGATGTTGGTGGCAAAGCAGAACGGATTTCGATTGACAGACTTAAACCTGCATTTGTCGATTCTACGCAACCAGTTTCCCTTGCCACCCCACCTCGTCGTGGACGCCCACCGAATACGAACAGAAAGTTATCGAACAGAAACATACAAAACTCCCGTACTGCTTCTGATGATACTAACGTAGTGCCTACTAAGAAGCTATCTCGCTCAGGACGTACCATTAAACGACCTCGGTACTAAGAAGATGACTAGTCCGTGTTTGGGGGGGCATGTGTGGCGATCTCCGTTTCCTACGAACTACGAAGACTTACCACATACTGCTGACTGCAAGACTACTCTACACGCCAGATCAGACAAAAACGTAAACACGAGAGAACTCATTAAATTTATAAAATTCACTACACATTGCTTTCATTGTTTGTTGTTTCCAGTAAAGTAGATGCTAGACTATATAATAATTTGAAAGACAAAGACACGCAGATGGGACTAATATGTCTGTGTTGTGGCTTCTTGTTGTTATGAGTTATACAAGCTGTGAGTTACATTCATGAACAGAAGTTTTTGAACCTTCAGAAATATGGTTTACAACAAGAATACAGAGATTCAATTTAATTACTAATTCCCTTTATTCATCCCCATGGGGAAATTTGTCTTTAGGTTCTTTTCCAAGGGAAGACTGGAATAGCCCAGGCATCAGCTGCAGTGCAGCGCCGCAAAGTGAGCTAGGGTGATGTGACTTTCTCAAGGCCACACAGCATGGTGGGTGATCAAACTCAGTACCTTTTGGGTATGAAGCAAAGACCGTACCACTGAGCCACGTTGTCTTTATTCTTTTTTTTTTTTTCAGGATCTTAAACTGCTATCAGTACCAAAATAAAACAAATTTGAAAACTTTTGGTGATAGATTGTTTGCCAAATCCGGCCCTACCGTTTTGGAATTCGCTTCCTGCATCTGACCAATTCCCAAGAAATGCTGTGGATTTCAAGAAACGTCTGAAGTCATTTTATTATGGTTTCATCGCAATTTTTTTTTTGTACCTGACAATTCCCACTGTGCATCTCTGCTGCATCTGAGTGTGTGTGTGTGTGTGTGTGTGTGTGTGTGTGTGTGTGTGTTTGTGTGCACACATGCATGTTTATTCGAAGGTGTTAAGAGATAACATTTGGAAAGTGTGTTTGTGATGTAAAGTGCTTAGAAATTTCAAAGGGAGTACTTTAAAAGAAGAAATGTTATTATTATTATCATTATTATTATCATTATTATTATTATTATTATTATTATTATTATTATTATTATTTTATTATTATAATTACTACTATTATTATTATTATTATATTTATTTATTAATTATTATTATTATTATTATTATTATTATTATTATTATTATTATTATTATTATTATTATTATTATTATTATTATTATTATTATTATTATTAGAATTGCAATTCAGAAGACAAAAATTCCCAAAACTTTTATGCAAACACATACTTTCGGAGTCCTGAACTCCATTATGTACTTAATACTTTTTTTCCATTTAGCATTTGATAGGAAAATAGACTGAGGGTTTATAACATACTGAATTCCGTAAATATACGGAAAATTGGCAATCTTGTAATTATAACGACAACAATAAAAATTATAATAACATGAATACGCAAGAAAAGAAAAAAACACCAAAAAAAAAATGACACATCTGAAAACAAATTTCAAAGAAATGGATTACCTCCCTCGTCCTGGATGACAAAAACGGAATGTGCTCGGCCACAAGCCATGGACTCCACATGAAAGACATCGGGTCGTCGTAGGGGCAGGAGGAGTCGATTCAACTCTATCAATTGCTGTAACTGTCTGTCTGAGTGTAGGAAAAGAAAGGAATAGAAGGAGGGGGGGGGGGGGTGGGGAGGGGGAGGAAATATTAAGACCCTTTACTCTCTAAAGTTCAGCGTGAATGAAAATCAAAAATATTTGCTTAATTGTCCATTCATAAGTTTTGCAAAGGCTGCCATAAGCTTTATTTTGAATTGCATGAAAAGGCTTCAAATTTATTGCAAACTCAAATAAGAACAAATGATAATTTTTACAGATGCAAATTTTTAACAAAGGGACAGTCATGTGAGAACAAGAGAAAGTTAAAACTGGCATAGTCTTACAATAAAAGTTCTCCTTCATATTTGTATTAAAGAACTTAAGATTTGAAATGTATAGTAAAAATAAATGGAGTAAAAATGACGCTTATAAAAGATACAACACAAAGCAAACAACATTTCGGGCCTTTGCCTTCTTCAGGTAAACAAGAAAAGCAAATATGCTATATTACATTTGCATTATCCTCAAACTCGTGTTTTCTACATAACGAAGAAGAATAAGAGGTAGTTCAAATCAAAACATATTTTTAGTTACTAATCAAATTCAAGTCCCGGTCATTACCAGAGCCTTTTGTCACTTCCTGGAAACCGAGCTGTGAGTCTGTATTGATCCCTGTGACCAAGAGGACATTTCTGTTTTGAACCTTGGCAAAGACGGTCGTGAATCCATTTCCGCATGCAACGTTATAAGGCTAATTTGAATAAAAAAATTTAAAAAACAAGTTAAAAAATGTTTAAATACACGGATATTAACTCTCTCGAAGCAATATGAATGGAACATCAAACAAATTTGTTACAGTGAATGACATAATCAGTCGGATGGTGAATGGGTTTGAACTGAGATATTGCCAAGTTTAGTTAGAAGGTCAATTTTTATCAAAAATGAGTTCTTGTCATAAATGATTAAATCAACCCTTTTTGTACATCTTCGGTAAATATCAAAGCTTAATTTCACTTCTAAATATTTTTGACAGCTAGTCAAGTTGAAAAAGTATGAAATTTGAGAAAAGTTGCTGAATACCTTTCCCGTACATCTGACCATAACTTCATGAAAAATCACCCGATTTACTTCAAATAATGATTTAAATGCTCTGGGGGGCATATTCTTTCAGAAAATGCAAAAACAAAATGCAAATCTAAAATTTCCACCTTCCGACTGATGATGTCATACACTGACACATTTGTGAACTCGAGACAGTTAAGATCAGGGATGAATTCATCTGAAGGTTATTGAATCAAATAGTAAACCATGAAGTCATGCTGTTTATTTGTTTGTTTTTAAGGGTTTTACGGTGCTTGCAACACATTAAGGTCATATCAGCATCAGTAAAAAGGAAGGAATGGGATAGTAAAAACTACTTGAATTACAATTAAAGCACACAAGAAAAGGTATGACAAAGGGGAATTGGTTCAAATAGGAAACAGATATAGATTCCAAGAGCACACTATCAAAGTACTAATTTGAGATCACCTAAAAGTCTCATCCAGACACAAGCACAGGTCCCCACTAAGAGAAATACACTCAAATGTTTACAAACTATTATTAACACCAAAAAAAAGAGAATACAATACATAACAGAGAGGTGATTTACATGACAAAAAATATCATCTCCCAAAACTCTAACTAAACATTTAACTGTTTCCCTCCCAGCCAGGGCCAGGACAAAACCAATTAATCTCATTCCAAGACAAAGACAGAAAGCATGTTGGAAAACAGATAAAGGAGGATAGAAGACATAGTAAGTGCCTCCCTACCCACTATGGGAGGTCAGGAACCCCACCCAGGAGCAGTATACTTAAAAATTCTACACAACACATCAGCATTATCAATAACAAACCTTTATTTTTCTCTCATCAAAATATCTGACTCTTGCAGGTCGGTTGATTTTAGAAATGAAAAACTGTTTTCCTCTGAACTTCAAATTAGGTTTTAAATAACTTGGAATTCCTTGAAGAAAAATAAACAATTAAAAAAAAAACACCAGAGATCAAATAAGAGTGAGTATGTAATTAATAATATATCAAAGTTGAAAGATGAAAAGACTGAAATTGTCATTTTATGCCATCCCAATATTACAAAGTCTATTATTATTATTATTATTATTATTATTATTATTACTATTATTATTATTATTATTATTATTATTATTATTATTATTATTATTATTATTATTATTATCATTATTATTATTATCATTATTATTATTATCATTATTATTATTATTATCATTATTATTATTATTATTATTTATTATTATTATTATTATTATTATTATTATTATTATTATTATCATCATCATTATTATTATTATTATTATTATTATTATTATTATTATTATTATTATTATCATTAGTATTGCAACAGATAAATATTTTATGCATTATTCAAAATACATGGAACATAATTTAGAAAATTTGTTTAAATATCCAGTACAATGTCAATGACTGTGTTACAAATTTTTTCTATAACATTCATTTAAGCGGGGATAATAGAATATATATAAAAAGAAAAAGAAAAAAAAGAAAAACATACCTAAAGCTCCAGATACAGTTGATCCCCATGCGTAAACAATACTCGTTCTAGATCTGTTTTCACCAACGTATGTGTTAACGACCTGTTTGCGAGCCTCCCGCTTGTCATGTCTTTCATTCCAGCTGCCTTTATATCTTTGATGTGTGGTAAGAGGTGAAAACACAGTCACCCTTTCTTTGGCAATGTGTGACGACGACCAACAATGCTTACAAACTTGAATTCCCAGGGAAAAGAAACGTTGGAGTGAAAGAGACATTTAATTCTGTAATTAAAAAACAAGTGTGTAGAAATCATTAAAATCTCTGGAAAGGCATGATTAGAAACATACAACAAACACAGTAGTGCGGCTATGAGGTCTAGTGGTATGACACTCAGTTTAGGATCGGAAAGTCCTGAGTTCGAGCCTTGCTCAGCGCATAGTTGAGTCCTTGGAAAAGAATCTTTACTGACATTCTCCCACCGTAGTTGGGTGTAAAATGAGTACCTGGCCGTGAATAGTGTTGTCTTTGTCAGAAAAAAGAAAATTGTAATATTGCCTAACAGGTATCATGTCTCGTCCTATACGTTAAGTGTTGCTGTTGGCCAGGGACCCTTTGTAAAGCACTTTGAGACCGTTTAGTGGATATTGCACAATATAAAACCTCAATTTTTATTATAGAAACAAGACACATGTTTTTTTTCTGTCTTTTTTTGGAGCAACAATAATGAGGGCAGGCTGATATGCACTTATTTGCAGGTATGCTAAATGTTTATGGCTTCATTGTTATAATGGAAATGCTCTCAAACCAATGTAAAATATTATCCATTACAATAGCAAAAACTTCCAAAAAAAATTAGGCCCATAACTGCATTCTGCAATCAGACCTGCAAATTTGTTCACATCAGGGTAAGCGTTAACTGACATTGTAAGTTATGTGATATCTAATGCTCAACCAGATATCAACTAGCACCAATCCATGTGATACCAAGAGCATATTTCCAAGCACTCTAAATTGAGCTTTTATATAGCGCAATATCCACTAAACGTGCTCAAAGCGCTTTACAAGGGGTCCCTGGCCAACAGCAACACATAACATGTAGGACGAGACATGACGCCTGTCAGGCGATATTACAAATTTTTGGGACAGAGATAACGCTGTTAACGGCCAGGTACTCATTTTACACCTGAGTACGGTGAGAGAATGTGAGTAAAGAGCCTTCTCCAAGGACTCAACTATGCGCCGAGCGAGGCTCGAACCCAGGACCTTCCGATCCGAAAGCGAGTGTCATACCACTAGACCACATAGCCGCACTCTAGGCAATATTTTGTTTAAACCAGATGTATTATATCGCCAAAGAAAAAGAAAAAAGGAAGAAAGCTTAATTGTAAAGAGGCCAATTTCATAAGTACCAATATTTACACACATGGTCCCAATTTCTTATTTTTAAAAGAGCACACAAATGATCCTGGAAAGCAAATTCCAAATGGGGGATGATACCAAACTTGCCCTCCCTCTTCCCTAATCGCGTTTTAAAGTTTGTTTTGTTCTCTTTTTCCATCAGTTTGTTTACATTTGAGTTCTACAATTGTGCTGTTAGGTACTAAATCAAGAAGCAAGGGAAGAATCCCTGACAAAATCTCTTGTCTTTAGTTTTAATTTTTTCCTTAACTTTTCAAGGGGGTGGGGGGACACACTCCGACAAAATTTGCAAAGCCTTTGAATGTGTGTGTGTGTGTGTGTGTGTGTGTGTGTGTGTGTGTGTGTGTTTGTTTTTATTTTTAAGAATGGCTCTATGCGTGACAATTTCAACAATACTTTACCATGGAAAAGAACGGTCTTGTATGTCTTGTTTACTATTGTAGGCTGATGTTGCTATTTAATTGGTAGCATTTTTATGCATCTCCGTTGGAGGTGTACAATAAAACATCATTTTTATGCAACTCAAATGGAAGTCGAAGGTGCAGGTTAAGCATGGACCTAAAATAGTCTGATAGGTTAGCACACATTTATTATGTACCAATGTTGGGAGTGAAACGCGAGATGTAAAAATAGACCCACAGACGATGCACACTCTCTCATACCTTCACACATAATGAAGATCAATTACAAAAAGGAATTTATATCTATACCTTATTATATACCCCTAATTAAAAGTTAGAAGAGTACATTTTTTTTTAATTTTAAAGTTAAATCCTCAAAGAAAATAGTAACGTAGAAATCACTGGGCACTACTATTGTACTAGATCTATCTAGTACTACTAGCGCCTAAGTAACAGTAAAAGGTTTCATGTCACGTCCTACATGGTGTAGTGTTGCTGTTGGCCAGGGGCCCCTTAAAGTTAAAGTTAAAGCGCTTTGACTTTGAGTTGAGCACGATTAGTGGATATTGCGCTATATAAAAGTTCAAGGTCAAACATTCTGATCATGGTAAAATTGCCTACTTATTTGTAATGGAAGGCAAGTTGTTCACTGTAACAAGTGAAACAATTGCGCAGCTTTTGTTATAGGTCCTTTATAAATAATAGGCTTGAGACAAGAGAGTTGTGAAAAGTGAAAGTAGAAATAGAAAGTAGGAAGAAGAGCGGAAATATGATTCAACAACAGTATAGATCAGTATGTCATTGTACGCATTTTGAGTAAAATTCTTTTTATTTGTAATTGAGAAGCTAGATATCATTGGTTTCTTACTGAAAATTGAAATATATGAAAACGGCATATGTAAAACAATTAATATACTTCACACAATTTTTTTTTTCAGATGAATTCTTATTTACCCCGATACTATCATTTGGCAATGGAGGAGATGTTTATGTAAAGGTCGAGTTGTGAAACTGAACCTTTTTATGCAACTTTCATAATAATTTATAAGAGCATTCCTGCGGTAAAGCTGAGTTACTGCTACCAGGATGGCTGGACTTTCGCGCATATCAACGAATTTAACTTCAACACTTTGTAAGTATTTTGCACGCAAAGCAGAGGTAACATTATTTGATTAAGAAACTGAACCGAGGGATTGGGAGCTGGCACTGACAGGCACTTTGATAACTCCAGTCCAGTGGCCGCCGATAGGCTCACTGTAAGGTGAAACTCGTTTTTTGGAACTTTATTTTTGACCCTTTACTGTGTTGGTCACCATGGCGTTATTTGTGAACCCATGTGACTAATTTTGGTATCATTATAAAGGGCACAAAACAAGCTTTCTAACGGTGTATTTCATTCTCAATTCCTGATTGTATTTCTCAGAAAACTTATGTAATAAAAATTTATAAATTTTTGAATTATAACAACTTTTTAAATTATGGATACATTTTAATTATACTTCATACATCGATAGACAATTAATTGAAGAACATCTCTGCCAAATTTCATAAAAATTGATATACTCGCTCATTATTTTATTTTTTCCGCCACCAACCCCACTTTTTAGGACAAAAACCTCATATTTTTTTCCATTTTCGTTTATCATTAATTTTTTCCAAACTTTCCATACATGAAAATGATTTATATGAAAATAAAGCTTATTTTCTGATCTTTAATATGATATCTAACTCTTGCCATTTATTTTTTAATTGAAGCAAAATTACTGAAAACAATAAGTGGGCCATGTTGACTGCAAGACTCAAAATTTCCCGATCGCCGCGAGATGCTGGTTTTGAGGCAGCAGTGAGATCACAGATTCTCTCTGTAAAGTTGACAAAAAATTTCAGTAGAAAAATATAAATAACTCTGGAACCGTAGGTCGTAGAGAAACAAATAAGGTATCAAATTTTATGTTTTTTCAAGTCCCATCCCCCTGACTGAGTCAAATCAAGATATTTTGAGTTTGAAAATTTTATCAAAGTGCCTGGCACTGACACCGGCTAAGTTATAAAAATAAAAATCTGAACAAGTTAAAGTAAAGTTAAACAAGTGTGCCAGTGCCAGCCAAAGCAAGAAAGAAAAGTACAATAAAAAATCAGTCTACTTCGACTGGGAATCGAACCTCAGACCTTATTTTGATTCCTGTGGCAATAATCGTTCAAGTCTCAAGTTATTGACTGACAAAATTGAACCAGAAACCAGTCCGCTGAACTGATCCCGGCTGGTGGCAATAAATGTGGAGAAGGTGACTGCATAGAGTGCCATTTATGGCTTTATTGGTTTCTATAGCGTGAAACAGACTCGGTTGTCAGTTACCCAAATACTGCTGGGTGGGCAGGGGGGTCAGAAAAAATCTCGACTGCACCCGGGATCGATCTCGGTCCCTTTGCCTTTACGTGTGAAACGAGTGCTCTACCGCTACCAACTGAGCTATGTGGACCCCCACATTGTGGCTTACCACCAAATACAACAATGAAACAGTGATGATACTTTTCCACGGATCCGCGGAAATCCGCGGTTTTCTTTCCTTTCCTCAGTTTTCCTCCTCAGATCCTCGATCCGCGGATATTTCCTTCATTTCCTCCTTTTACTTTTTTTTTAATATAATAAATCTTTAAAAAATACCTCCTTTTAAAAAAAAAATATATATATAAAAAATTTCCTCCTTTTACTGGACTCCGGGCGTTTTAAAATTGTACTCAAAAGAAGTCATCCTGCCTACTTTCCTGTGGTGCAAGAATGTTCTAGGTGAGTTTTCCGTTTTTCCGAGACTTTTCCTCCTTTTTGACTTTTTGTGAGTATCATCACTGATGAAAGGGGCTTTTTATTGTGGAGTGAAAGTGAACCCATGCATTTTTTTTACAAGCTATTAAAAGCTAGTTCAATTTTTATAATTATCATTATCTCTGAAAACTCCTCACTTTTCACTGACATTCTTATATAAAATAACACTTGCACCACTCAGTTGGATTCCTGTTGTCCCCTTTCTCGCTCTGGCTGACTATATTTTTATATTAATTCATACACAAATATTAATTAATATTATTCACAGGTCGGGGTCAGAATTTGCCAGTTGTTTCTTGTGTTGTCAGAACTAATACCACACAAGCGGCAAAGAAACCTGAGAAGGTAAGGAGTTATTACCAATAGTAATAGAAGGAAAAAGTTTCCCCGAATTCCAATGATTTAAAATCTTCATCTTATTTTAGCGATATAAAAATTGGTATCTATATAAACTATATTTATACATACATGTACAGTGATATATCATTGTGTGTATACCTAGTGGATTTATATTGATAAAATAGGAAAACATGAGTAGATTTTTATTAACTCTCTGAGCGTTGAGATTATATTCGCATTTCCCTCACAAAATGGTTGACACCTGATTGAGGCAGCATGAGAATGACAAGCGAAGACAAAGCGACATTCGAATTCAGTGCAAAATCTCAGTTAAAACACCCCCAACCCCCTGAGGGCCAATTAAATATTTTGATGAAAGAAATGATACCATTGGTTCAATTTATAGTACTGTTGTAGAAAGTTGGACTGGATTACATTATTATTTTTGCCTTTCAAAACCAGCCGCACTCTGCGGCCATTGGCCAGTAGAACAGATTATGCTCTGGCCGCGCAGTGCGGCCAATGGCACTGAAAAAGTTAACTTATTTGAATTATTCCTCTATCAGATCTGAGATCTGATTTATTTTATATATCAACTAGTTATCACATTCTTTTCATCATTTAAAAAAAAAAAATTAAGTCTTCATTACTTCCTGACAGTGAGCATAATGATAGTCACAATCGTTTATTTTCACTACGATTATGTTTTTAATTTTTAATATGCCCCACTGATTCTCTGTCTTTCTTTTGTCATTTCTAGACCACATTCGGTCCCCTTAAGGACCAAGACAGAATTTTCACAAATTTGTATGGACGACACGACTTTAAATTGAAAGGTGCCAAAGCAAGGGTAAGTTTACGAGTGATCCCAAAGATAGTTTTATAGTTATATACATTATATCCATTTTGATGATTGTTGTTCAGAAATCTTAACATTGGAATCAAAATCATTTGACACTTTAAGATGAGAAAAAAGATAAACGAGTCCACAACCCTTGTCGTTCACTATGAGTCATGAGTTGATCTATAAACCAAAATAAAGTTTTATGTGACCGTTTATCCTTTTTTAACTGCCTACTATTTTGAAAATTTTGTAGAATTTCGAAGTTTTGGCTCCAATTTCATAACTTCATGAACATTTCTAAGTCATTAAAACTTATTGAAAATGGAAGTTGATATTACACCACATAAATTTTAAGTATTTATTTCTTGTGAGGGAAAAAGGTTGATGATTTTTAATATTAACCATGGCGGCTATAATTTTTATTTTCTAAGAGTTATGAATTTTTGAATTTACATGTAGGTAGGTCTGCCTTAATGTAATACTGGTGGATGTGATGGGTCACATTTTTGCTGTTTAGCTCTGATTTCATCAAGGAAATCAACATTGTAGGGCAGCGTGTCTTTGCTTCGAACCCGAAAGGTATCGAGTTCGATCACCCGCTGCTGCGTTGTGTGGCCTTGAGCAAGTCACCTCGCCCTGGCTCAATTTGCAGTGCTGCACTGTGGATGACTCCTGGATTATTCCAGTCTTCCTTTGGAATAGACCCTATAGACAAATTTCCCCTATGGGATAGATAAAGAGAATTTTAATTTTAATTTAATTAATTTTGTTAAAGCTATGTATCATTTGGTGTTGAATTTTTTTCTCATCCCTATTAAAATGGAATGTCTTTATATTTCTTTTTAATGGTTTTTTTCAGGGCTCTTGGTACAAAACCAAGGAAATTATTCACAAAGGTCATGAGTGGATTCTGAAAGAGATTTCCACATCAGGCCTGAGGGGCAGAGGAGGAGCTGGATTTCCTACTGGAATGAAATGGGGTTTCATGAACAAGCCCTCAGATGGAAGGTGAGACTTGGATTTGATCCATCTCTGTCATTTGTCCTGTCATTTATTGATTGTGGTCAATGTGTACATATATACAGGTCTGACATCCTTATGGGCCTAGTTTAACATTGTTGTAATGGACAATATTTTACGTCATTTTTTTTTTTAGATTTCCATTACAACAGTTGACTCATAAGCAAGTGTGTTATCAGACCTGCCAATAAGTGCACATTGATTGTGGCCAATGTATATAGATGAAAAACAAAGGAGAAGAAAGGGTTGATGTTCAGCTGTTATTAAGTTGTATATTCACCCATCTTTGGCCCAAGCCATATCATCTTATGTTGATTTTTATTATTATTGAATGGCTTAATATGTATGATGGTAAATATTTGAAATGTGTATCCATAACACCCTCATTTCGTTATTGGTCATAGGGACTGATGTAAAATCATATGATTGACAGTTCAAGTCTGAATTTGGAGTCAATAATCCTGTGGATTTCGAATGTCCTAAAATTATAATATTGGGATCAGTCCTTTGAGTAAATGCCATTTCTAATAACTTGAAAACAACCAGATACATTATTTAACCAATAACAATTTGGGGATGGCCCGTCGAGAGACAGTGTTGTTATTATTAGTAATGGGATCTTTACATGTAAAATTAGATTCTGGCAGTGTGGCTCAGTGGTACAGCCTTTGCTTCGTGCCCAAAAGGTACCGAGTTCGATCACCCGCCACTACGCTGTGTGGGCTTGAGCAAGTCATCTCGCCCAAGCTCAATTTGCGGCTCTGCACAACGGCTGGCATCTGGGTTATTCCAGTCTTCCCTTGGAATCAACCCTAGAGACAAATTTCCCCTATGGGATGAATAAAGGGATTTTTTTTATTTTTAAAAAAATTTATTTCTATCTAGCAACATGAAATATGACCGTTTCTATGTCCTGGACTGGTTGTTTTGACCACGTAAGACATTCATACAGATTGTTTTTTGTTTTGTTTCTTGAATAATTATATTTTGTCTCTACCTTTTTTTGTCAGGCCAAAGTACTTGGTAGTTAATGCTGATGAGGGAGAACCAGGAACTTGTAAAGACAGGGAGATCATGAGACACGATCCACACAAGTTGATAGAAGGGTGCCTAGTGGCAGGAGCTTCTATGCAAGCTAGAGCTGGTACGATGTTTTTAGAATAGTAGATGCAAAGTTGCTGCTTGAAGCTCGAAGAAATTAATAACAAAAGTCGAATGGAATTAAAGCTCTAATTTAATTAACCAAGACAGATGATGTTGATGTTTCGGGTTTCCCCTTTGTCAACAAAACAGGAATGAAATAATAAAGGAGAAACCCAAACGTCTGCACCCTTTTGTCATCGTTGATTGAATTAAAGCCTCCAATGCATTTGACACTTGTTATTTATAATGTTAGATGTGTATTGAGAAAGAAGTCACAGCTACAAGTGCATTTTGTGTGTGTGTGGGGGGGGGGGGGGGGGTTTGTTATTTTGTTTTGTTTTTCCTGTGTAAAACTGGAGTTAATGTTTTATTCAAGGAAAATATTTTTAGGGCTTCGAGTTGATTAAAAAAAAAAAAAATCTTTTAAAAGGTAATTTGTTCTTAGCTTTCATGGGGAAAAGAAACATTATTTATTTATGGGGTGCAAAGTTTCGTCCAAAGCTGTACATATCGCTAGAAGAGAGAGATAGATTTGTCATGCCATTTCTTTAATATGAAAGCATGTCTGTCAACGACTGTAATATATTTGTGCAGCTATCTCGAGATTTTTGGATCCAAGGAGGGAATTAGAAAATCTAAAGCTTTTAAATTTCTGGAAATTAGTTGGGTTTTTTTTTGGGTTTTTTTTTTTTGGGGGGGGGGGGGGGGGTATTTTTAAAACAAACAAAAAATTTTATGAAAAAAAAAAAAGACGCAAAATTCATTTCAATCTTCCGACTCAGATATTCTGAAAGCAATGATTATAATATTAATATATTAGAAGCTTTTAAAATAACATTGTATTGTAATAATCGGTCTTAGACATCTTTGGATGGTTTGTGATTTATCTGTTGATCACTTGTTTATGAATGTTAGTTGTCTCACCTTCTCAGCATGCAATTCAATAATAGAGAAATACCATTATTTATGTTTGTTTCTTATTACAAGGTTGTCAATTTTCCATATATTTACGGAATTCAGTATGTTTTAAACCCTCGGTATATTTTCCAATCATCTGCTTAACGGTAAAGAGTAAGTACATAATGTCTTTTCATTGGAGTTCAGCACTCAGAAATGGGTCGGTCAATTTGTTTGTGTAGAAATTCAGTAAATTATTGCCTCCTGAATTGGAAACCCTGTTATTAAAAGTCATAGAATATAACTGAACAAATGCCACTGATATTTTGTTTTTTTTACATAATGTTCCTGATTATAAATTATTTTATATAGATTTTTTTTTTTTCTGTGAGTGTCCTTCAACTTCAATATTTCACTCTGTATATTGTCATCTATACTTAATGCCTTCCCTTGTTTTGTTTTTGCCAGCTTATATCTACATCCGTGGAGAGTTTTACAATGAGGCATCTAATCTTCAAATTGCTATAAATGAGGTAAGCTTTCATACCAATTACTTGTTAAAAATTTTGTGAAATCATTTAATCCTTTAAGGAATTTGTGTTACACTCTGAGAGGAGATGAACTATATAGGGAATGAGATTAGCGGAAGAGTAGCGTCCCTTGATTGGACGTTACTTTACAGAGAGAGCGTCAATTTGGTTTTGCGCATGCGTCTCTCTCATCCTCGCTTTCGGTGAAGTGTCTCAAGCCGCTTTCACCGGAAGCGAGGACGAGAGACGCATGCGCACAACCAACATGATGTTTTCTCTCTAATAACTTTTCCGCCGGTGACGTCACAGACAATGGGTGACATCCAATCAAGGGACGCTACTCTTCCGCTAATCTCATTCCCTATATGGTTTGTTGTGTAATAACGAATATTGAAATTTTGATGCCAGGTATTAATTCACTCAATCCTGGAGTTTTTTACTACTTTTCAAAATTGAAAAAACTATATTAAAAATGAGCATTTACATGGATAGTTTTATTCAACTACCATTAACGTGTAAAAACTAAAAACATTATCTTTGATGCTACACCTATAATTTGTCTCATAAAAATGTAATAAATAGGAATATGGTAAAAGTAACCGGGATAAACTTCGAATATAGTCAGTGTTAGGGTTTAGTGAGTTAAAATAAGATGATATTGAACAACCAACATTTGAACTGTTGAGTTTGTTACTTCAATTTGATATTTGACAACTTTTATTCTCTACAGGCATACAAAGATGGATTAATTGGAAAGAATGCCTGTGGTTCGGGATACGATTTCGACGTCATTGTGCACAGAGGAGCAGGCGCCTACATTTGTGGGGAAGAAACAGTAAGTGTATTTTGGGTTGAGACTTGTACATCCTAGGAGAGAGAGAGAGAGAGAGAGAGAGAGAGAGAGGGGGGAGGGGGGGGGGGGGGGTTGTACTCCCTGTCCATTGCCCATTTAGTAGTAATGGGAGTTGTTGATTTCTTTCAGTTGTTCTGTTGTCTTGTAGGGAAATGTTTTCTGTACTGGAATATAAAGGAAGAAGACTTTTTATGAATGTGCAGAGAAAGCATTACGCTGTTATTCCTCTTTGCTAGATACTAGTACATATTGAGCATATTATGGACTATAATGATCCTTGTGGTATTACCAAAAAAAAAGTTTTTTAATTCTTCCCTTCCACCGCGACATCATAAGATATCATCGCCTAGGCATTCCATGAAGGAATATAGATAATTCATCAAACAAGATGCAGGGCTGGCGAGTCGGAGATGGTAGGAGTCGGTTGTTTGAAGGTGGAGTCGGAGTCGGTTTTAGAAGTCCCGACTCCGACTCCTTACCACTTTCAGACATTGCATTTTTATATCATTCAATGTGTAATATTTTAGATACTAGATATAGATAGTATCCAGGCCAATAGAATTTGAAAAAAATTACATTGGTATTAGCTAAAGGTGAACTATGCTTCCAAAACCCCTTTTCCTACCCAACCTTCATGCTCTCGTGCTGTACATTTAAGTTGGCATCAATGCCAATCACCCCGTACCTGACTAGAGGGAGGGGTGGGGATGCTGACTCTTCAATGTTAAAGTTAGGTTATTAGAAAGTGGGATAACCATAAGACCATAAGAAGTGACTTTATTTTAGTATAAATGGTTTCAGTTTCAATATTTTCCTCTTTTTGTTGCTCTTAATGACAGTTTTATTCATATCTTAGTTTCAGTTTTAAACTAAAACTATTAAAACTATTACTATTAATTAAAACTTTTTCAAAACTAAAATTCACAAATAGTAATCTTTTTTCTGTGTTTGTTTTCATTGGAAAAGGGGATGTGTTTTATCTTTTAAATTTGATGATCATTAATCAATATTAATGTGTTTAATCGAAATGAGCTAATCAATCTGTAGCCAAAAAATGATGAAGAGCTTGTACTGTTAATGATGCAATATCAAATATGAAGCGGCTTGTATTGTTATAATACATATTCTGGGGAAAAGCTAAAAGTAGCTGCGAGTGTTGATTGCATATTATTACCTATTAATACTATGCTTGAGGAGTCGGAGTCGGTTTCAAGGCTGGAGTCGGAGTCGGTTTAAAAATAACCGACTCCGCCAGCCCTGACAAGATGTCTGATGTCAACAGGAATCACCCATGCTGTCCAAATGAGCAAATTGGGGGTTAATAATCTTGCCCAAGGGAAAAAAACGAAAGTGCCCAAAGCAAGGCTCGAACCCGGGACCTTCCGGGTCACAGTGCAGTGCTTAACCACTCAGCCACTTCGCCGTCTGTGGTGTTACAACATGTTGCAAAATTTACTTTTATAATAGATTATTTTCTTTCATCAATGTTTTTTTTTTTAAAATCATTATTTAACTTTGTTTTCAACTCTTTATTCATTTAAGGCTTTGATTGAGTCTCTGGAGGGCAAGCAAGGAAAACCTCGTCTGAAGCCCCGTTCCCTGCTGATGTAGGCGTGTTTGGTTGTCCCACGACTGTGGCCAATGTGGAGACTGTTGCTGTGGCTCCTGATATCTGCCGACGCGGTGGGGAGTGGTTTGCCAGTTTTGGTCGTGACAGGAACAGGGGTACCAAGGTGGGTTGGATTTTGTGTTGTGTGTTGTATTTGGAATATATGTCAAAGTGACACTAGGCTGCTAGAAGCTGTGGACTGTAAAAGGTAATTAACAAAAATGGATATAACAGCTTCAAAAAAGAACAAAATACCAAACATGGAATTCCTCGGGATCAAACCCCTTCTTCAGCCAGCAACAAAAAGCAAATAAAGACATGAATACATTACTTAATTCCAGATAGACGACAGAGATTTATTAAGGTCCTCTATGTATATGTTATAATAAAGCTAACTTGACTAACCATTATGACTTTTACTGTTTTAAGATGCTTTGGACAAATCCTGTCATAGGAATTGAAGGAGTATTTTTTGTTGGTTTTTTTTTTTTTTTTCTTTATTAGTCTGATGTCTTCGTAAAAGCAGGGGTTGTTTAATTCTAAATATTGCAATTACAATAACATGTTAAAAATATATGAGAAAATTAGCAGAAAAAAAAATAGAATTTTTTGTGGAAAATATATGAGAAAACTACCCGAAATGTTCAATAAAAGAAGAAAAAAAATTATTTTCTTGTATGATCGAAGTAGAAACAAGTGGGGTTTTTTTTAATTGGGCTAAGTTGCATGATTGTTTTGTGGTAGTATTTGGTCCTTCGTTCTTGGTTTAACCTTATTTTATCTACTTTCTGTGGGATTAAACCATGACCTGGAGTTTACTTTAATTATTTTGCTTTGTACCTGCAAGAACGTGACAAAAATAATACAATTATTTTATTTATTTTTTAAAATTCTAGTTATTCAACATCTCTGGTCACGTCAACAACCCTACAACAGTGGAAGAGGAGATGTCCATAAACCTGAAGGAATTGATAGAACTCCACGCTGGGGGAGTCATCGGTGGCTGGGACAATCTGCTGGCCGTCATCCCAGGTGGCTCATCCACTCCCCTCATTCCCAAAGAGTAAGTGTTTGTGAGATATTGGGATGCCGTCATCCCAGGTGGCTCGTCCACTCCCCTCATTCCAAAGAGTAAGTGTTTGTGAGATAGTGGGACGCCGTCATCCCAGGTGGCTCATCCACTCCCCTCATTCCCAAAGAGTAAGTGTTTGTGAGATAGTGGGACGCCGTCATCCCAGGTGGCTCATCCACTCCCCTCATTCCCAAAGAGTAAGTGTTTGTGAGATAGTGGGACGCCGTCATCCCAGGTGGCTCATCCACTCCCCTCATTCCCAAAGAGTAAGTGTTTGTGAGATAGTGGGACGCCGTCATCCCAGGTGGCTCATCCACTCCCCTCATTCCCAAAGAGTAAGTGTTTGTGAGATAGGAGGACGTCGTCATCCCAGGTGGCTCATCCACCCCCCTCATTCCCAAAGAGTAAGTGTTTGTGAGATAGTGGGACGTTGTCATCCCAGGTGGCTCGTCCACTCCCCTCATTCCCAAAGAGTAAGTGTTTGTGAGATAGTGGGACGCCGTCATCCCAGGTGGCTCATCCACTCCCCTCATTCCCAAAGAGTAAGTGTTTGTGAGATATTGGGACGCCGTCATACCAGGTGGCTCATCCACTCCCCTCATTCCCAAAGAGTAAGTGTTTGTGAGATAGTGGGACGGCTGACAAGGGAGACATTGTATCCAGATCCTGGAAAATATTAACAAGAAATGGATTGAGTAGGAAAGTGCCAGAAGACAACAGAGAATAAAAACTTCGCTGCAGCAATGGGGGCTCGAACCCATGACCTTACTAGTACGACAACTTTACTGTATTTACCGTATGAGATATTCACGACCCCACTCATATGGTAGAGTCACAATCTCCCTGGCCAGATGGAGTTGTTGTACCAGTAAGGTCGCGGATTCGAGCCCCCATCGCCGCCGCGAATTTTCTATTCTATATTGTCTTCTGGCACTTTCCTACTCACTTCATTTCTTGTTATTATCAACATAAGTGCCTGATCCACTCACTGTTCTGAATTTGAAAATACTCTTTGCTGCTCACATTCTCTCATGTCACTCAGGTGTCAACTGAGTAAATGACTGCATGATCAATAACCGTATTTTGTCCTTTAAAAGTCAGAGGGGGAAAAAATATGATGATAGGGCCTGACAAACGTCATGTCTCGTCTTACTGGGGTTTTTTTTTCTCTTTTTGGTTTGGGACATCTTGTAAAGCACTTTGGGCACTTAAAGTGGATATTGTGTTATACAAAAACTGAAACTATTGATTTTTTGTGATTTTAAAACAAAATTTTTTTGGTTGTTGGGTTGGGTTGTTTTTTTCGTTTTTTAATTTTATTTTTTATTTGTTCTTTTGCCTTTTTTGTTAGTTTTTGGGGTTTTTTTCACCTTTCCATTTCCTGTGATTTGTTCAATTGTATTCACCAGTGTGTGCACAGATGTCATGATGGACTTTGATGATTTGATACGGGCTCAGACAGGTCTGGGAACGGCTGCCATCATCGTCATGAATAAACAGTCTGATATTGTCAGGTGTATTGCCAGGCTCATTGATTTTTACAAGCACGAAAGTTGTGGCCAGGTAGGCAGATTTACTACTTTTTTTTTAAAACCGACATTGGAATTTTTTTTTTTTTTAATTTTAAAGTAAGGGTCAGGATATGGGGGTCCCGATAGTTCAGTTGGTAGAGCACTCGCTTCTCACGCAAAGGGACTGTGATTGATCCTGGATGCAGTAGAGATTTTTTACTGACATCCCTGTCCACCCAGCAGTGAATGGGTGGCTGAGTCTGTTAGATTTACTAGCGTCTTATCTAAAGGATAGCAAGCAATTGCTATTGTCCGTTTCACACTATAGAAACTGGGATAAACTCTGGCTCCATGGGCCAGATGGCTCTGAAAGACTACTTAATGGTCAGGATTGCTCAGTTGGCAGACTGTTCATCCAGGGTCAGTTGATCATTTTTTTAACCCATCTGGCGAACCAGCTGTGATTGGGTAGCTTGGTCTTTCAGATTTGAGGGAAAGTACTTTGCGATAGACTAGTGTCCTGTCCAAAAGATAGCAGACAATTATTACTGGCTGTATAGCACAACTGAAACTGGAATAATTCCATGGTTTTTTGTTTTTTGACATGCGGCTGGCTCTAAGAGACTTTTTTTTTCTTAGCCAATTTTTTAGGTACAAATGATCATGAAATAAAAATACCTCTGAGGTCTTAGTGCAAAGTGCTTGAGTTTGTTTTCTTACTCAAATTCTTCTGAAGATTTCCGCAATGTAAAGTAGTCCATTTTAACCGATGATCAGAATTATTTTCAGATTATTTGTAGGGCAGAAATGATTATATCTAATTATTAATTGGAGGTTGATTTATTTTCATATTTGTTTTTGTTTTGTTTTTTGTGTTTATTTTCAGTGCACACCATGCAGAGAAGGGGTTGGCTGGATGATGAAAATCATGCACAGATTCCGTAAGTTTATATTTACTTTCAAGGTTGCCAATTTTCCATATATTTATGGAAATCAGTATGTTATAAACCCTCTGTATATATTTTCCAATCACCTGCTAAACGGAATTTTTTAAAAAGTAAGTATGTCATATCTTTCTAGAGTTCAGTGCTCAGCATAAAAGTTCAGTAAATTTTTACCTCCTGAGTTGGCAACCCCTTTGTTTTACTTAATTTTGTTCACGTATCTATCATTTCCAATGGAGTTATTGGTCATGTTAAAACATTTATTGTTGTTGTACTAGAAGTAGTAGGACTGATAATTTGATAATATAATTTGACTTTTTCATCAATTTTGCTCAGTTTGGGATAGAAGAGGTAGAGATGTTGCTTGTTGTATTGTCTAGACTTTTGTCTTGGAATCAACTCTTATAGTATAATGTGATTGCCTTCCTTTGCCAGATTATTCTTCTTTTTTTTTTTTTTTTTTTTTTTTTTACTTTCAAACATAAGATGCTATTTACTAGTACTATACAATACAATAAAAAGTAGTAAGTAGATGAATAAGCCTGATGAAGGACTTACCTTGTACCATTCTACTAATGATCGTCATTGTTTTGTTAAGTCGCCTTAAAAACACATCCTCTTTTCTGGGGGCAGTGTGGCTCAGCAGTACTGTCTTTGCCTCATACCCAAAAGGTACCGAGTTCGACTACCCACCTTGATGCCAGGGTTATTCCAGTCTTCCCTTGGAATAGACCCTAAAGACAAAATTCCCCTTGGGGATGAGTAAAGGACATTTTTTTTTTTTTTAATTCATCTTTAAGAGTCTCACTCATCATATTTTGTTGACAAAGGGAAACCCAAAGCATCCACATCATCTGTCTTTGTGAATGAAATGGAAGATCCTATTTCCCTTTTTTTATTTATTGTTAGCCGTAGGATGAATGAGTGAAATTTTAGTTGGGTTTTTTTGGGGGGTTTTTTCTGTTGTTTTTTTTTTTAGATAATTTAGATTTGTCTTTCAAAATAATGATTGATTTCACCCCCTTCAGAGACTGGCAACGCCCATGCTAATGAGATTGATATGCTGTACGAGCTTAGCAAGCAGATTGAAGGACACACTATCTGTGCTCTGGGAGATGGAGCCGCCTGGCCTGTACAGGTTTGTGTCACATGTTTTGATTCATACGCATCCCATTTCAATTTGATTACACTCCAGCACGGTTTCCTCAAACTCCTCGGGACATGCAAAAAAGTTAGAAGAAACCGTAGTTCGAGGAAACCATGCCTTGCCAAAACAACTTGAGAGAGATGGGGGGGGGGGGGGGGCAATGTGGCTCAGCAGTATGGTCTTTTCTTGGTAACCCCCCCCCCCCACACACACACACAAACACACAGAAAAAGACACCAAGTTTAACAAATCACCACATTATGGGCCCTAGCTCAATTTGCAGCGCTGAGCTGTGGCTGACATCTGGGTTATTCAAGTCGTTGTTTGGGATAGACCCTAAGACAAATTTCCGCTTGAGTATGAATAAATGGAACTTTATTATATATTTACATTATTGATCTGTTGAGGGAGATAACTTATGTTATCATGGCATGTTACAAGGGGTTGGTGTATGGGAAGGGGGTGGGGGGGGGGGTGCTGTATAACACTGTTTACCGTCGTTATGTTATCATGGCATGTTACAAGGGGTTGGTGTATAGGAAGGAGGGGGTGCTGTAAAACACTTTTTACCGTCGTGGCCAACCATTAGCAAATCATGGCATGTGGCATTGAAATTAGAACGAATGGCAAAGTGATAAGAACAAGCAGAGAGGTATCGGTGATGTGAAACGACGATGGAGTGTATCATACTGTATTTACACATGGTAAATAGAGTCACTGGGTGAAATTAGTTTGAGGAAACTGTGTTAGAGGTAAAAATTAGTTCGATAAAGGAATTGAATGATAACAAAGAATAAGAAGGAAAAAAATTTGGACATTCGAATGCGTTTGAGAAAAACCTTGTTTGGGTGTAGATGACTTTGACACCTGTATCGTTAATATCTGATTTGTCACAGTTGTGGGTATTATCAAGCTTGTACAGAGTTTCTTCAATTTGAAAAAAAAAAAATATATTATTTATGTCTTATTATTTTCGATGAAAATCAATTTTCAGCATTTGGTTTACATAGCTATATCATCAAATCAAGGCAATTTATCAGCTTTGGTTTGAATACAAATGATTGAGTTAAATAGCCCAGCCTTGCAGGAACTAAAAATTAAAGATGAATCAAAGAGAAAAAAAAAAATGAACATTTCTATAGCACAGTTCCACAGACTTACTTTCCATGATCAATGCGCTTCACAATATTTCATTTATTCCTCCAGCAAGCCATGTGGAACCATATTTCCTTTTCATACAGTACCAGTCGCCTGTCAAGCATTTTTTTGTACTAACATTCTGACAATATCCATCACTGCCTATAGCCAGATATCCATTCACACCTGAGACAAGTGGGGTAATGTGTGTTTAGTGCCTTTCCCAAGGACATAACATGGGGTCCAGAATTTTCCACAATCAATGTCAACCCTCCAGCCACAGACCGTGCTTAACATCGCTTGACTTTTGTGACAATAGACACTTTACCGTTGATCCAACAAACCACACAGCATGGATCGACTACTTTCTCTTTTTCATGGGATTGTTTTCATTATTTTAGAATGTCATCGTTGCGGGTGCTTTGTCTTCGTGTTATTTATTATTTTTCAATTCGTTCACAGGGTTTGATCCGTCACTTCAGACCGGAGCTTGAGAGGAGGATGGACGAATACCACAAAAATAAAAAAGCTGCCACCAGCTAACTGGAAGATTATCACAAATTTGTGTCATTTAACATTTAGAAGCGGTTTGGTCTAAGTGCAGACTTGAAAAGTTTTGTAATTCTAAAGATTTTTATTTCAGTCATCGACCAACAACATTTTGTGAATTTGTGATTTAAAAAAAGTCTTGTTTTATTTAGGTCATGAAGCGTTGTCAGATATAAGTCTTTCTTTTTGCTTTGAGAAACACTTGTGAATGTTAAATGACTCGATTTAGATTTAACCTGGGTTTTAAGCTGATCTTGATTGTGTTAAAAGCTTCTACTCATGAAATATTGTTAATGTGTAAAAAATATTGAATATTTGTCTTGAGTGTTTGTGTGTTTCGTGTGTGTACAAATGTATGATTTTATATGTGATAGATAACTGTTTCTTGGATGGAAGAAATGAGTGTGTGAGAGAGAATGAGAGTTAAAATTGCATTTTAATCCGTTATGTAAAAAATACTTTGTGAAAAGTATTTTCACCAACAGTATCGTTCAAATTTTAGAATAGGAACGTTGGATACACATATAAATCCTGTTGCGAGGTATTTGTGTTTTCATAAGTAGTGATGTAGTCTGGCATTTTGAAAATGAATGCTTCTCTACTTCTGTCACTGACGATATATGAATAAATTTATTGTTAAAGTTAAACCAAGGTTTTAAACTATTTTTTTTGTTGATTTTGTCTGCAAACAAGAGCTGAGGTTTTGTTTGTTTGTTTTTGTTTTGTTTTGGGGTTGGTGTTTTTTTTATGGGGAGGCGGGGGGTTGGTGTTTTTTTTTTTTGGGGGGGGGGGGGGAGGGTTGGGTTTTTTTTTTTTGTTGCTTTTTATTTTCACTTTTTCACACTTTTTAATCAAAAGGCACTGTGTCAGGATTGGACTTTTAATTGATCTCCAACAAAGCACAATTGATAGTTTGCTCTTGGAATCTATATCTGTTCCCCAGTTGAACCAGTCCTCTTTGTCTTACTTCTTCTAGGGTTCTTTAATTGTCGTAAATCTAGAATTTTTTTTACCATCCCTTCTTTTTCCGTTTTACTAGCGCTGAGATGACCTTAAAGTGTCACAATTCCTGACCTCCCATAGTGCGCAAGGAGGTACTTACTGTGTCTTCTTCCCCCCTATATTGTTGTTTTCCAACTTGCTTTCTGTCTTTGTCTTGGAATGGGATTACTTGGCTTTGTCCTGGCCCTGGCCGAATACCCTAGCTGGGAGGGAAACAGTCAAATGTATAGTTGGAGTTTTGGAGATGATATTTTTTTCTTGTGAATCATCTCTCTGTTATGCATTGTATTATTTTTGTTTTACATATGATTTGAGTGTGTTCCTCTTAACAGGGACCTGTGCTTGTGTCAGGATGAGACATTTATCTGATCTCAAAACTAAAAACTATGTAAATGTGCTCTTCGAATCTACATCTGTTCCCTATTTGAACTAATCCCCCTTTGTCTGCCTTTTTCTTGGGGACTTAATTCTAGAACTTTTTACTATCCCATTTTCTTCCTCTTTACTGGCGTTGATATGACCTAAATGTGTTTCAAACCGTAGCCTTCATAAAGTTATGGCCTGATACTGACCAAAAAATGCCAGTCTTTTGCCACAAAAGAAAACAAATCGTGAGTTGTATTCAATATGTTCAACCAATGAAATGACTTGTTTCCATGAGCTCTACCAACGACAACTCACTAGGCGGTGCAAAAACCAAAAAATGACGTCAAAATGCCAGTCCTTTTGGTCTTCAGTATCAGGCTATAACATAACGATGGCTACGTGCAAACTCTGTAAAACCCTTAAAAACAAAAACAGTGTCACAAGCGTTGTAAAACCCTTTTAAACAAAAACAAAACTGACCAGACAAAGGGACAGATTACCAGCTCGTGGAATGAAGATCAATTTCCTTTATGTGTAAAAAAAAACTTGAGCTGTTATATAGCGCAATATCCACTAAACATGCTCAAAGCACTTTACAAAGGGTCCCTGACCAACAACAGCATGTAACAAGTAGAACGAGACATGACTCCTGTTAGGCGAAAATTTCCACACATACCAAATCCAACAAAATAATAATAACAAGCAATCAAGGTGAACAAATAAAAAAAATGGATGCCCTGATCGGCCCCAGAGACCTAGGCACACCGGTTAAGTGAAACAGCGGCGCTGGGCAGATGCCGCGTACCATGCCAGATGGGTCTGGTCCCGCTTTTCTTGCCTGAGGCGTGGCAGAAGCATCTGCGCTGCGGCACTGCCTATACTCAATAGTCACAGAACATCATGTGGACCATGGGTTGATGGGACCGACTCGAGAGAAATCATATCACACCCAAAATTCTCAACCTGCGGAATGTGGGCGGTTATGTCGTCTAGCGGTATGACACTCGCTTTCGGATCGGAAGGTCCTGGGTTGGTGCCTCGCGCTCGGCGCATAGTTAAGTCCTTGGAAAAGGCTTTTTACTCACATTCTCTCACCGTACTCAGGTGTAAAATGAGTACCTGGCCGTTAACAGCGTTGTCTTTGTCCGAAAAATTGTAATATCGCCTAACAGGCGTCATGTTCCGTCCTACATGTTAAATGTTGCTGTTGGCCAGGGACCCCTTGTAAAGCGCTTTGAGCACGTTTAGTGGATATTGCGCTATATAAAAGCTCAAAAAACAACAACAAAAAACTCCAATCACCCCCCAAGAAAAAAAAAAGCCAGCCAAAGACACAAAACGCTAAACAATAACGCAACTAACTAATACTCATAGTATAACCTTCAATAAGAAATGGCGCATAGGAAGCGTTTGACGCTCGGCTAGAGAGCGGGAAAGTGGGTGGTCACCCTTGGACCGTAGCCATCGTTAACTTACAGCCGGACACTTCTGACCAAAAAATGACGTCAAAATGCCAGTCTTTTGCCACAAAAGAAAACAAATCGTGAGTTGTATTCAATAGTTCAACCAATGGGTCCACTTGTTTCCATGAGCACTACTAACGACGACTCACTAGGCGGTGCAAAAAACAAATAATGACGTCAAAATGCCAGTCTTTTTGGGTTTCAGTGTTAAGCTGAAGATTCGAAGTTGACGTCACTCAGGTCTTTGTTATTGTTTTTTTTTTTTTTTTTTTTTTTTTTTGCCATCCGCGTTTATGAGTAAATCTCACTAAACTGTATTAATCAGATTATAAAATATCACGATTAAACACAGTTTTGTGTTTTGGCCCGTTATACTTCCGGATGGCAATGTTGTGAGTTTTATTAGCCAAGCGCATACTATCTATAACTTAATTGAATTGAGCTTTTTTATATAGCGCAATATCCACTAAATGTGCTCAAAGCGCTTTACAAGGAGTCCCTGGTCAACAGCAACATTTAACATGTAGGACGGGACATGACGCCTGTTTGGCGATGCTACAATTTTTCGGACAAAGACAACGCTGTTAACGGCCAGGTACTCATTTTACACCTGAGTACGGTGAGAGAATGTGAGTAAAGAGCCTTTTCCAAGGACTCAACTATGCGCCGAGCACGAGGCTCGAACCCAGGACCTTCCGATCCGAAACCGAGTGTCATACCACTAGACCACATAGCCGCACTTAACGATGGCTACGGTTGGACTCCTTAGGAAGCAAGGGGATTAGATAATTAACACTAATCATACTCTACATTAATAACCTCATTCCCACCAACTTCAGTAAGCTTACTCACCTTCTTAACAACAACAATATAAAATTCATAACCCATCCCTTCCTTCCCCATACATTCCCATTGCACTCCAATTGTACCCCATAGCACTACCCGTGATGTCTCAAAAGTCCCCCCCCCCCCCCCCCCCCAATACCGCCCCGCCTCCCTCTTGAGCTTTCAAATAGAGCAATTTCCACTAAACGTGCTCAAAGCGCTTTACAAAGGGTCCCTGGTCAACAGCAACATTCAACATGTAGGACGGGACAGGACATGACGCCTTTTAGGCGATATTACAATTTTTTTCGGACAGATACAACGCTGTAAACGGCCAGGTACTCATTTTACACCTGAGTACGGTGAGAGAATGTGAGTAAAGAGCCTTTTCCGCCGTCTCAACATATTGGAATTAAATCTGACTAATACAATACGCTTCAACAGTCGTAACGTCACTTCCCTCCTAATGACGTATGGTAACTTAGTAACTGGCTCTAAACTATCGGAACAATGGCGAACGCCCTTATGAAATATTTCTCCGACGAGCATAAAAGCGTATCCAGAAGGGGGGGGGGGGTATAAATCTGATCATGTTTTGACTTTTACACATTCTGATCACAAGACATGATATGAAAGTTCTAGCCAGCATGAAGAATAAAAAGTACAGATTTTCTTTGTTTAGAACCACGATGGCCACCGTTGCTGGGCGACGTGACATCAGCTTATTGAATCCAATTGATACAAATTAAAAGGGTCATTAGATAAGCTGGCCTGGATTTTTTTTTTTTTAAGCGCCCTCAACGTGAGTCGGGAGGCAAATGACGTTGACACGAGGAGCACCACTTGTTTTATCTCCCCTTGCAACCAAAATATGCATGGTATAAAGATGCGACGGCGCGCAGCATACCGCAAGAGGAACAGACGGAGATAGCGAAAATAAACCATAAGTGAAAGTGCTACGTGTATAAAACAAAAAAAAACAAACAAACAAACAAAAAAAACAAAAAACAAAAAAAAACAAAAAAAAAAAAAAACAACAAAAAAACGAGGGGTATGAAACCATCATAGTAAAATGGTGATAATAATGATAATAATAATAATATAATAATAATAATAATAATAATAATAATAATAATAATAATAATAATAATAATAATAATAATAATAATAATAATAATAATAATAATAATAATAATAATAAATAATAATAATAATAATAATAATAATAATAATAATATAATATAATAATAATAATAATAATAATAATAATAATAATAATAATAATAATAATAATAATAATAATAATAATAATAATAATAATAATAATAATAATAAAATAATAATAATAATAATAATAATAATAATAATAATAATAATAATAATAATAATAATAATAATAATAATAATAATAATAATAATAATAATAATAATAATAATATAATAATAATAATAATAATAATAATAATAATAATAATAATAATAATAATAATAATAATAATAATATAATAATAATAATAATAATAATAATAATAATAATAATAATAATAATAATAATAATAATAATAATAATAATAATAATAATAATATAATAATAATAATAATAATAATAATAATAATAATAATAATAATAATAATAATAATAATAATGACATTTTGTACGATTTTGCCGAAACCGGAAATCAGACCGACTTTTCTTTCTTTTTCTCCTTCACTCTTCCTTTTACACCGGCCGTCGTCGTGGATCAAGCTGCACGAGATAGGTGTGTAATGTTTGACGTCTGCTAATTGATATTTTAAGATTGTTAACTCCCTTTTATATACAATTTGATTACTTTTGGATACTAGGTAATATAAAATATCGATTGTATCTTCAAATCTTATTTGATTAGTAATTAAGTCGACACTTTTCAATACACAATTGGAATTGGGTCAGGATCTCCACTCTTTACTCTTCACTCTTGAATCTGAGAGACTTTTACTTTTTGTAAAATGTAAAAGTTTTACCAATTTTGTCTTTTCTCACTTTCAATGTAGATTTTCCTTTTCCTTGTGGTTATGATAATATAAGCTGTTATCCCATATATCATGATTATAAAGTGCAATTGAAAGAGTAGGCGCAGTTTAGTGATTTGAATTTAAATTTAAGTGAGTAAAGTAAGGCACTTTGATAACTCCAGTCCAGTGGCCGCCGATAGGCTCACTGTAAGGTGAAACTCGTTTTTTGGAACTTTATTTTTGACCCTTTACTGTGTTGGTCACCATGGCGTTATTTGTGAACCTATGTGACTAATTTTGGTATCATTATAAAGGGCACAAAACAAGCTTTCTAACGGTGTATTTCATTCTCAATTCCTGATTGTATTTCTCAGAAAACTTATGTAATAAAAATTTATAAATTTTTGAATTATAACAACTTTGTAAATTATGGATACATTTTAATTATACTTCATACATCGATAGACAATTAATTGAAGAATATCTCTGCCAAATTTCATAAAAATTGATATACTCGCTCATTATTTTATTTTTCCCGCCACCAACCCCACTTTATAGGACAAAAACCTCATATTTTTTTTCCATTTTCGTTCATCATTAATTTTTTCCATACTTTCCATACATGAAAATGATTTATATGAAAATAAAGCTTATTTTCTGACCTTTAAAATGATATCTAACACTTGCCATTTATTTTTTAATTGAAACAAAATTACTGAAAACAATAAGTGGGCCATGTTGACTGCAAAACTCAAAATTTCCCGATCACCGCGAGATGCTGGTTTTGAGGCAGCAGTGAGATCACAGATTCTCTCTGTAAAGTTGACAAAAAATTTCAGTAGAAAAATTTTAATAACTCTGGAACCGTAGGTCGTAGAGAAACAAATAAAGTATCAAATTTTATGTTTTTTCAAGTCCCATCCCCCTGACTGAGTCAAATCAAGATATTTTGAGTTTGAAAATTTTATCAAAGTGCCGAGTAAAGTAAGTGAGGGCTGCCGTTATTCTCAGACTCGAGACATGTCTGCCAATTAAGAAACTGATTATTGGCCTGGAGTTTTTATTATTGGCAGTGATGTGTGATGCTCAATGCACGTTACAAATAAATATACAAAATTTATATAGGCCTGGCCGATATATAAAACTTGTACCACAATGGTATCAAAATCAATGTCAATAGAAAAAATATCAAATCAATATCATGAAAATGTAACTGTAGTAATTATGATTTAAATCTATCAATTTAGCTTCTCTAGTCACTTCGTTTTGATAAATTCAGTCCAGTGGACATCGATAGGCTCATATGTTTGGTCCTGTATACTACTTTACTATTTTTGTCACCATGACGTTATTTGGGAACCTAAGTGGCAAATTATGGTAACATTTTAAAATAAGCAATTAATTATATCATAAAAATGGGTGGTGCAGAGGCCCTTGACTTCAACTGTGATTTGGGGTGGACGCTTGCAAACACCACCCTTCCCCATCCTGTCCTTTCACAGTCAGTGGTTTAATTATATATATTATTATCATCATCATAATCATAAAGGGTTATATAGGTCAAAACATCTTTTAAACATTCTGTTTATTTTGCAGATATAAATATATGATTAGGTAATGCAAAAAAAAGTCAAATTGCATGGACATCATAAGTTCACATCATCCTATATTACAAACAAAATGTCAAATTGATGCATGGACATCATAAGTTCACATCATCCTATATTACAAACAAAATGTCAAATTGATGCATGGACATCATAAGTTCACATCATCCTATATTACAAACAAAATGTCAAGTTGATGCATAAATAATTTTTCACGACAGACTTGTTGGTCATGAGTCATGAGCATTTAAAAAAGCAAGAAAAATAAATCTTTCATCTTCTAGCCTACACATACTTCAAACCATGGAGTTCTCTATCAACTGCCTTTTTTGAAAGCATTTAATTTTTCATATTTTATTATTTTATTATTATTATTATTATTATTATTATTATTATTATTATTATTATTATTATTATTATTATTATTATTATTATTATTATTATTATTATTATTATTATTATTATTATTATTATTATTATTATTATTATCATTGTTGTTGTTGTTGTTATCATCATCATCATTATTTGCATTTATTTGTTACAAGATCTGCTAAAAATGGCTCACCCACTCATGTATGAAAACATCTGGCTCCAGCAGCAGAAATTTGAAGATGCTGAACGCCTTTACAGACAAATTCAAGCAGGAACTGCCACAAGTAATGATAAGGTAACAATACAAAGCATACTCACACACTCTCTCTCTCACACACACACACACACACACACACACACACACACACACACACACAAATCCCTAAAACTTTAACATTGGCTCTTTTATTTTATTTTTTTTTTCAAACTAACAAGGTTGTGTGAAAACTAGAAATCTTTCATGTTATAATTTTGAATGCTTCCTTTCAGTTATCTAACTTCTTGATAAATAAAATAATATATTTTCAGTGCTAGCTTGACTATTGATCAAGTAGAATGGTTGATTTTTAATACTCCCGAATGGTTTTGAAAAGAAAGTGTTGAGATTGTTTTGGTTCATTTATTGCAGTGTTGAAAAAATAATAGCATTGCTGTATCTTTTTTTAATTTCTTAAAAAACACAAATTATTACTCCCCCCCCCCCCCCCCCCCAATTTGAAAGGTTTCTTAGAGCTAGAGAATTTTTTGAGATTCCCTGTAATGGTTTTTGGTGTGTGTGTGTGTGTGTGTCTGTCTTGAGATGAGGGAAGACTAAGCCAAATGAAATGTGTCTGTAAATGTGTGTGTAAATGCATGGTAAAGCCATGCCCTTTGACCCCCCCCTTGTGAGGTCATATTGAATTGTCAGAATTATGATTAGGTATGAAGAGTTTTGTTGGATTTCACAGTCTGTTTGTAAATGAGTTGAGGTTCGAAATGGTTTGGACGTCTCGGGTCTTGCATTTTATGAAGGAATGAATACCAGTGAAAGGGAGTTTTCTGTACTTGATATAAGCACATCGTCTCGGCAGTTAAAGTATGATTTAAAAAAAAAAAAAAAAATTGTTATCATTCCAATTGGATTCAGTAGTCTGATGTCACGCCGCCTGGCCATCTTGGTTCTAAACAAAGAAAATCATTACTTTTTATTCTTCAAGTTGGCTAGAACTTTTCATATGTCTTGTGACCAGAATGTGTAAAAATCAAAACATGATCAAGTTTATGTTTTTTCTTCTTCTGGAGACGCTTTTATGCTCGCCGGAGAAATATTTCATACGGCGTCCGCCATTGTTCCGATAGTTTAGAGCCAGTGCTGCTAAGTTACCATGCGTCATTATGAAGGAAGTGACGTTACGACTATTGAATTCTATTGCATTTTATTCATTGTTCTAATGTTTTTAAATGTTCACTTTATTCGTTGTTCTTCAATAATAAAAAAAATCCCCGAACACGTTGAAATCTAAAAGCTACAGTGTCATTTACGAATATCTACAATTTATAATGTGCTTGTTCGTCATGGTGCTGTGGGTTGGTAACTTTTCTTCCCAGCAACAGTTTAGTTTATTCGTATTGAACAGAAATAATAACAGCTTCGGGAAAAGGACAAAATACCGAACATGGAATGTTTCAGCTATAAACCCTTCTTCAGCCAATAACAAAAACAATGGAATCTACATCTGTTCCCTATTTGACCCATTTCCCCTATGTCTTAATTTTTCCTCAAGTTCTTTTAACTGTACACGTGGAATATTTTTACTATCCAATTTTCTTCCTTTTTACTGCGCTGATATGACCTAAATGTGTTGCAAGCACCATAAAACCCTTTATAGCAAGGAAGTTTATCATTTTTTGTTGTTGGCGGCTGAAGAAGGGTTTTGTGTCCAAAACGTTCTGTGTTTGGTATTTGTTCCTTTTCGAAGCTGTTTTATTGACTTTTATTCATTACTTTTTGTAGTCCACAGCTTCTAGCGGCTTAGAATTAGAATTACTTTCATTTATATTGTATTCTTGCTGGTGCAAGGCAAAACAAGTCTGTTGCAAAACGTCAAAAATAAATTAGATGGAACTGAATTTGAATCTTTTTCACACATGACAACTGCATGCATTGTCTTGGAAGAGAAGGGGGGGGGGTGGAGAATAAATGAGTTCAAATAACTTGAAAGCCTAATACAGGATCAAAAATTTGATAAGTATAGAACAATAAAATGTGTGTCAGATGGGGATAAAAGGGTTTTTAGATATTTTAGAGAGAAAAACGAATTTCCCCCACTTTAGATTGCCAGAGGGACTGTACTACGTCCCCATAGTCTTTGCATGTGAAGACACAAAACAATTGCTCACAAAATTTTGAGCAGATCGTTAGTCTAGTCTATGACATGTAATTTCCATTGTAGCTCATTAGACCAAGCTAGTCAGTCGCTGCGACCAAAGCATGGAAGTATGGCATGGAAGATTATTTGTAAGAGGTTGAATCAGGTCAGGCCAGTGTCCTCTACATGTTATTGGAGATTTTAGAGGGTTCAAGAACAGCCTGTTATCCTTGAACAGGGGCTTATTATCTTTGAATGAGGGCTTGCTGTCTTTGACCAGGGACTAGTTATTAGTTTTCATCATTAGCATTAACAGTGCTTGTATGAAATCTCATCTGAATAGATGTGATATACCAGCTGCTGGTACATGTGAGAATATCTTGAGGCCAAATCCTAATAAATATCAAAATAATTGAAATTCAATGTTCTGATTGGTTTGTATGCTAAAACCAAAGTAGGAGTCGACTGTTTTAGGGAGGTCTCTTTGAGGCATACCCATATGCACCACTTGTTTCACAAATAGGATATTGCAGGGGGGGGGGGGGGGTTGGTAAAGCTACAATTTAACATTAGACCCGTCAACTAACCAAGATGTCAATGGAAATATTGATTTTAAAAAAGAAAATTATAGCCTCGAGAAGATCAATCAATGGGGTCAATTTATATTAAGTATTTCTCTTCTCTTGAATTGATCACACGTTTTAATGCTTTAAAACTATCTTGTCTCTTGTTGATTGAATCCAAACCTGCGCCTACACACATCTTTGAGTCAAATTATTATTGGAATATTTTTATTTTTAAAATGAATATTAGGCACCTACTAATGGGGTCATAAAAAAGGCATTTCGTTAGGTGGATAATGTTTGAAATGAATTAGAAAAATGTCTTAGAATGTTCTATTAACTAACATTCACTAATTCCTATTTGATTTTGTAATCCTCATTTGATGATCAATATCCACATTTGTCTTCATCTTCCATGATTTTTTTTTCAAAATTATTTTCAATGACATTGCATTGGAGTCATAATATATCTTAGTTATGAAAGTGAAAATTCCTCATTTATATTTTTTTCTTTCTGTTCTTTTATTTTCTCGATTTTTCTTGTCAGGGATCAGTAGAAAAATTGTTACCTACCATTTTTTTAGTTTCCAGATTGGTTCCAATCTAAGACTTGGGGTTGTAAAAAGAAATATTTTTCAGTTATCTCTTATAACCATCCTAAAATTGTGAAACGCTTACATCAAACTAATTGAATTAAATAATTTGGGCCAGATTGGTTAAAAATAATTATTCCATTTATATAATATGCACACAAAATCATTTAAAATAAGTTGTTTTTGGGTGATACTGTTTTAACTTTTTGCTATGGTCTTCCTGCTTGTTCTCATAAAGTCCTGCCACCTATACATAGAAAATCCGTGTTTGCATTTACAAATTTTTTGGGGTCAATTTAAAAAAAATAATTTTCTCCTTAATTTTTAACCAGACTGTACAAGACACCAATGGTTATTTTATATAACATAGCTGCTTAAAAAACTAATTCTGCTAGTCATCACCATTATTATTCTTCTTTGATTTGTCACCTCCATGATATTGACTTACTTGACGAATCTTTGTTCTGATTCTAGAGCAAAGGGTCCTCTTTGGTGGGTGAGCTGGCACAAGTAAGACAGGATATTCAGAAAGCATTAAATAAACCGCCGGTTGGGGCGGTGAGTAGACAATTTTTATCATACATTCAATATGGCTGTGCCGTCTATTGTTGTCAGTTGATATTTTTTAAACAGTTTTTATTTATTTTTATATTTGTTTACTTTCCCATCTAGATGTTTGGACGTTTGCTTTCTTAGGTTTAGTATAATTTTTTTTTTTTTCTCGAAGTCTAGCTAAAAGTTTTTGACCAAAATTTTAATTGGAATACATTTTTTTTTACCTTTTAATTTCAAACAAGCTGCTTGTGTGTTGTGTGTTTTCTGTTTATTTTGCAACTCATTGGCAAGTTTCGCTCATGTGGCATGAGAAGTTTATCTCTTAGATTACGCAGTTTATTTTCAGTATAATTAGACAATTCTCATATCGACATGGATTTTCGTTTAAATTGTCTAGATTGTTTCAGGTTTTTAACAAGTTGAAGTAAGATAGTTAAATTGATAGATAAATGAATAAATA
This sequence comes from Berghia stephanieae, assembly GCF_034508935.2. NCBI lineage: Eukaryota > Metazoa > Mollusca > Gastropoda > Nudibranchia > Aeolidiidae > Berghia > Berghia stephanieae. The sequence goes on from NC_088370.1 coordinate 2,434,552, forward strand.
AAAGAATTAATTAATCAAATAGATATAGAAATATATGAATAAATTAACGAAAAGATAAGTCAATTTATAAATAGACAAATATGTTTATATGTAAATGTTTCAGTTAATCGATATATAAATAAATAGACAAATATAAATGTAAATATATAAATAAATTTTTAAGTATATTTATAGATAGATAAATTAGATAAATAAAGCTAATAATGGTAAACAAAAAAAAAACAATACAGTATTTTGTAAAAGAAGAAAACAGAAATTTAATAGGGTTGGTGATATAGTGATAGATTTTATTTTAAAAAAAAAAAAAGAATGATAAAAATCAATAATACAAGATTTGTCATTAATTACCAGCAATGAACATCACATTATCACGTTTACACCTTGTCTATTTATTGGCTGTCACTTTACACACGTCTGCTTTTTTATGTGGATTGACTGCATAGGGGAAAGGTCAATCTTCTTATACACTGCCAATATTTTTCTATACATCATTCTCATGTCATGAATGTGTTACATACACGTGCTGTATTTATTAACCTCCCAAACGCTCACCGTTTTGAATGTGGTTCCCTCGTCTTAAATTGTATAAATGTTTTAGCTAATTAAGCAATTAAATCCTTCCCTATTGTTTTTTTCTTTCTCCGATTATAGATGTTGTCTGTGCTATTTGGTTTTTTTTTTTTTAAATATGTTTGTAACTTTGTTCAATGTAGGTTGATGCCCAATTCGTTGTACAGACCTGCCAACTGTGTACTATAACAAAAAATTTTAGAAACACATTTTTAAAAAACTCTCAATGCAGAACTACATTATCTGTTATAATTCACCATTAAACGATTTTATAGAATTTTCATCAGAGAGACTGCTCAACGGCGATGCTAACTCTCCCACTATCTATCTATAAAAACTGATTTTGGAATTTTGATCGAGAGACTGCTCGGAGGCGATGTTAACTCTCTAACTAGACGTCTAGCGTAGAAAACAGAAACCAAAACTTTACTTACCCGATGTCAAATTTATTAAATCTACAAACATAATAAACTATCACAATATTAGTATTAATGTAATCCTTTCGCTTTTAGAATTCATCTGAACACAGCTTTCCCCACCAAAGTCATGATCTCAATGATCGGTTTTCCTGCGCTAGAGCCTGATCTTATCTCGTATTGATACGCAATGGAAGAAATAGTGCGTTAAAATAAAGGAGTATTTGGTTCCACAATACACGACTGAAGAAAATAAAGCCTGTACTTCATAGCCATAAGGCCCATGGAGTGGTTTCTATCTCGTTAAGTGGACCATAGCAATCGCTTGCTACTCTTTGGATAGGACAAGTCTATCACAAAGTTCTTTCTGCTAGATCTGACAGACCCAACTACCCAATAACTGTTTGTGGACAGGGGGTCAGAAAAATAACAAAAACAAAACACGCTTTTACTTGGGATCAATCTCAGTCCTTTTACATGTGAAGTGAGTGCTCCTACCAACTGAGGTATTGGGACCTCCCTCTGAAGACTTAGAACATTATTATTATTTAAACTTTCTTAGGGGTGATTGGTTGCCTAAAAAGTAATGAACATTGACTACTGTTGTTGTTGCTATTATTATTATTTTGTTATTTTTAAAAATATGCATAAGAACTACGAACTTTTTAAAATTTCAATTTGGCAGGTCTGTTATATCCTATCTTTAACCACGATTAGAAGAATTTCAATCAATTTAGGAAAAATGCATATTAAAATTTAGAATTTTTTTCTCCATTGTTTACATCATGTATAGAACAAAAATGACTTTCATTCGATTTGATTGATGGTCTCCAGTAAAAAAAAACGATCATACCAAAATCTGTGTCTCTTTTGGATTTAGACAATTTTATTTTTGTTTAAATCTAAGAGTATTGGCCATTCATCAGTGGTGCAGTTTTCTTTTTTCGCTGAGTTGTTTCCCTTATGTTTGTATTTTGCTACAAAGAAGGTAATGATATCGGGCCTAGATTGATTCTTGGATAAAGACGAGCAAAATGTATGAAGTCAAGGAAACAGACATCGATGAATGATGTGTAACATGATAATTTCCATTCAGGTTCAATAAAGTTTATCTTATCTTATCTTATCTTATCTTTTCTTTAAAGAGGAGAATATGGTCGTGTAAAAACTGAAGCTTAGCAATAGTAATATGGATGTCAGCACTTTTGTATTGTTTAGAACTTGTTAAGAATGATTAATGATAAAGAGGGGAAAAGAAGAACGTTTCTAGCTATTTCCAATTTACGGATATTTTTGGTTTAATCTTTTTTACTTGTTGTTCATGAGTAGAGTGTTTTTGTAAATTTGATTACAGATCTGAGTGAAAATGCTTCTTATACTTAAATATGTATTTCACTTTCTTTCACTATTTCTGTTTTTTATAACTTAAAAAAAATCGCATTTGAATTTTCTAATGCTTGAATCTTTCACTGCTTTTTAAAGAGTTATTGCTGTAGTTTCAAGTACAAATTGAACAGTACTGTCTAAAATATGAAAAACCAATATATTCATATTTTTTCTCCATATGCAGTGGTAATGAAGAGGTTTACCATAAAACAGAATTCAGAAACATGTATGTTTTGAAATGACGTCTGAAACAGATAGTTTAACAAGCTTTTATAAACTAAAGATGCCAGTTTGTGTTATTTATCAAATGATATTCCTACATCCTCTTAGACGAATTGTTTGCTGTTGTTTTTTGTTTTCTTCCACCTCCAGATTACCCTTTGTGCTTTTACTAGCTGAAATAATTTTCCATCCTATCTTTTGATAAAGCATTTGGGCCTTATAACATACATGGTGTATTTCATTCCTTAGATCCAGACATTTTTAAATTTTGTTTTTAGTAATTAAGCTTAAGGGGATGGGCGGGTCCTCGATTGTCAAAAATCGAGTAAAATATCGATTTTGAGATTTTTTTATTTTTGAAAAGTTTGAAACCTTTGCTACATGAAAATGTGTTTGTTGACTCTCAGATGGGTCAGTTTAGGTCCAAACTGACCTCTTGAAGTCCAAGGGGGTCAGTAAATATAATGTTACAGCCTGGCTTGACAGCGAAAAAGCCATATAAACATTAGGCCAATATGAGCATAAAACATCGATAATAATAGGCAAGTTTGGTATCGATAGTTTCGTCTATTTTTGGTCTATATGAAATGCCCACTGTCAAGGTCTTCGGTCTATCTATATTTAGTCAAGAGCCTTTCCAAAAACCCCTTCTCTGACCCAATTGTGAGGGGTTGACTGATTGTAGTAAAATCGTGAGTAATTGTTGTGACCTTTGCCTTGCTAGCGCTGTTCTCATTGGCTGTTCAAAATAGTCGATGATAACATGACTTGATACTGCTTTCTGAGTGGTTAGCGGGCGAGTCAAAGTTCATGCTTTGACCTCATCTTCGCATGCGTCGCATGTAAACATTGTTATTCTGTGTGTGATTTTTCTTCTTCCCGGGGACATAAAAGTTTTGTTTTGTGAAAAGTACCGACACGTACAACAAGTATGCCTAGAAAGACTCGAATTGTACGACTTGCAAAATCAGCAGCTCGAACAAGATGGGAACAGTAATATTATTGTGAATTTTTATAGATAGAATTTGTCACTCCTTCGTAACATGATGCAAAATGAAAAAGCGCTGAGGTCTCTAAATGAAATGAATGGAGTTACTGTCGAGCTAGACTGAGTATTGGTTGTAAACGAATGAGCGAGAGGTTTGTTATGCACTTGAGAACGAGAGAGAGAGAGAGAGAGAGAGAGAGAGCGCAAAATCCACTAACTGTGCTCAAAACGCTTTACAAAGGGTCCCTGACCGAAAGCAACACGTAAAATGTAGAACAAGACATGACGCCTGTTAGGCGATATTACAATTTTTCGGACAGCGACAGCACTGTTGACGGCTAAGTACTCATTTTACACCCGAATGCGGTGAGAGAACGGGAGTAAATAGTCTTTTCCAAGGACTCAACTATGCGCTGAACCAGGCTCGAAACCAGGACCTTCCGATCCGAAAGCGAGTGTCATACCACAAGACCATATAGCCGCTCATAGCTTAGATAGATAGATAGATAGATAGAGAGAGAGAGAGAGAGAGTGTGTGTGTACGTACGTGTGTGTGTGTGTGTGTGTGTGTGTGTGTGTGTGAAGCCGAGAAAAGGCAAGGCAGGAACAGGAGGCTGAAGAGGGAGGGCCTGCTCATCAAGCAGGGTCATTTTGACGCATGAATGCATGATCTTGTCTGAGTTTCCTGTGCTTGAAACTTTGAATGCGTTTTTCTCTGTTTGTGCTTTTTCTACCTTTATTTTGCTACTCTTCCTTTATTTGTAAACATTTTTGAATGATTTTTCGCATGTGCATACAGTATCACTAGCTTCATAAAACTGAGCATTTGTATTTCAGATTTATTTTATAAATTTTGCGTAAATGAGGGTCAAAAGTCCAAAAATGGGTCAATTTTTGATGTTTCAAAATTGATGAACTTTGAAAATCAATAAAAATAATACTATTGTAGATATTAGAAAACCGATGCTTAGCTCATATGAATGGCTCAAATACTACTTGTATACCTATTTTCATGTCAATAACTTGTCATTTGGCGAAGCCTTAGCATTTTGAAAACTACTTCATTATAGGGTATAAAATTTCAAAATGGCGGCGTTACCATGGTAACCAAAAACTGAAATTTAGGTTTTCAATTTTTTTTCCTCTAATTAGGATGTACATAACCTAAAATTACCACTAAAAGTCAGCTACTTATTACATTTTAGAATTTCGCCTTCAGGACCCGCCCATCCCCTTAAATAAAAAGAAATAAAGATTGGATTTTATACGTCTATCCATGGTAAACATAACACTGTGTGCCAACATTTTTACAATACATAGTGTTATAATATAATAATAATCATAATATAATGAATTTATATAGCGCCTAGTTCCAATTGAGAATTGCTCACTGGTGCTTTACTATATATATAAATACACTTGGGACAAGACATGCAATCTGATAAACATTGGTGCTTTACAGGGGGGGGGGGGGGGGTCCAAAGTGTTTGTCCATCTCACATGCATGGCTTATATTGATCATTTTTATATTGTGCTTGATCGAAACAGAACTCACAACAACAACAAAAAAGCGCACACTTCAGTTATTTTATTAATTTATTTATTTTGCAAGTCACAGGGAAAGAGTGCTGTGTGTCCATTTTACACTTGCTTGCCTGAAAAACAAAATGCACTTTTCTCATCCTTTTGCCATTCACTTCAAAATTGAGAGAAGTTCACATTGTGTTTTTTTCTCCACGGAAATTTTATAACCACAACATTGCTTGGTAAAGTTAATATCCAAACAAATTGTAATGGATGTGATGGATTTTACTTGAGCATTTAGAAAGTGCAGTATCCATGTGTGCTCAAAGCGCTTTACAAAGAGTCCCTAGCCAACAGCAACGTAACATAGGGTGAGACCTGATGCCTGTAAGGCGATATTACGATTTATTCACTGGTAACAACCAGGTACTCAATTTACACCTGAGTACGGTGAGAGGAGAATGTTAGTATAGAGGTTTTTCCAAGGACTCAACTATGCACTGCTTAGAACGAGATTCACAGTCTGGACCCTGTTCTGAAGGCGAGTGTCATGCATCTAGACCACATGGGTTGTACTAGTATTTAACTAAGAGATTGTGATCATTTTGTCTCGTTTACTGATAACATTAAACAAACTTATCAGGTATACAAATTTAATTGACATTTTCTGATATGTGGGACCCAAAATTATCAAATCGTGACCGTCTTAAAACCAGTATTAATTAGGCACAAACAAGATACACAATAATGAATAAAGTCTAAATTTTTAAAACTTTCAGTGATATTAATATGTGATTTTTAATAGATAAATGTCCTGCAAAAATCTGAAATTCTGTGACTTTGGTGGTTTTGTCTTGAAATTCTATTTTCATTATATGGTTCACCTTGACATTATACCATTTTTAGGTGGTTAGTGACAAATTCGGATTGTGGCCAGATAAATTTGGATTGTGGCCAGATAAATTTGGATTGTGGCCAGATTCAGGGTTTTTAACCAAAGATTTATTGGAGGACATTTTATTTTTCAGAATATGTGACAGCATTGGCCTATATTTATGTGTTGCATTCCTTTTTTTTCAATATTGTTCCCTATTTGAACCAATTCCCCTTTGTCTTACCTTTTCTTTTGTGCTTTAATTGTAATTCTAGAACTTTTTAATATCCAATTTTCTTCCTTTTTACTGGTGCTGATATGACCTGAATGTGTTGCAAGCGCCGTAAAACCCTTAAAAACAAAAACAAACAATATTGACACAGTCCCAATTTACAAAGGTGGAAAGTTATTTTGGGTTGGTACATTTAATCTCTCCCAAAATTTCAGATATTGTGAGATAAAATATTTACAGGGTTCTTTGGGGTTTTTTAAAAATATGTTTTTATAATTTTCTTTTTTTTTTTTTTTTGGGCAACTCTTACCCTATTTGAAACATTGGATTTTCCAGGCTGCTGGAGGAGACAATTCGGTTTACCAGAGACTTGATGCTTTGGAAAAAGAGAACAAAGAGCTGAAAAAAGGTGAGGTGTTACGTATATAATCAGGTATTGCAACATAAAGTAACACTGTGCTATATTGTCCTCATTTTAGCCTTGTTTAACAGTGAGCTCAGACTATATTTGATTAATGGTGAAGGCTAATGTGTTCGTGCATCTCCAGACAACTGCTCTTAAGTGCACCATCCATTATTCATCCTGGGTGAGGCCTTTTTGACCTCCCATAGTGGGCAGGAGGTCAGTAGCTGTGCCTTCTATTCCCATATATCTGTTTTCCAAGTTGGTTTTCCGTCATTGTCTTGGAATGATGAGATTTCTTGGGTTAAGTCCTGGCCCTGACTGGAGTCCTTAGTTGTGAGGGAAATGGTCAATTGTTTTTATGTTATGATTATCATTATCATGAATGAGAGAAAGAGAGATGGGATTTGTGTGTGTGTTCCTTTTTTTATGAAAAGAAGCTGTGACCTAACAATAATTGCCTCCTGGGACAATAAAGAATATTATTTTTTTATTTTATTATTATTATTACTTCTATTATTTTTATTTTATTATTATTATTATTATTATTATTATTATTATTATATTATTATTATTATTATTATTATTATTATTATTATTATTATTATTATTATTATTATTATTATTATTATTATTATTAATATCATTATTGTTATTATTACTATTCTATTATTTTTATTATTATTATTTTATTTTATTGTATTTTTATTATTATTATTATTACTACTACTACTACTACTACTACTACTACCACTACTACTACTACTACTACTACTACTACTACTACTACTACTACTACTACTACGACTATCACTACTTTTATATTAATGTATTGTATTTATCTTTTAGTTACTGATGAACTACGATCGTTGATATTGAACATCCAGTCCTCCATCGGAATGAAGAACACAGCGGCCGCAGCCCCAGCACCGTCCAAGCCATCCAAACCAGCACCTGCTGATGATGATGATGACGATGACGATGATGACTTTGACTTGTTTGGAAGTGATGATGAGGATGCAGTAAGATACTTATTTCAATAAAATGCTGATATTGAAAGGGGACATAAGATCCTGTTTACACCTGGATCAGACTTTAAGCCGATCTCAAGACTTGACATAACAAATAAATTGCTTTTGTTCTATGCTTGAAACAATGCACTTCCAGCTGGGGTGGTCTGGGTTCGAGCCCCTCTTTGCATTTAGATTAGTTTTCTTTCTTCCACGGAGCAGTTTGTGGACAGGTCAGCAGCTGATGCCAGATTTTCACTTGAGACAGACCCTAACAAAAACAAATTCCGCTATGGATGAACAGATGGTTGTTTGTACAGACCTGCCTAGTGCTACAAAAAATTGATAGAAATACCAATTTTTGGCTCCAGCTACAGGACTTTATTTGGTTCTTTAGCTCAATATATCTTACTGAAAAGGAAAGTTTAATTTTTCCAGTCACTCGGAGCATTTTTCAAATATGTTGAGGGCAAATTATTAATTTCTTAACCTATTTAAAGTGGCTTTTTCTTTTTTCTGTCGGGAACTACAAATTTTGACATTTCAAGTGGGCAGCTCTGTATTTCCTAATGTATATTATAGTTTTGGTAAATGTGCGGCTATGTGGTCTAGTGGTATGACACTCGCTTTCGGATCGGAAGGTCCTGCTGGGTTCGAGCCTCGCGTTCGGCGCATAGTTGATTCCTTGGAGAAAGCTCTTTACTCACATTCTCTCACCGTACTCAGGTGTAAAACGAGTACCTGGCCGTTAACAGCATTGTCTTTGTCCAAACAAAAATTTGTAATATCGCCTAACAGGCATCATGTCCCGTTCTAAATGTTACGTGTTGCTGTTGGCTAGGGACCCCTTGTAAAGCGCTTTGAGCATGTTTAGTGGATATTGCGCTATATAAAAGCTCAAGTTAAGTTAAGTTAAATGATATTTTTTACTTGTAAACCATCTCTCTGTTATATAATGTTATGGTCTTTATTCTGAATGGATTTTGAGTGTATTTCTCTTATTGGTATCCTGTGCTTATGTCTGGACAAGACTTTTAGATGATCTCAAATTAAATACACTGATAGTATGCACTTGGAATCTACTTCTGTTCCCTATTTGAACTCGTCCCTTTTGGCTTACTTTTTTTTTCATACCTCGACTTATAAACCTAGAAATTTTTAGACTATCCCATTTTATATTTTTCTATTTACTGGCACTGTTATAACCTAAATGTGTGTCGCAAGCACCGTAAAACCCTTTTAAAACAAATAAAGACAATTGTATAATGTCAGATGTTCTTAAAATTTGACCAATCGCCTCAATTAAAAAAATAAATTTTCAACTTCAGGCAGCAGCAGCCGAAGCCCTCCGAGAAAAGAGGTTAAAGGAGTATGCAGAAAAGAAAGCAAAGAAACCAGCTGTGATTGCAAAGTCCAACGTGGTGCTTGACGTGAAACCCTGGGACGATGAGACAGACATGAAAGTTGTGGAGGCCAATGTCAGAAAGATCAAGATGGACGGCCTAGTATGGGGAGCTGGTGAGTAACGGTTCCGATGCCTCGTTTGATAGAGCACCTGCTTCACACGCAATGGGGCTGGGATTAATCCTGGATGACGTCGAGATTTTTATAATTCTCACACACCCCACCCGCCTGTCCACCCAGCAGTGATTAGAAAGCTGGGTCTATTAGATATCTGGTGGAAGGTACTTGTGATAGATTAGTGTCTGATCCCAATGGTTGCAAGCAGTTGCTATTGTCCATTTATTGTTATAGCAATTTGGATAAAATTTTCCCTGCTTATAATATTTTAATCTGAATTTTTAGGTCATATATGGGTTGATTAAAATGTATCCCAACTTGTCAAAAAGTCTGAAACCCAAGACTTCTTTAACATCTTAATAAATCAACTTAAGAAATGTCATTTATTATGGCAACCCTGCAAATTGCGGGATAAGCCATACCTGCCAACCCTCCTACTTTAGGCAGAATCATTTCCTATTTTCACTCTTCCTTTTCTACAATTCCGGCATTGTCTCTAAAATTCCGATTTTCAAAAATAATAATAATGATGATGATGGTAAGAAGAAAAAAAATGGGGGGGGGGGGGGGGGGGGGGTAATAACAAATTGCTTGCTAGCATGTGGATAAGGTGTTAGTCAATCATACTTTCCACCAGAGATTGTGCTAACTCCACGTACCGCGAGGTGTACAAGGAGTTGGTACAAAGAAATCTTGACTTGCCTGAGTATTGTTGGTAAATTCTATCCTTTTTGAGACTTCCATCTTGATTCATGTTTTTGTTCTTTTCTTTCTCTTTTTCTTTTTTTTAAAAATTTTTGTACATTGCTATTATTGTTGTTGTTGATACTTCTACTGCTATTACTACTATTATTATTGTTATTATTATGACACTCGCTTTTGGATCGGAAGGTCCTGGGTTCAAGCCTCGTTCGGCGCATAGTTAAGTCCTTGGAGAAGGCTCTTTACTCACATTCTCTCACCGTACTCAGGTGTAAAATGAGTATCTGGCCGTTAACAGCGTTGTCTCTGTCCAAAAAAATTGGAACATCGCCTAACAGATGTCATGTCTCGTCCTAAATGCTAAATGTTGCTGTTGGCCAGGGGCCCCATTAAAGCGCTTTGAGCACATTTAGTGGATATTGCACTATATAAAAGCTCATATTTTAAAATCATTATTATATTATTATTTCACTTTGTTTCAACCGAAAATTTGTTTAAATGATAATTGTTGTTTTTTTGTTAAAAGTTATTATAGTTTCATATGCTTTAATTTGTTTTTCAGGCAAACTGCAGGAGGTCGGCTATGGCATCAAGAAGCTTGTCATTTCCTGTGTGGTAGAAGATGAAAAAGTCAGTATAGATGACCTCCAGGAGACGATCTGTGCTGACGAGGACAATGTACAAAGTGTGGACATTGCTGCCTTCAACAAGGTCTAGACCAGCAATTCTACTCAGATTTCCTTACCATGTCCCTCTAATGTGATGCCTTAGACCTTTGTTGTTGTGTGTGTTATGTATGGACGTATCCGTTCATACACGTGTGTGATGTTTGACTTGACACTTGACGACGCAACAAATGACAGTGATGATAATAAATATTGATATTATTATATATAAAGTGTAATTTGTTAAATCAATGGGTTTCTTTTATTTAAATCTATTTGATGCACTGAAATGTGTTTTTACAAGATAATTACAATTGTACGTTTCAAATTCTGGGGTTAGGGTTGGATCTTGTGCGGCTATGGGGTCTAGTGGTATGACACTCGCTTTCGGATCGGAAGGTCCTGGGTTCGAGCCTCGCTCGGTGCATAGTTGAGTCCTTGGAAAAGGCTCTTTACTCACATTCTCTCACCGTACTCAGGTGTAAAATGAGTACCTGGCCGTTAACAGCGTTGTCTTTTTCCGAAAAATTGTAATATCGCCTGACAGGCGTCATGTCACGTCCTACATGTTAAATGTTGCTGTTGACCAGGGATCCCTTGTAAAGCGCTTTGAGCACATTTTAGTGGATATTGCGCTATATAAAAGCTCAATTTTTGATGTCTCTTCATTCTATCATTTCTCAACTTCTACAAAACCTTTTGTCCTCGTTCTGGAATGAAGCTGTTATTTTGCCTGTGCTCTGTTCCCTGTCCTTGGCCTTTTGGTGAGAGGGATGAGAACTAAGTCAAATGAGTGGTTCTTTCTACTTGCCTACATACTGCCTTATTGGACCATTGAAGTGTAATGAAGGTTCTCCACGTCTCTATCACAGGCCAGTCAATGTGGAACCCTCAGGACTCGATCCAATGATCTCCTCCTCCACTCTTAGCCAAATCCGCTTTGGCATCCCTCACTTTCTTTTGCTTACTGGGTGTTCCCGACCTCCCTTAGTGGGCAGGGAAGTACTTGCTGTGTCTTCTACTCCCCTGTATCTGTTTTCTTTTCCAATAGGATTCAATAGTCATAACGTCACTTCCTTCCTAATGACGCATGGTAACTTAGCAACACTGGCTCTAAACTATCGGGACGCCTGTATGAAATATCTCTCCGGCGAGCATAAAAGCGTATCCAGAGGGAAAAAAAAAAACATACATTTGATCATGTTTTGACTTTTACACATTCTGATCACAAGATATATGAAAAGTTCTCACCAGCATGAAGAAGATAAAGTAATGATTTTCTTTGTTTAGAACCAAGATGGCCGTTGTTGCCGGGCGGCGTGACATCAGACTACTGAATCCAATTGCTTTCTGGACCTCCCATAGCGGGCAGGGGGGTCCATACTGTGTCTTCTATCCCCTTATATCTGTTTTCCAACATGCTTTCTGTCTTTGTCCTGGAATGAGAATACTTGGTTTTGTCCTGGCCCTGGCCGGAGTCCTAGCTGAGAGGGAAACGGTGAAATGCAAAGTAATTGCGGGAGATGATATTTTTTTCCTTCTGTTATGTATTATTATATTGTTATTTTGAAAGTATAATGTAAGCATTTGAGTGTGTTCCTCTTTGTTGGATGTTGTGCTTGTGTCCGGATGAGACATAGGTGATCTCAAACTAAGTACATTGGTGGTATGCTCTTGGAATCTACATCTGATCCCTATTTATTGTTCTCATTTCCCTATGTTTACTTTTTCTTGGGTGCTTTAATTGTAATTCTAGAACTTTTTACTATCTCATTTTCTTCCTTTTTACTGGCGCTGATATAACCTAAATGTGTTGCAAGCGCGTAAAACAAACAAATGGACCAGTGTCAACCTTGGTTCTTTGCGTTGTCCCTTTCTAGTGACTTTCTGTCATTTCCCTTGAACGAGACTGTTGGTTTGGTTTTTCCAAATCCCAGATTTGAATCCTTTTCCATGAGGGAGGCAGATTGATGTAAGTTGAAATGACCTGGAGCCTAAATCCCTCCTGTGATATTCATTTGTTTATGGTCTATATGGATTATTTAAGCTAACTACTCAAGACTATCACTGTGGATGTGGATATATCCCCCATTAGGGGATGGCTGATCTTTTTAGGTGAGTTTTTTTTCATTGTAATTTTTCTTGGTTTGTCTGGCAGTTTCATACTTTTTCATAGCTGCCAACCAGTACGATAAAATCCAGAAAAAGAAAAAGTCCAGAAAAAAAAAAGAAGAAAATCTGATCTGGGACAGCCACAAAGGAGGCTGTTAAGCCCAAGCCTCAGTAATCTGCTTCTGTCACCACCTCCCCATCACTTATGCCTACCCTTCTTCTTCTAGGTTCCATGCCTGGTCCAGGCTTCGGATACTGCATGAATTATCTCTCTCCATTCCTCCCTGTCTCTTGCTTTTTCAAACAGCCCTTGGATTGTTAGGTTGGTGAAGCCCTTCAGTTGGTCTATGAGTGTTTTTCTTTGTCTCCCCCGGCTGCGTTTACCAGGTATTTTTCCACAACTTGCCAGGTATTCATTCTTATCTTTCCTTACTATGTGCCGAAAAAGGATAGTTGTCGATCCGCTATTAAGGGCATTAGTTTCCTTTGTTGGTATGTTTGTTTTAGCACTTCTTCGTTCGTTTTGTGTGCAGTATACGATATTCTCTGCATCCTTCTCAAACACCACATTTCAAAAGCTTCAATGTTCTTTTGTGTTTCTGCATTTGTAGTCCAGCTTTCGCATCCGTATAACAAGATTGGCCACACGTAGCACTTCAAGACTCGGAATCTAATCCCGAACGACATCTGTTTGTTTTTCAAAATGTTTCCGAGGTCCATAAAGGCCTGTTTGGCTTGAGTTATTCTTGCTCGTATGTCTCGGTTACATCTTCCATCTGTTGTCACTATTGCACCCAGGTATTTAAAACTTTCTACGTTGCTAAGTTGCTCGCCGTGAATCATTATATTGCAGGTGTTGTTGTTTTCGGGGTTTTTCTGTATTACCATGCATTCCGTTTTGGTGATCTTCACTTCCATTCCCTTGGCTTCACTATCTACTACCATTTTGTCAACAATCTTTTGAAGTTGGATTTCTGATGTTGCAACGAGTACCGTCTCGTCTGCGTATCTTATATTATTTATGTTGTGACCTCCTACTTTTATTCCCTCCATATTAGTTATGCCCCTCATGATTGTTTCTTGGTATAGATTAAACAGATCTGGTGAGGCAACACACCCTTGACGGACTCCTTTCTTAATAGGAATGGAATTTCCTGTAGTTTCCGATTTTGATAGATGCCTGCTGGGTGTAGTATAATGTTTGCATGAGTCCTAGGTCTTTCTCATCAGCGCCAATGGAGTGCAGTTGTTTTAGTATTTCTTCGTGGCGTACTCTATCAAAAGCTTTTTTGTAGTCGACAAAACAGAGGTATAGTGGGGTCTGAACCTGTATAGCTCTTTCACTTAAAACACGGAGGAGGTATATTGCGTTCCTTGTCCCTCTGTCAGGTTGGAATCCATATTGTTCTGCGATTTCGGGGTTAATCTTATTCCTTAGCCTGTTGATAATTATACGCAACAGTATTTTGTTGATGTGGCTTATTAAACTTATAGTTCCAAAATTTTCGCATCTGACTGCACCTGCTTTCTTTGGTATTGCTATGAAAATAGAGTTACAGAGATCTTCTGGAATTTTCCCAGTGTTGTATATATTGTTGAATAATATGTGAAGTTCATCAATTGCTAGATCTAGGCTTTTTAATACCTCTACAGATAATTCATCAGGGCCTGTTGCTTTACCATCCTTCATTCGTTCCATGACATGTTCAATTTCACTTTTGGTGATTTTTGGTCCGCTTAATGGTTCTTTGAATTTCAGAGGTGGTTCATTTCTATTTGGATCATTGTACAGTTCGCCTATGTATTCTACCCATCGGCTTTCTATATGTTGTTCTTCAAATAGCAGTTCCCCTTGTTTGTTCTGGATACAACTTCCTGCTGCTTTGCTTTTCCTTTTCCTGATAGTTCTTTTATTCTTTGGTGAGCTTGTTGGGGGTTGGGTTTGTATTCTCTTTCGATTTCGCAGCATTTCCAGTCTAGATAGTTCTCGTGTGCCTCGATGCATTTGGATTTAATGTGGTTGTTCAATGTTTGGTATTCTGCAGACCCTCTGTTGCATTTTCGTCTTTCTTCAAATAGGTTTAGAATTTCATTTGTTATCCATTCCTTTTTGCTGTTTATTTGAGCTACTGGTAAATGCTTTTCTGCAGTTGCTTTGACACACTTTTGGAATATATCAAATTGTTTTTCACATTTTTCGTTATCAGGTTCACTTTGGCTTTGTATCATGAGTGCACTTTCAAATTCTTCTCTCATTTTTGTTTGTATGCCATTGTCTTTGCATAACCTGTAATCCCTCTTTATTCTACCAGCTGTTCTCTGAATAGCTTTAAACTTTATCCTTACTGTACAAACAACTGGGACATGGTCACTGTCTACATCGGCGCCTGGGTAGGTTTTGCAATTTAATATGCCATTTCTGAATCTTGATGATACTGCTATAAAGTCTATCTGGTTCCTTGCTCTGTCCCTGGTGATTGCCATGTCCAGGTTCTTCTTGGGTGTTGTTGAAACCAGGTGTTTGAAATCATTAATTTACTTGTTCTACACCAATCTGCCCAGATGTTTCCTCGTTCATTTCTGTCTCCGAGTCCATGTGGTCCGATTATATCACCATCTCTGCCTCTGCCAATCTTAGCATTTAGGTCCCCCATTACCATAAGGACTTCTTGTGATTTACACATTCGTTTTGCTTTGTCTAGTGAATGGTAAAACTCTGTCATATCTGCATCTGTCGCCTCTTCTGTTGGTGCATAAACTACAGGTCCTCTAAGCTTAACCAGCAAAACTCTGAGATTGCTACGTGCCCTTTGTAAAATTTGGTTGATTGTTGGTCTAAGATCATCCCTTCTCCTTTTTGGAAAGAGGTTCCACCACTCCATATGATCTTATATGTCGTGTTGTTTTCTTGTTTTGACAGGGTTCCCTGCTCTTTCCATCTCATCTCTGCCAGGCCAAGAATATTTATTTTGAGCCGTTTCATTTCTTTTAGAATGTTGTTTAGTTTTCCTTTTTGGGCACAGGTCCTGACATTCCATGTCCCAATTTTGGTTTTGTCACATTTGTTAAATTTATTTCGCCTAGTTACTGGCTTCTCTTAGTATTACAGTTCTGACCATTCTAGTACTTTAGTACTTTAATAAATATGTCATTTAAGACATGAATTGTGCGTCCGCGCCACACCGCGTATAATAATAGGTTTTTGCATTTTGAAAAGTTGGCAGCTATGTTTTTTTCATATTATTATGAAGTAGTGACAGTAATAGAAAGCAGTAAATTAGGTGGAGGAAGACAGTCTTCTCAGGAGTTTTTTTTTTGTCCTTTCAAATTTGGTGTCTTCGGTTACTATATGTAAGAAGGGGGATGGGGAAGTTGTTGAGATAACATCAAAGAGGTTGTTTCATAAATTAAAAGACAACAGCATCAGAAGTATTCAAATTTTAATAGTAATCAACAAAACTTTTGTAATACCGCGATAGACGGTCTTTTTACAAATTCAAATGGAGGTTTGGGGAGATAGAAAATGCATTTGGTGTAAACTACAGAGTTTAATTGTTTTGATAGTTTTGTTTTGTTTTTGTGTTTTGAAACTACAGAAATTTTTAATAAACTGAAGGATAAGAAAGGAAGAAAAAAAAAACAAACTAGAAAGCAGGAAGAGAAATGGGATTGGTTTTGTTTGTATTTTAAAAAGTGTTTTACGGTGCTTGCGACACATTTTGGTCATATCAGCGCCATTTTAATAAAATGGGATAGTCCAAAATTTGTAGAATAACAATTAAAGGCACCCAAGAAAACGTAAGACAAAGAGGAAATAGTTCAAATATGAAACAGGTGAAAATTCCAAGAGCACATTATTGAGATCACCTAAAAGTCTCATCCAGACATAAGCACAGGATCACACTAACAGGAATACACTCAAATGGCTACAAATCATAGATTTAAAAAAAAAATGTAACAGTAAATGCAGCAATAAATGAAAGATGGTGTTACATGGAATAATATATCATCTCCCAAAACTACGATTATACATTTGACTGTTTCCCTCCCAACCAAGGACTCGGCCTGGTGCAGGCTAAAACCAAGTACCTAATCCCATTCCAAGACAAAGACCGGAAGCAAACTCGGAACACAGATACAGGGGCATAGAAGACACAGCACGTGACCAAGTACTTGTAGGGATTGGGATGATGTCAAAGATCCGGAAGACAAAAAAGGAAAGGAAGAAGACATAATGTGATACTCACAAAAATAAGAGATTTTTTTTTGTTTTTGTTTTTGTTTTTTTAAGGATTTTACGGCGCTTGCAACACATTAATGTCATATCAGCGCCAGTAAAAAGGAAGAAAATGGGATAGTAAAAAGTTCTAGAATTACAATTAAAGCACTCAAGAGAAAGTAAGACAAAGGGGAACTGGGAACAAATAGGGGTCAGATGTAAATTCCAAGAGCATACCACCAATGTACTTAGTTTGAGATCACCTATAAGTCTTATCCAGACACAAGCACAAA
The DNA here is from genome assembly GCF_034508935.2 of Berghia stephanieae. Lineage (NCBI taxonomy): Eukaryota > Metazoa > Mollusca > Gastropoda > Nudibranchia > Aeolidiidae > Berghia > Berghia stephanieae. The sequence continues at coordinate 2,451,689 of NC_088370.1, forward strand.
ATCCAACAAAGAGGAACACACTCAAAAACTTACATTATACATTTAAAATAACACATATAATAATACATAACAGAGAGATGATTTACAAGGAAAAAAATATCATCTCCATAAACAATAACTATGCATTTGACTGTTTCCCTCCCAGCCAGGACTCCGACTAGGGCCAGGAAAAAACCCCAAGTAATTTCATTCCAAGACAAAGATAGAAAGCATGTTGGAAAACAGATATAAGGCGATAGAAGACACAGTATGTACCTCCCTGCCCGCTATGGGAGGTCAGGAACCCCACCCAGAAAATAAGAGATGAAGGGAGACAAACTGGAGGGGGAAGTAGAACAATAATGAATTTAAAAGGTACACAAATCATAATATATCACAGCAAGTCATATTGGCAACAAAGTTATGAATATATATCAGAACATATCAAAAATGTATTTCATCTGTTTCCCTAAAGGAGGATGTAATCAAACGTTTGAGTTTGATGATCTGGTTATATCAATTTTAATATTTTATGGGCAGAGAAAAAGAACTTTATACAAATCAAGCCTGACGACATTCTGGATGTTTCGTCCATTAACCTGGTAAGATAGTCATAAGATGAGGCTATTGTATTGGTACTTTCCATCAGATCTAACAGACCCAGCTACCCAATCTAGTGGGAGGTAAAAAAAAAATAACCTTGTTTCAAGATCAATCCCGATCCCTTTGTAGTGAAGCAAATGAAATATCGAGACCTCTGATAACGTGGAAAAGTCAAGAGTTTATCACTTTCTGTAGTATGGTATGGTATGGAATGGACAGAACTTTAAAAAAATTTTTTAAGGGTTTTACGGCGCTTGCGACACGTTTAGGTTATATTAGCGCCAGTAAAAAGGAAGAAAATGGGATAGTAAAAAGTTCTATAATTACAATTAAAGCACCCAAGAAAAAGCAAGACAAAGGGGAATTTGGAACAAATAGGGATCAGATGTAGATTCCAAGAGCATATCACCAATGTACTTAGTTTGAGATCACCTATAAGTCTCATCCGGACACAAGCACAAAATCCAACAGAGAGGAATACACTCAAATGCTTACATTATACACTAAAAATAACAAATATAATAATACATAACAGAGAGACGATTTACAAGGAAAAAAATATCATCTCCCAAAACAATAACTATGCATTTGACTGTTTCCCTCCCAGCTTGGGTGGGGATCCTGACCTCCCATAGCGGGCAGGGAGGTACATACTGTGTCTTCTATCTCCTTATATCTGTTTTCCAACATGCTTTCTGTCTTTGTCTTAGAATGGGGTTACTTGGTTTTGTCCTGGACAGAACTTAATTGCTGCTTTTTGGAAAGCTTTCTAATCTATCACTATCGCATTGTTCTGGCCCAAAAACCTAATCATATTCTAACCCAACAACCTAATCAAAAAGGGTAGATTGAGGGTCAAAAGAAAGACCTTGACCCAATCAAAGATTGCAACCCACTCCTCTGCACATGAGTCAAGTTCTCCATCTACCAGGGCATCTCACAATGCAACATGGACTTGGTCACTTCACATGAGGGCTTAACAAGGCAATTTTGATATAAAGGCTATTTTTTTGTTTTATGTTGAGCAGCATGCAACCAATGTCAAATTTTCATATATTAACATCAAACCTATTCTTTTTAACATAAGATTCTATGTATTCCTACATTTACAATTGTTTTGTTTTTTTAATAATGTAATTTTAGAGATCAATATATCTCGCTTATTTTGCGCAGCACATTTTCTACTATCACTAATTTCGTTGATTTGTGAAATTATATTTCCTTTGTTTAATAATATTGTTTTTGTTTCAAACAAAAAACAAAACTTGTTATCAAAGTTTATAATATGACATGTCAAAATTAAAACAAACCAAAAAGATTAACAAAAAAATAAATAAATAAAAACGTCTGAGTAATTGACGTTTTTTTCCTTGGGAATTATTTATCTGATTTTGTTTAACATATGTACAAAATGAAATCAATAATTAAGTACAATAAAATCCAGGATAAATCAACAGTTGTATTTATATTTAAATTTAAGGCATGGGAATCTTTAAGAAAACAATATCAAAAATCCTGGAAGCTATAGAAAAAAAAAATAGAAAATATAATATGCAACCGTATAAAAAATAAACAGCTTAAATTAAATTTAGGCTAGGTGTGGCTGGCTGAGAAAACCCGGAAAGATGAGCAAATTTCATAAATTGAGTTATGTATGCAGTGGTGTAGACCACATCTTTCTGATCATTTACCACTTTAATTTTCTTTCTATGTCTATTAGAACCCAAGTATGAATTTTTTTCTGAATAAAATTTGTTGCTATGGGAAACACTTATCTTCTATTTTGGTTCATATCTCAAATCGAAGCTTCCCAGCCAGTCTCACATATATCCAGTAAAATCAAAAATATGTATTGATGGCGTAAGACTTCAACCGTGTAAGTGGGAAAAACGTAATTTAGAGAAAACTCAGTGGGGTTTCTTCAATAACAATTGTCATGTTTTTTGATTAGATGACTATTCTTGTCAAAAAGCGGAATTGTGGTTTGTCTCTGTTGATGGCAAAGATAAGAGAGGGGTTGGGCTTTAATATATATTTTAAAAAACAAACTAATTTTACCACACATGACTCTTGCACCGTTAAAGTCAATATGTGCATGCTAAAACAAATTATTTTTTTTAACACATACACAACAAAAAACATGTTCTGCTGGAAACTACCTGCTTTGTCTTAATTTTTTTTTTTTTTTAGCGAAGTTAAATTGAAAAGCAGTAAATTAAACTCCATAAATTAAATATATACGGTAGTTAAAATTATTTCAAATCAATTACATTGAAACATCCTCATGAAAATCACATTCTTTCAAGATTTTACCTCCTTTTTCAACATTTATAAATAAAACTGATTTTTTCAGTAAGTCTTCATGGATTGCACGGAGTTGAAAGATTGAATAAAAAGTATTAAGGAATCATAAAGTAAATAATATCAAAATATCATCGCGGTATTACAAAAATTACAACAAATCTGGAAACATGTGCAACTTTGAATGCAATTTTACAACCCATCATAACTATTAAATTTAAAAAAATAATTATATATAAATATATGAAGATGATGATGATAATGATTTAAAAAAATAATAATAATGATAAAAAACAACAATAATAGTAATAAAAATCATTTTCTCACCTTAAAGGAAATTTATGATTAGTACAGTACCTATTTATTCCAACTTTTATACAATGAAACATTCCGTAAATTATTTCTTTTATAGGTATATGTTTTGAATTTAGCTATTTGTCTTAATGATGTGTGTATTTCTGTTCCATTATTCTTTTATTCAAACTTTATTATTTCTTTGTTTTAAAATATAATACTAATTCTTAAAATAAAATTAAATCTCAAACAATGACGGCTACTACTATTGGTATCTATTTTTACTATGAGATAATACATTATACTACAGCTCAGCTTTATACAGGTCTAATTACATACAAATACATATTATTACATGCATACATGCATATATGTAAATATTGTCTAAAAAAACAACAATCATACAGGTGAGAGGTCAATAAACGGTTACATAATAATATATGTGAATGTAAAGTTTCACATACATCGTGGCACCCCTCCAACCTCCCCCCCCCCCCCCACACACACACACTTCTCTCTCTCTCTCTCTCTCTCTCTCTCTCTCTCTCTCTCTCTCTCTCTCTCTCTTTCTCTATTCTCTCTCTATGTCTCCCTCTATTCTCTCTCTCTCTCTCTCTCTCCCATCCTCCATATCTTATAGAATAAATAGGTGACAAGCAAAGCAACCATCATCTTGTGGAACACACTCAAAAAGAGTAAACAAATTACTCATCAACAATAAAAGAATAAAACAAGGGAGCTGGCAATTGAAACATGAGCAAAAAATAATATTGCTAAAATGTAAACAAGGGGCGAAAAAGAAAAATGAATTAACAAAACAAGTATGTATTCAATTTAAGTATAGAACTACTTTTAATTATTATCATAAAAAAGGGGACACACAAAAAATGATGATGTGTGTATAGATGCTGTGTTTTTTATGTCTGTTTTGAAAGGAAATCTTTTCAGAAATCATAAGTAGGAATAGTCTCTAGGTCGACAACTACTATGGGATGTTTTATTTAGTCTACTGTAAATAGTAATTACCTTACAAAAGAAAATATGTATAAATTAGCATATTGCATAAATCGTGACATTTTCTATGTTAAATATTTACACATCTCACACCATTTCCACTGATTCAGTCAATTCATAATTAACTCAAACCGATGCGCACATATTTGCAGGTCTCGTAACTGGATGCAATAAGGGGCTTGTTGGGCCCATAACAGTTCGGATTACCAGACCTGCAAATAGCTACATATTGACTCAAACACAACTTTTATCAAACCATCTTTTTATCTCAGTAAATTTTTTTTAAACCGATCAATCAGATCAAACTTTTTGTGAAGTTTATTCGCGTTATAGGGGCAGCGTGGCTCAGCGGTACGGTCTTTGCTTCGTAGCCATAAGGTAACGAGTTCGATCACCAGCCGCTGCATTGTGTGGCCTTGAGCAAGTCACCTAGCCCTAGCTCATTTTGCGGTGCTGCACTGTGGCTGACGCCTGGGTTATTCCAGTCTTCCCTTGGAATAGACCCTAAAGACAAATTTCCCCTTGGGGATGAATAAAGGGAATTTTATTTTTTTATTTTTTATTATTATCAATGACACACCTGCTTCTGTCTAAGTTTTTCTATTCATACATTGAACCCATTGAATGTGTTCATACGTAAATGAATTTGAAAATAGTACAACTTAAAATAAACAGAAGAAAAAGCAATGATTGCGAGTACTTGCTACATTCTAGCATGCCAAATTCCAGCAAACTCTGTAATTAATATGACATGCTGGATTGGGTGACCGAATGTTTTAACTTCCTAGTACATAGAATTTCGGCACTATTTGGCTTCTCCCAAGAGCATGCTAGAATCTAGCGAGTACTGTATAGGGAATGAGATTAGCGGAAGAGTAGCCTCCCTTGATTGGACATCACCCATAGTCTATGGGTGACGTCCAATCAAGGGACGCTACTCTTCCGCTAATCTCATTCCCTATAAATCTTCACATCAATCATCGGTAAATTTTGAATTAAGAACAAGTGACATATTGTCTGGATTTGTTCTAACTGAAAGAAAAATAACAATTGGATTGAGAAGAATAATGATAATTTCTTTATGCAATGAATTTGGACTTATGCAACATCAAAGTCATCACGAAATATCAATGAGTAAATTCATGAAAGTTGTTCATTGGAATATCAGTCTATTTGTGAGGTTGCATAACTGGAAAAATCTCTATCAATAGAATTTGCCATTCATATCAGGTTTACCCACTGAAGTAGATCGTCTTCCTCTTCCTCCTCCTTCTTGTTCCCCTGCTCCTCCTCCTCCTCCTCCTCCTTCTTCTTCTTCTTCTTCTTCTTCTTCTTCTTCTTCTTCTTCTTCTTCTTCTTCTTCTTCTTCTTCTTTATATAATCCGATTTGGAATGAGTAATACTGCTGCAATTTGTTTTTCTTTTTAATTGCAAAACTCCCCCCCCCCCCAACCAAAAAACAAAACAAAATTATGGTAATAAATAATAATAATAATAATAATAATATATAATATAATAATAATAAATAATAATAATAATAAATAATATAACAAATATATAATAATATAATAATAATAATAATAATAATAATAATAATAATAATAATATATAATAATAATAATAATAATAATAATAATAATAATAATAATATTGATAATAAATAAATAAATAAATAAATATATGAAAAGAACAACACCCAGCAATCAACTTTCCAAACAAAGAGAAACTCTGTAGTGCATCTTCAGTGGCATCAATATCACTATTAAGTACGATAATAACATGCATAGTAAAATCATGGAATGGATGGGTCAGATCAGTGGCTTTTAAAATAAAAATAAAAGAAACACTCCGATTCAGCAGTTGGATATATAAGGCTTAATCTCATCATTTGATGAGGAAGCACATCGTCTATATTAAAGGTCAATTGTACAAATCCGATGTGCACTTGTTTGCAGATCTGATAACCCAATTCCCTATGGGCTTATTGTTGTAATTGAAATCTAAAAAAAAACGCAACATATTGCCCATTACAACAATGTTAAACTAGGCCCATAAGTGGGTTCGGATGTCAGGCCTGCATATTGTACACGTTGTGCAAATCACATCGAATGATATTCAAAGAAAAGTTTATAACTAATTGTCGATGTCCAAATTTTTAAAAATTAGCCTCGAATTATAGCAGTTTGAGATAAAGGAAAATGTATCCAATACTGACAGAGGGGCACAGTTTGGTCCATAATCCTTTTGATAACGAGCAATGTTCACTGAAAGAAAAGAATTGCCCTAAAGTAGCAATTGAAGATCACACATAACATCTTCAATAATTTTTTAAAAGTCAGTTCAATCCATATTCATTTACTTAAGTAATTTGTACTGATCACTATTAGAAATAAAAGATAGATTTTTGGCTTATCAGTGGTGATCGAAGTTAACAAACTGTATTAGCTGTTAGAAATACTGCGCATAACTTCATCATAGGACGGTGGGGCAGCGTCGGATCTGTCTTCATGGTGCACAAAAGTTAAAACTCCCCTTGAATTTGAAGACATTTGAGCCTGTTCCCCATTCACAGTGGCATTCTGTCCTTGTGAAACATTCAACTGTTGTGGTGATTCGATTGCAGAGTACGGAGGAGGCAACTCTCCATCTCCTGGCAATGGGTGAACGTCCACAGCAAGATGGCTTACAGAAGCCACTGAAGCCGATCTTGAAGGGGACGGTGACAGGAATCCAGCCTCATGGCCAATGACAAACACACCTGGTTGGGAATTCTCTTGGTTCTGATTTTGATCTGGATGAGAAATGACAGTCACAACAGTTTGTCCTTGGTTTCCACCAGCTTGCACATTTGGCAAATTGGACCGAATTCGCGGCCCTCCATTTACTTGAGTTGTTTGCGGAGTTGAGTTTTCCCCATTCTTATTTCGCTTAAAAGATTTTCCACATCTTTTAACTGCTGCTATGAATACAGCAAATCTTGATCTGACCTCAACACCCTCTTGTGTCTCCCTATTTGCACGAGTGTTGTTGTTGTTGGATTGGAGACATGTAAACTTTGACTTGACATAGGCTTTGAAGCCTGTGTCTATTTTAGAGGACAGAAAGCAAGAGTTTAATACCGAAATTCCTCCACCAATGAATGCGATATACAAACCAAATTGACCTTGCACATTTTCCAGGTCCTCTTCCTCAGAGTAGTAGTCTTCGAAATTTATGGTGTACAAAATGGCTGCTGACAACAACAAGCTTCCTGTAGATGAATAATAAATCATTAAAAAAATTACTTGATTTTTCTTGATAATTGGCGAATATTTAAGAATATAAATGGGTTCTGTTGCAGCTAAATTTCCATATTACTTTTATCAATTAGTGATTTTATGTCAATTATAAATTATCCAAAACATTACTATGGTATTTTTTTTCTGGATAACTTCTTTAATTGTTTTTTTAAAAAAATAATTTGTCCTTCAAAGACAAATGGCACCTTCAGCCAAAGTTCATCCCTGCTTCTGTCTTATTTAATGGTCATTAATAGAGGGAACAAAAGTGAGACGTAAAAAAAAAACCGGTTCCAATCTCATTGGAAGTGTAACACGACTCTTCCGTAGGACTGGATAATACCCTGTGTATTTGATTTTCTGGTATGAGAGTGATGACATCTTATTTTTTTCTACTCTGAATTTATGCTGGTCGTCAATAAAGATCATCCATCCTCGCTCCTTTACATCCCGTAATCTTAAGGATCTGCCTATACTACTTGCTACTAAAATAGTTATGCCACCTTATTATTCAATATGTGACCTATTCATTATCAGTCCTGGAGTCAAACCTGAATTCATGGACATCCATGTATGACTGGAAAATGTGTATGAAGGTCACTTTGTGATCTGAGAGTCAGTTTTTTTTGTCTCAGTTTAACATGAAAACAAAGTTGGCATTTACCTACGCAGACTGCCAACACCAAAAAATGAGCATCAGGCAAACACGATCAGGAAATTTACCAACCCGTGTAGCTTACATCTTGATGTACTGGCCCTTAAAATTGTATCTCTAGCATGTCTCAAGAAGTCATAATTACAGCTTCCTTTTCGTTTTTGCTAACAACTTGCCAACTGAGAACACGTTGGTTGAATCGCTCTCAAAAACAAGGAATCCACCATTATTTTTTTCCATTTCATTCCTCTGCGGCAGAGCTATATTTGCAAATTATTATCTCTCTGTCGAATACAGACCTTTCAAAATCATGAAATAATTGCTATGCACAGTAAAGATCGTAATGTCTTACTTATTCGATTACCAATAGTTGTCTTCAAAAACTTCTCCTATATTTTCCGCCCTAATATTAATATGACTGGTATCTTATACAAGGCTTGTCTTTGAGCTTTTCTCTGTCCCTTTACATCATAAAGTATCAAGATATGCTATCATAAAATGTCACATCAGTCAATATTTTATTCTATTATCTTTTGAAACTACCAGAACATATCCAGCTGACCTGTAGCACCAAATCACTGCTGGGTGAATATGGGGAAGGAGTCAGAAAAAAAAAATCTCACCTGCAGTCTGAACAGATATAGTGAAAGAAGTGTTGCAGTGAGCAATGGAGATCCCCTATTTGTGAGATATAATGATAAATTGATATTGAACATCACACATACACCCCCCCCCCCCCCCACACACACACACTCACACCCCATATATACAATTTCATACCTATGAAGAAATAGCAAATAATTGGAGATCTTGCTTTGAGCTGCCCCAGCAATGTATGAGTATCGGTGTTTGGCCACTGCTTCACAAAGTAGTAAATGGAAAAGTACGTGACAAGTGCGAAGCAAGCCATTGTCCGACAGAGCTCAAGCCAAACTGAAAGACAATTAAAATGATCATAATTTTAATTTTCATAGTAAAGAAAATAAAATGAAGGGTGATAGAGATAACTCACAACTACAAATATGAAAGATTAAATGATTGAAAAAAGTAGTTCTTTCAGTTGATAAGGCCAATGAATCTGGAGTTGATCCTAAATCCCAGTTTCAAAATTGTTAAATTGATAATAATAATAATAATAATAATAATAATAATAATAATAATAATAATAATAATAATAATAATAATAATAATAATAATAATAATAATAATAATAATAATAATAATAATAATGCTGAAAACTTATATAGCGCTATAACTCCGAAACACCAGACTCTAAGCGCTTAAATTACAGATTACTTTGGTTGAAACATACTCATTCAAACACACAAGCACAGACACATATACACACATACAACACAACACAATCCAGATGCCTATCTAGCTTCTCATATCATCTACTAAAATTGAAACAGATATGTTCTAAGCGAACGTTTAAAAATAGACAAAATTGTAAAATAGTAAAAATTTAATACTAATTGTGGATTAGACAGTAGTTTGATCACAAAGAAGTTTCCTTTCAGATCTTCCAGATCCAGTTACGTACTAAATCCTGGACAGACAGAGAATGGAAGTCCTGGTAGCTCGGTTGGTAGGGTACTTGCTTCGTATGCAAAAGGGCCTGGGATTGATCTCGAGTGAAGTCAAGATTTTTTTTCCCCCCCCCCCCCCCCCAACCTCCCCCGTCGTTCACCCAGCTGTGATTGGGTTGTTGGGCCAGTTAGATCTGACAGATAGTACTTTGCAATAGACTATAGTGTCATATCAAAAGGATAGCAAGCAATTACTATTGTCCCTTTAATGCTAAATAAAGAAACTGGGATAGACTCCAACTCCATGTTTCATATCGCTCTGAAGGATAATTATGGACGGAGGATGCTGTGAACAAAATTCTATTCTAGGTGTCAAGTACATTCACATATAAGTTATGCCTTTTTGTTATGAAGGGGTCCTGATAGCTCAATTGGTAGAGCACTCACTTCACACGAAAGGGT
>NC_088370.1:2466803-2494303 GCF_034508935.2 Berghia stephanieae
CATTGTTTCGATTTTATTTTGGGACGGTTTCTTTTCTCACTATGACAATGATACGATATCAGAGCTACATTGTCCAATATACAATATTTCAACTGTCCAACAATTTCAGATTTTTGAGAACAGGACGTCTGGAAAATGAGAAATTTGGATCGATGTGGAAACATTGAGCCTCTGTGTTTGGTATATTCCACGAATCCGTTTTCAAGGTCATTCAAGACTTTTCCAGCACGTGATGTGAACAGGAAGTACACTGTAGGATAGCGTCGTTCTTTGTGATTCAGTTCGTCTTGAAGTATCACTTCAGTGACGTCATTTCTGATTGACGCATTGGTGAAAAGTTGAAAATGGCGGATGGGTATGGAAGAGGACATTGCGTATTTTAGAAGTTTCTTTCGAAGAATCTCGTTATGAGATGAGATAGAGTTCTGATCACTAATCTCAACAACTCTTTCAACTTTACAGAACGCGAGGTGTTGAAGGATGAGTTCATCGTGTTGTGTTAGATGACTCGTTAAACGTCCCGATGCAGACATGGCCGAATTTGAAGACATCAGTTGATAAATGAAAGCCACGTATCTAACGATGAGATCCATTCTGCCGCTTCCACTGTGTTATTCGGGCTTCTAATAATATACAGATGGTTTTGAAGAAGTCACTGCTTTAAGCTGTGGACTGTAAAAAGTGATAAACAAAAGTAAATAAAACAGTTTAAAAAAAAAAGAACACAATATAAAACACGGAACGTTTCGGAATCAAAACTCTTCGTTAGCCAACTCCAAAAACAATAAAAACATAATACATTACTTAAAATCAAGATAGACGGCATATAAATTTCTTCACACATTACCTCTACCCGACTCAGGTGTGAATGCGTATCTGACTATTGGGAGTGACTATTTGTTTGTTTCAAACTGGAAACTACTTCCGCTTGCTATGTCTGACCATTTTATTTTATTCCAAAGTTCCTTTTCAGCGCCTGGCGGTTGGTCTCAATACAGAATCTGATTGAGGTTAGAACTCATTATGGGAAGAAAATTCGTGACACCAAACCATTAATTCAGAAAAAGTGAGTGGAGCAGGCACCTATGTTGATAACTAAAAGAGATGAAGAGAGTAGGATAATGCCAGGAGACAATAGAGAATTAAAACATTTTCGCGACGGTGATGGGGGTTTGAACCCACGACCTTACTGGTACGACAACTCCGCATGACCGGGGGGAGCGTGACTTTACCGTATGAGTGGATCGTGCATAGCTCATACGGTAGAGTCACGCTCTCCCCGGCCAGGCGGAGTTATCTTACTAGTAGGATCGCGGGTTCAAACCCCCATCACCACCTCGAAAGTTTTTTTAGTCTCTATTGTCTTCTGGCACTTTCCTACTTCATCTCTTGCTGAAATCAAAGCCTCTACTCTTTTGATTCCCATAGTTGGGATTGTGTACGTAACCAGTCCTTAGTACTACTAATAATGAATTGGTTACAACATAAAGATAGCATAGTTATTTCATTAGCAGGATATATATGCAGATTCGGACAGGACGTAAAAGAGAGAGGATGGATGCTCTTTACTGACGACCAACATTTATTTAGACTAGAGAATAAGATGCGATTACTCTGAAATAAGAAAATCATTAACTCAAGTAATCCAGTCCTCCAGAAGAGTGGTGTTACATTTCAAATGAAAAACACTTATCTTCCTTATTGATAATAATAGTGATAATAATAATAATAATAATAATAATAATAATAATAATAATAATAATAATAATAATAATAATAATAATAATAATAATAATAATAATAATAATAATAATAATAATAATAATAATAATAATAACAATTATTATTATTATTATTATCATCATGATCATCATCATCATCATCATCATCATCATCATCATCATCATCATCATCAGCAGCAGCAGCAGCAGCAGTAGCAGCAGCAGCAGCAGCAGCAGCAGCAATGTTATTATTGTCTTATCATTATCGTTATTCTAGTTGTTGTTACTGCTATCATTTTTCTTATTTTAATGACATTATGGATAACAAACTTGATCTTATTGTTACTAAAAATAGACAAAAACATTATCATTCAACATGGAATAAGGTTTTCTTAAACACGTGACTAGATAATCAAAAAGAAAATGTCATTTCAAAATAAAATTACTCTGACTCAATCAACTTTCTGTAATTAAATACGTACCTGCGTTCATTTCCCATCCAATGTGAATTCCCCTTACACGTTCATTTCCCATCCAATATGAATTCCCCATACACGTTCATTACCCATCCAATGTGAATTCCCTACCACGTTTATTTCCCATCCAATCTGAATTCCCTACCACGTTCATTTCCCATCCAATATGAATTCCCCATACACGTTCATTACCCATCCAATGTGAATTCCCTACCACGTTTATTTCCCACCCAATCTGAATTCCCTACCACGTTCATTTCCCATCCAATGTGAGATCCTCTTACACGTTCATTTCCCATTCAATGTGAATTCCCCATACACGTTCATTTCCCATCCGATGTGAATTCCCAACCACGTTCATTTCCCATCCAATGTGAATTCCCTACCACGTTCATTTCCCATCCAATGTGAATTCCCTCCCACGTTCATTTCCCATCCAATGTGAATTCCCAACCACGTTCATTTCCCATCCAATGTGAATTCCCAACCACGTTCATTTCCCATCCAATGTGAATTCCCAACCACGTTCATTTCCCATCCAATGTGAATTCCCTCCCACGTTCATTTCCCATCCAATATGAATTCCCTATCACGTTCATTCCCCATCAAATGTGAATTCCCCTTACACGTTCATTTCCCATCCAATGTAAATTCCCTACCACATTCATTTCCCATCCAATGTGCATTCCCCATACACGTTCATCCCAGACCTGCAGTGATATCTCATCTCACGAATTCACTACTTTTATATGTCAAACCACAAACATCAATTTTATATTTGTGACTTGTCATATCAATAAGGTGTGATGTCTAGTTGATCCAGATACGAAAATAAAACTGATTTAAAGTTAGCTTTACTGGAAATGATATATAACATAATATGTTCAGTCTTCTTTTAGTTTTGGTTGTAAACCTTTTACTTTATCTCTCTCCTTACCACCGACAGCAAAATCATCACATTTGTTATGAAACAACAATATACATTTTTTCTTATTCAAATTTATTTTGTACTTCACAAAATTTGAAGAATGATCTTTGTAATAAAAGCTGTTTTGCAGAGAGCTTGTTTGAGTTTAAAATATCAATTTTTCTGCTGGGTAAGCCTGCCATATTGGGAAAATCTTGAAATTCATCGGTAGGGAGAGAGTTAAATACCGTTTTAATAGAACTGTTCAAATGTATCGTAACTACATACCTTATCTCTGTGTTCCAGTCAACACCTAGTGATGTGTTCTATCTAATCTCTGTTGTGATTGACAATGCTGTCTGTTCTTTTGTGACAGGAATTATTATGATCACGATTACCCTGCTATGAGCCACTACACATTGAAAATTAGTGCTAAGTGACGCTCTCCTCCTATCCCCACCCAAAGCAAAAGCGAAAAGAACAACAACAACAACAACAAAAACAAACAAAATAAAAACAAACAAAAACCCAAACAAACCGGAAGTTTTGAAAGAAAATATTATCACGTCCTACAGCAATGCAATTCTAATAGTATTTGATCACGTATAATTAAATTTGTATAATTATACGTTAACCTTTGAATGACGGAATCTGGTTTTATCCGACAATAGGATTAAATCGCGGTTTTAGAAAGTTAGAAAGATCACATAATGACAAAAATCACAATTGTTTAAACTACACACCAAACAAATTTTGATCAATTGTCATTTTAATAATATTAATTTACTTCCAATCTAAGATTGTATTATTAAACGTTTAAACGAAAATAGAGAGGCTTCATATGGGAACAATACAGACAAAGGACGTTTCCGGTACAAACCCTTCGTCACCACAACAATACACAAATAAACGTGGAAAACAAATAAAATGCAAAATAACGTCTGTGTACGGACTGTGCACAGACGTTAATTTGCATTTTATTTCATTTTATTTGTTTGTTTTCCACTTTAATTTGTGTATTGTTGTGCTGACGAAGGATTTGTACCCGAAACGTCCATTGTGTGTATCGTTCCAATACGAAGCCCCTCCATTTTTACTCTTTCGTTAATATTTTCACGATCACATGCTTCAGGCAGCCCCTACCGTTCTCTATTATTAAACATTAGAGTTTTTGACGATATTGACATTCAATTCTTTGGGTTTTTTTTTTCATTCATCAAGCTCTTAGAACAAACAGTGAAAAAATGGCAACGGTTAACACCAGAGATCTAACGATTTCTATCCAGCCGGCATTCTACTACTAATTGCTTCCGATGTGGGATTGTATAGACAGACGTCAATCATTATAACAATGGTGGCCTTAGATCGTCTGGGTTTTAAAATAAATAGAATTAAACCTCTTAGATCAAATAATGAGACATTGGCAATGGTTGAAATTGTGGATCAAATGATTTATGACCAGTGGTATTAAACCGTCTTGGTTGTCTAAAAAATGAATAATTCAAGCTCTTTTATCAAATTATAATGACAAAACGGTTGAAACTGCAGACCGAACAAATTGTAACCAAACGCCATTTTAAATATAATAATAATATTCGTTCCCTATCAATGATTGTATCAATAAAGGCTAACCTTTTAACGAGGCTGGCATTAAACCGACTGTTTGTTCTTTTATTTTTTTTATTATTTTTTTTGCTGTTTTTTAAAAAAATAAATCAAGCTATTAGGTCACATGGGGTCCCGATAGCTCAGTTGGTAAAGCACTCGCTCACAACCAAAGGGACCAAGATCTTCACACCCCCCCCCCGCCCTTCTCCTTTCCACCCAGCAGTGTTGCTGTGTCCGTTAGATTTTGGCCGGAAGAACTTTGCGATGGATTAGCGTCCTATCAAAAGGATAATAAGCAATTGATATTGTCCGTTTCAAGCTTGTTAAAAACCGGGATAAACTCCTGCTCCATGGACCCTATGGCTCTGAAGGACTACTTTAGATCAAATCATGACAACAAAATTGCAGGTTTAAACTACAGAGCTATCCCACGTCAACATTATGCGGCTATGTGGTCTAGTGGTATGACACTCGCTTTCGGATCTGAAGGTCCTGGGTTCGAGTCTCGCGCGGCGCATAGTTGAGTCCTTGGAAAAAGCTATTTAATCACATTCTCTCACCGTAATGAGGTGTCAAATGAGTACCTGGCAGGTAACTTTTTTTTCAGCTGGTGTCTGAGATGTTTCTTGAGTTTTCAAAGTTGTCGACAAATTAAATTATTGTGCGGGATATGTGGCCTAGTAGTAGGACTCTCGCATTTGGGTTGGAGGGTCTTGGGTTCGAGTCTTGCTCTGAGCGGCGAAAATATGAGTCCTTGGAAAAGATTCTTTACTCATTCACTCACCGTACTCAGGTGTAAAATTAGTACCTGTTTATTATCAGCGGTTTCTTTAACTGAAAATTGAAATAATATCACCTAACAGGCGTCATGTCTCGTCCTGCGTGTCAAGTGTTATTTAAAGAGCACGTTTAGTGGATATTGTACTAAATTAACGGCCAAGTTGTTGTTGTTGTTGTTATTGCAGTTATTGTTGTTGTGGTTGATGTAGAAAATGTTGAGTATTCATCTGATGTGAAGTGATATTATTATCAAGGGAACCCTTGTAAAGCTCTTTGAGCAAGTTTAGTGGTTATTGTACTAAATGCTGTGCTAAATATTGTACTAAACGGCCAAGTTGCTGTTGTTGTTGTTATTATTGTTGTTATTGTTGTTATTATTGTTGTTTTTGTTATTGTAGTTGATGTAGAAAATGTTGAGTTTTCATCTACTGTCGGACGTGCCGTCTCTTTGCGTTTTTTAAAACGTTGTGGACAAATGATTAGACGGTTTATCTCCCCTGATACAACATGAAGCAAATATTATTGGAATGCTATTAGCTACTATAATGTAATGTTTATTGAATACTTGAGACGCTCGTATCTGGATTGCGCTAACATCCCATAATGTGCATTTATTTCAATTAAATCACCAAATAGAATGATTCGATGATGGTGTTGTAGGGGGATGGTGAAAATGAAGGATTGTAACAGAGATATTAGGAAGAGTGTTGTTATGATGATGATGATGATGATGGTGATGATGATGATGATGATGAGGATGATGATGATGATGATGATGATGATGATGATGATGATGATGATGATGATGATGATGATGATGATGTTGTTGAGGCCGCTGGTGGTGACGATGACTACGATGTTACTGGTGTGCATATGTGTGTGTATCTATGTCAATATATTGTATTGTTATAAATGTGTTACCAAATGACAAATTGCCACAATTTTGAGAACAATATAGATATATTATTATTACTATCATTATTGTTATTATTATTATTATTATTATTATTATTATTATTATTATTATTATTAATTATTATTATTATTATTATTATTATTATTATTATTATTATTTATTATTATTATTATTATTATTATATTTATTATTATTATTATTATTATTATTATTATTATTTTATTATTATTATTATATTATTATTATTATTATTATTATTATTATTATTATATTATATTATTATTATTATTATTATTATTATTATTATTATTATTATTATTATTATTATTATTATTATTATTATTATTATATTATTATTATTATTATTATTATTATTTTATTATTATTATTATTATTATTTATTATTATTATTATTATTATTATTATTTTATTATTATATTATTATTATTATTATTATTATTATTATTATTATTATTATTTTATTATTATTATTATTATTATTATTATTATTATTATTTATATATCTTTTCTTTTTTATCTTTCCTTTACGTTAACAAACGATATCGTTTACAGACGCTCCGGAAACGTTCGTCCCTGTCTTACTTCCCAGAACTTGACTGCACGGTTCGTCACCTGTCGTTCACTCACAGACACTTGAACTAGAACGGTTCGTCACCCTGTCCTTCACCTCCCAACACACTTGACTAGCACGGTTCGTCACCCTGTCCTTCACCTCCCAGCACACTTGACTAGCACGGTTCGTCACCCTGTCCTTCACCTCCCAGCACACTTGACTAGCACGGTTCGTCACCCTGTCCTTCACCTTCCAGCACACTTGACTAGCACGGTTCGTCACCCTGTCCTTCACCTCCCAGCACACTTGACTAGCATGTGCGGTGTATAAATTAATTATTAGATTAAAGAAATTAGGGAGCAGGCACCAGTGTAAGATAAAGATCTGAACACGTGTGTATGAATGAAAGGTACCAGACAAAGCAACAACAAAAAATACAAGAAAAAAAAAAACCATCCGGAAAAATCAGTCTACCTCTCGACCGAAGCCGATTCCCTGCCACCCAATGCCTCTTCTTGCTGGTGGAGAAGAAGCCTGGCAATTTCTCCCCCAGTTTTGAGGAGTGGATGTCCCTGCCCTCTTGAGGGATTACTTACTTACTTACGTATCCGAACCAGCGACCACCTGAACTTTCGCCCTTCGGTCTTGTGCCATGACGTAGAAGTTAGACGTCTTTTGTAGTTATTCCAGGTGACTATAAAATGTGTTACTGATGCTTGGATTTGGTGGGAAGAATGTGCATCTCAGGTCTTCAAGAGGTTGACATTCAAGCAAGTGATGTGTTACTGTTTCATTGGGGTGTTGACATAGGGGGCAGGAAGGCGATGTGTCTTTTGTAATTTTGCTTAAATGGTTGTTGAGCGGTATGTGTTGTTTTCTTAGTTGAAAGATGATGCTTTGCTGGTGTCTTCTGAGCTTATTTAGGCAATCAGTCTTTACAGGAGTGGTCATAATCTCGAGGGATTGAATTCGTCCAAACCGACTTTCATCTCGTACATTCATCTCTGTCCAAGTTTAACCAAGTTATGTTGTGTGATCTTGATTTTTTGGGGGGGGGGGGGGGGTGGCACGTTGCAGTCGAGATTTTTTGTGACCCCCCCCCCTGTCCAACCAGCACTGATTGGGTAGCTGGGTCTGATATGTCTGGCGGAAAGTACTTTGCAATAGACTAGCGTCCTAATCAAAGGATAGCAAGTAATTGCTATTGATTGTTTCATGCTATAAAAACCGGGATAAACTCCGGCTCTTCATATTTTTGATGTCCTATCCATCCCGATTGGCATGTACGTATTTGCAGGTCTGATAACCCAAATTGTTCTGGGCTCATTGCTGTAATGGAACTACTCTCATACCAACACAAAATATTCTACATTACGACAGTGTTAAGACAAGCCCATATTTGCGTTTAGGTTATCAGACCTGCAACGTTTCGCACGTTGATCCCAACATAAAACCGAATTGATACGGTGGGTGACAAATTGAGTCATTGAGTAATGGCGGCGCCCTTACGTGCATGATATAGATGGAACGAAATTGAGGTCACTCAGCTCTTTGTAATTGATTGTATAACAGCCATTTTAATGATTAGTACTCACTAAATTCTACCAATCAGATTTTAAGCGTTCAAGTTTTCACATAATTTGTGTATTGGTACGTGATATCTGGCTGGTTAAACGCATGGCATTAAAATAAGTACGCTTACATAAGATTTATTAGAGAAAGTGATGCACAAAGTGCATCTTGCATTTTATAGATCGATCTCGACACCAGGTATCAATAAACAGACGGACATGACGTAAAATTCTCTTCATTGTCACAGACAGTCATGCATCTGTTGAAAAAGCAGCCAAGCAGTTACATTCAATGGCTAAGAACCCAGAGACACAGAAAACATAGAAGGAATGCTTGTGACCCGGTTTTCCTCTGTCTTTGGAGACCCGGCATTGTTTTTGCGTGGAATTTGCGGCGCCTGTTTGTTTATCGTTAGTTCTAAACGTGGCGTCGTCTGATTTGGAGGTTGTAATCTTTAGAGGTTCAGTAGAAAACCCAAAACCTTGGAATATGCCGGATGATGAGGTCAAGGATCCCTCTGAAGTGTTAAGACCAGAGCCAGGCATCGTAGTAGTTGTTGTTGTTGTCGTTGTTGTTGGTGGTGCTGTTAGAATTTTTGAGTTTTCAGCTGGTGTTGTTGTTGTTGTTGATGTTGATGTTGGGAATGTTGAGTTTTCAGCTGGTGTTGTTGTTTTTGTTGTTGTTGATGTTGGGAATGTTGAGTTTTCAGCTGGTGTTGTTATTGTTGTCTCGTCAGTTTTCAAATCTGTCGACAAATTATTCGGTGGATTTTCTTTTGAACTGACTGACGTTGTGTGTAGGTTATTGAAGGTTGGTGATGGATCTGTGCTGTTGGTTGTAGTGGTGATCCTTTTTCCCTCAGTTTCCAAACTCGATGGCCATTCTGTTGTGGTCTTAACTAGGGGTTTGATATCATCTACAAACTCTCGTGCGAGGGTTCTCAACAAAGGCCACTAACCTCCACCGCAAATGTTCCTGAAGTCGTCACGATCAAGAGACCAAAACATGACGCCTGCCAGCTTGTTCTGACGAATGAATTTGGCCTTTTCTCTTAAACTTCTTCGATCGTCGTATCCAACCCACTGCCATCCAAAACTCGTATTCCCGTATGCTATGGGGACGCTTTGATTCTCCAACCATATCCTCCTCCAACCATTGTTTGCAATATTACTACACACTTCCCAGTATTCCATCAAATCGTTATCTCCAGAGGACTCACCAGACACATTCTCAAAGACCACAGACTGACCTTGACCGTTTCCAGAAGGTTCGGACTCAAGCGTAAAATTTCTACCGAATCCGGAAATCCCTAAAACCATTTTTCTAGACGGAAACTCGTCCTGTAACCACCCTTGGACAAAATCATCGATATCAGGAAAGAGGGCCGAATGGTGCTGCGCTCCCGTGCTGGTATCCCAAGAGCCGTAGAAGTAGTAAGCAGAAAGAAATACCCAATCCAGGAAATTTCCAACTCTTCTCGTTTCATAGAAACCCCTCGCCTCTGTGACGTTAGCTTCCATGGTCGCAGACAGGGAAAGCCGCGTTCTATTTTGGAGTCTGGCCTCAGCCTCAAAAGTGCCTCGAATGTTTACCAAGAGTCCAGTGAATCGAGATCTGTCTCGGGCATTACCTCCCCTGTCGTCAACCGTCGGGTACTGCCAGTCTACAGTAGCACCGTCGAAAGAATATTGTCGAAGATAAACCACCAAATTGTCAGAGAACTGTTCCATGTTGGTTTGATTTGATACGAGTCTACTGAATCCAGCCCCACCCGCAGCCCAACCTCCTACTGCTACCAAGAGTTGTATGGTTGGGTTGGACCGTCTTAGGCGATTGAGTCTTGCATACAGGCGCACGTCGTTGTACTCCGTGGTGCCTATGTTTGTCCCACGTACGTCAGCGAAGGCAAACACGATATGGGTACAAAGTCTGGATGGGAATTGTCTGGGGTTGATATTGAAGGGGACGGGCTTGAACTGGGACCAGTTGGTGAAGAAGCAAGCACGTATGTAGCTCAGGGTGTCTGAGGAAAAATATAACATTTTTAAAACGGATATACGAGTAGAAATATAAGATTTTTAAAAAAACTAGTCCATTGGAGCCATTGGGCCCATAGAGCTGGAGTTTTTATTCCGGACAAAAGCGTTTGTTTGTTATCCTTTGGATATGACACTAGTCTATGGCAAAGTGCTTTCCGCCAAATCGAACACACTCAGCTAGTCATTCACTGCTGGGTAGACAGATGGGAGGGGGGGGGGGCGGTCAGAAAAAGTCTTGACTGCACCCGGATCGATGTTGGTCCCTTTGCGTGCGAAGAAAGTGCTCTACCAACTGCACTATCGAGAAGCCCAGTATAAGATTAAGTTGTAATAAAAATCGTTTTTAAAAAATTAATCTAAGCTTCTGAGTAACATTTTTTTTGTTTTCAGCGCCCCGAAAATTATTTAACAACTCTTAACTTACTTACGTTCAAAGTAAAATGATTTATTATTCCCTGTAGTTTATGATTTCTTTATATATTGATTTATTATTCCCTGTAGTTTATGATTTCTTTATATATTGATTTATTATTCCCTGTAGTTTATGATTTCTTTATATATTGATTTATTATTCCAATATGTTTTCTGCATGGGCACATGTTGTCGGCATATTTGTAAAATTAATTTTAACATGCTATTGGGATAGGATATAGCTCTGATATGGATAAGTAACAATGATAGAACTACTACTACTACTACTACTACTACTACTACTACTACTACTACTACTACTACTACTACTACTACTACTACTACTGCTACTACTACTACTACTACTATTACGACTTTTTCTTCTACTACTACTTACAATGATAACAGGACAGTTTCTACTATTATTGCTACTGCTACTACAACAACTACTAATGCTTAAACAGATAGTGATTATGATGTAGATGATGATGATGATGATGATGATGATGATGATGATGATGATGATGATGATGATGATGATAACATAAATGACGGAATAAATACTAACACTGATAATGATAATGACGATGATGTTGAAGATGATGATGTTAATGATGATGATGATATTGATGATAATAATGACATGACTGAATAGATAATTTACTTTACGAGACAAATAAATAACTAATTAAATGACTTATGTATTCATTTATTTATTTATTGATAGAAAATAGAAAAAAATGTTTTAATGGAAAGAATATCAGTTCTTGTCTATCCCATAAAGAAACTCACGTTATAAAAAGCACATAATCAATTTTACAATACCTTGACACAGAAAACACGTTAAAACACACAACCATAATTCTGTTGATAAATTCATCTTTTTTATCTTCTACAACATTATCATAACATATTCTAATAACTACTTTATGGTTTGTATGGATAATAAAAGTAAAAAATCCCACGCTTTCCGCTATACCACAACCAACTGTGCAAAACGAGAAAGGTTGGCGAATAAAAATGTTTTGTTTACTCAGTGTTGGGACCAGGAAATAAAAAACCAATGGGCAGTGTGAAAAGAAGCTTAAGTGTCAACCATCGATAAATGGCTCGAATAGTCATCTATAGCAGAGCTGCCAACTTGAAATAAAAAAATATTCGTAGTATCCAAGGGGAAAAAAGGAAAAAAAATCACTTTAACTCTCTCCCTACCAGCCATTTTCAGGATTTTTCCCAAAACTTCACACCAAACTAATTCAAAAATATATTTTTTTATCACTCAAACACAATAGCAGTAAGTTTTTGCGATAAATAAAGTCGTGAGCAAGATATGCTCTACAACACACTGTTCATTTTATTTAAATTTTACATGAGAAATTTGAATAATACGAATGTTGGTTGTATCGTAACGAATGTGACGATTTTCCTATAGTTGGTCAGGAGAGGGTTAAATCGCTTTAAAATTCACAATTTGCTCTCAGCATGGCCCAAAAATGCCCCACAGTTCTGAATATGAGTTCTAAGAAGCTAAACTTTCCTCTCCACCAAATTTATTGAGTCAAAGAGACCTATACAGCTCTGTAGCTGGAGCCAAAAATTCGTATTTCTAGGAATTTTTCGTAGTACTAGACAGGTCTGCCTATAGGAGGGCAGAACATTCGTGATGTTACACTTTCTACTCTTCCAGTTCCAAACTCCTTGAAAGTGTGCATGTAAACGATCCTTCACATCAAAGTCGATTGATTTATTGTGTGTAAAGTATATAACCCAAGGACAAAACGCTGGGAGCAGAATTCTCCACTATTACTGTCACCCATTAGGACATTGACCACGCTCAATATTGCTTGATATTCGTGTTTAATTAAGGCAACTTCCCGCTGAGCCACATTAATCAGGGGTTATATAATAATATTTCCGAAGGAAAACAAAAACGAAAATGCCTAAAGCGGGTCTCGAACCCAGAACATTCTGGGTCCTAATACAATGCCTTAACCGCTCGGCCACATCACTCCCCTTCATCCCTCTCCGAGTTGTTCCCTCACACAATTTTTCAAGAAGATTGGCTGCACAGAGTATAGATAGTATGCGCCTGGCTTAGAAGCTCACAACATTGCCATCCGGAAATATAACGGACCAAAACGTGACGTCAATTTCGTTCCTTCGATTAAGTCTTGACCAAGGTCTAAAGAAAACACACCAGGTCCATTGTTATGTTTTCCCCCGGAATCTCTCTGTAAGAAGATTAGTTAGTTGACAGGGAATTATATTATGGGAGATTTGTATATGACGAATAATACTTTTTTGCACTACTGTTGACAGGGCTTTCAGTCTTGTATGTATATATTATGCATTGTTATATTATTATGGCTATCATCTATATGCGCGCGCGCGCGCGCGCGTGTGTGTGTGTGTGTGTGTGTGTGTTTGCTTTGCATGTCACGGTTAAAGGTATATGTTTGTACACCACATTTACATGAGTACATTTAAGTTGAAATACTATCTTTACCAGTGTAACATTATTGTAATCTTTAATCAATAGATAGAATGCGCTTGGCCAAGGAGTTCACAACACTGCCATCCGGAAGTATAACGGACCAACACACAAACTCTGTGTAACCATGAACTTTTATAGTCTTGTTAATACAGTTTAGTGAGAACAACTCACAAATGCGGATGGCAAAAACAATAACAAATGCCTGAGTGACGTCATCTGCATACTATCTTTAGATTTATGGCATTACTATCAATATTAAGGGCATTCAATGGATTTTATCCCATTTTGCCATATACCATATGTTATGTTATGTTAAGATTAGAACATTCTTGAGTTATGGCTTTGATGTAGCGCAATGCTCGATAAATGTATTCAAAGCTCTTTACAAGGGGTCCTATGCGATGCATACATATTTGCAGGTCAGATAACTCAAATTGTTATGGGCCCATTGTCGCAATGGAAATACTCTTAACCTTGCTTAAGAAACTCACACCATTGCCGTCCGGAAATATAACGAACCAACACACAAAACTATGTTTAACCTTTCTTATTAGGCACACGGCGTCGGAGTTTATTCCGGTTTCTTTAGCGTGAAACGGATAGGACATTAATCTATTGTAAAGTACTTACAAACATGACAATCCAAGATTTCAACCACGTCATGCAGGAAAGTGACACTAAACACTTAGGGGACAATAAATCCAATACAGAGAATTGGATATCAGCAAGGTCATGGGAGCTCCTTAACCAAAGAAAATCAATCAAACTAAATCTATTGAACGCTAAATCCCCCCGACTGAAAGAAAGGCTATCCAGTGAATACTCATTAAAGGATAAAGAAGTGAAAAATTACACAAGGAAAGACAAAAGAGATTTTGCAGAAAATTTAGCAACTGAAGCAGAAAATGCAGCTGGAAGACAAGACACACACAAACGCTATACAAAATTTAAAAAAAGCTCTCGGGAAACAGAAGTTATGGTCAAGAGAAACCATTAAAATCCCAAGATGGTAGTGTCATCACAGACGAAAAGGAGAAAATTGAAAGATGGAGAGAATATTGTCACAGTAAAGATTGTTCACAATTATTTGTTGTGAACTCCTTGGCCAAGCGCATTCTATCTATTGATTAAAGATTACAATAATGTTACAGTATTCATATCTCTATTTGTAACTACCATTGTTAATTGTTTTTCATTTATATTAACTAGTAAATTCTGGGGCCTCATTCTACATATATCTTTATGCATAGTCGAGTAGCTCTTTACTCACTTGAGACCATGACATTTTTTGGAGGGGACACCCGGTGGGGGTGTCACAGTAAAGATTGTTCACAATTATCTTATTAAATTTTATTTTATTAAGAACTGAATTCATCTCACTCCAGTTATATTTCGGTAGGCTTAGATAAACTTTACCTTCTAATATTAGATCGTCTTTCCTTTTATAGCCTTCCCTCGAATTAATTTCTAATTAGTGAATACTTTTCGTTCTACATTCTGTCACGTAGCCACTTATTATAAAAGCTGATAGGTCTAACATTCGACACTCACTTTCTCTCCACAATCTATGCCGGACGGCCAGTCGCTCTATTCCTATATATATACTGGAAGATTTTTATCTTTTGGGACTTTGTAGATATTATATCTACACCATTAAGACGCCGGAGCTTTTAACTTTGATTGTATAATCTTCAAGGATCAAACCCAAGCCCGCTGTACTACACTATAACCTCTTTCCAATTGCCTGGAAGCGGAATTTTACGAGTCCAATCCTGTTATCAGAGGAATAGATCATCCAAGCCCATCAACTGCCTGGAAACGTAAACTTATGAACCTGATATATTATCATAAGTTACGTAAAGTATTCATATCTCTATTTGTAACTACCACGATCACTGTTTATCTCTTTTAATTAAATTTCATCATTATTTTTATTTCATTGTAAACAAATCGTTAATTGTTTTTCATTTATAGTAACTAGTAAATTCTGGGGCCTCATTCTACATATATCTTTATGCATAGTCGAGTAGCTCTTTACTCACTTGAGACCATGACATTTTGGAGGGGACACATATAAAGAATTGAATTTATTTAGTTACATATATCTATTTCATATAACTTTAAAGTTTAAATTGTAAAACTCTTAATTGCCCCACTTGATCATATTTTAATTGAACTCCCTATTTACAGGATTGATTTTTTTTTTCTTTTCATTTCTTCATTTAAATGGAATAGCAATTTATCCATTCATTCTTTCATTCAAATTGAATAGCATTTTATTGATTCATTCCGTCATTCATTTATTCATTTATAAATTATTCATTCATTCATTGTTCATTCATTTATTCATTCATTCATTCATTCATCCATTCATTCGTTTATTCACTCATTTATCCAATCATTCATACATTTATTCCTCCCTTCATTCTTTCATTCATACATTATCCATTCATTCATTCATCTATTCACTCAGTTTTTCATTCATTCATTCATTCCTTGTCCACTTTGTTATTATATCACTCATTTCATTTTGTTGTTTTCCTCATTCATGAATTGTTTTCAATATGTTTACATTCCATAACGATTCATTCACCTATCATCCAATCACTCAGTGTTGTGAACACATTTTGGAACTATTGTAAATCTTACGATATTTTATTGTTTTGTATTTCAGACATCACTGCTAAACACTCTTCAATGCCTAATTACAATTGTTGAACAACCATTGAACAAGAGAGAGGTCCCAGCCACGAACTGAGTTGGTAAATATATCCTTCATTATTCTCTTTTACATGAGTTGGGCATCACATAGTAACTATAGACATCGTGATTTGTTTTGCATAGTGATTTGTTTTAAATGCATTTTTGGCATATTACTGTTACCGAAAACCACTTATATATTATGTTCTGAAAAGTGAGTCTTTAAAAACTAAATAATAATAAAAGGAGTCTACTAGCCGTCGTGTTATATTTAGTGATAGATAACTTGGGATTATTTTGGCATCCTATTATTGTTATCACACTCTAGTATATTAGCGTCATTGCGAATAATTGTACACAAACTAACGACGAGTCACACACATTGGTGATACATTTTTCGTTGTAACATAGTTTAGAGTACACGCGATTGACACATTGTTATTGACACAAGTCATAATAACTCCGCATTGTATTGACACATTGCTTTATAAGATATAACGATAAAAGGCATCAAATTCAACATACATAATAAGTTGAAATAAGAGAGAGAGATTTCTAAAAATAGAACAGTTCATTCCAGTAAGTGTAAATAAATAAAACAGTCAGTAACAGTATCCTGTCAATATAATATATATAAAACATCGTAACTAATTTATTGCAACATGGAAGCATATAAAAGATACTTAAGTCTCGCAAAGGACTTAGAAATACCCCAGGAAAGAATATTTTCATGGTGCGAAGAGAAAGTAAAAGAAGAAAAAGAACATGAAGAAAGAATTCGTAGAGAAGAAAATGAAGAAAGAATTCGTAAAGAAGAAAAAGAACATGAAGAAAGAATTCGTAGAGAAGAAAATGAAGAAAGAATTCGTAAAGAAGAAAAAGAACACGAAGAAAGAATTCGTAGAGAAGAAAATGAAGAAAGAATTCGTAAAGAAGAAAAAGAACACGAAGAAAGAATTCGTAGAGAAGAAAATGAAGAAAGAATTCGTAGAGAAGAAAATGAAGAAAGAATACGTAGAGAAGAACGAGAAGAAAGAGTCCAAGAAAGGGAACTAAAAAGACAAATAGCTTTAGCAGAAGAAGAAACCAAAAGGACCCAAATGATGCTGGAAATTGAAAAAACAAAAACCGGTCATGAAAGAAAACATAATAATAGTGATGAATTTTTCGTGAAACTTCCACGCATGCCAACATACGATGAACGCTCAGACTGCCTAGAATCCTTCTTACACCGATTCGAAGTTCAGGCTAAAGGTTATCGTTGGCCAGAAAGCAAATGGGCCACAGCCTTGATTAACTGCTTATCTGGAGAACCGCTAAAAGTTTTCTATACCTTAACAACTGAAGATGCAGATGACTATGGAAAAATTAAAGACGCTCTACTAAAAAGATTTAGATTAACGGAAGATGGTTACCAGGAAAGGTTTCACACTGCAAAACCGGAAAGTGGAGAAGACTTTAATACATTCGTGAACCGAATTACTCAATTTCTAAATCGGTGGCTTGAGTTGGCAAACGTAAAACAAGACGACTTCGCAGGTCTTTACTATCTCACGCTGAAGAATCGAATCTATCAAGCTTGCAACCCAGATTTAGTCGCATTCTTTAAAGAGAGAAAGCCAGAAAACTTGGACAAATTAAAAATCTACGCAGAAAACTTTAACAGCGCACATCCATTGACACCCCTTAGCAGAACATTGAAGGAACCATACTACGCTGCCGCTGCTCAGAGTCCAGGTACACCTAAAGTTCAGTACTCAAATAGAACGAGCCGATCAATCACTCGGAACACGCAAGTGAAACAAGATGATCATAGTAACAAACCATGGAACAAACAGTTCAATAGAGACCATAGCCGACCCTATCAAAACAAAACAAGAAATAGCACTGACAATAATACTGAGTATAAGAAAACCAACAAACCTATAATTAAATGTCAATATTGTGGAATGAAAGGCCACACAGCAGACAAATGTTACAAAATCGTGGGATATCCGAAAGAAACTGCAAATGCATCACTCCAAACCAGTGTAAATAATCAGACACGAATAATGTCAGGAGAAAATATAAATGTGTATTGCGTGAAAGGTATGTCACTTTTAACACAAACTCACAAATCAGGATCGCTATTTTTTTGTGAAGGCAAAGCTAATGGAACTGATTGCAAAATATTGAGAGACACAGGATGCAGTACAGTAGGAATAAAAGCATCTTTGATCAATGACGAAGACAAAACTGGAAAAACGGTACAATGCATCACATTCAGTGGCACAGTCGAAACCTTTGAAACAGCTAACGTGTACATAGAAACCCCATACTATACAGGAATAGTGGAATGCTGTATACTTCCCAACCCCGTCGCTGATGTTATTGTTGGCAATATAAAAGGTCTTAAAGACAACCCAACAGATGTAAAAGAATGGTCATTAACCCAAGAAACAGCTTGTCTAGCAGAAACAAGAAAGATGACTAAGACAACAGAGAAGCCAATGACTATTTCTCTAGAACCACAACAATTTGACAGGAACACGTTCATTGAAGAACAGAAAAAGGACCCGACTTTAACTTCATATTTCAATATCGCAAACAAAGGGACGAAATCAAAAGTTGAATACATCATTGAAAAAGATATTCTGTTCAGGTTACATAGGAAAAGAAACAAAATAGCTAAACAACTGGTCACGCCGAGTATTTACAGAAACAAAATCCTTGGAATAGCGCACGATTCAATAACTTCTGGACATCTTGGGAGCTCTTCCACATTGAAGAGAATATCCGAGAATTTCACATGGCCTGGAATTACTAAAGACGTCCGAGAATATGTGAAATCGTGTGACACATGCCAAAGAAGAGTCGCAAAAGGCAGAATACCGAGATTGCCATTAGAGACAACCCCAGTTATTGAAAAAGTTTTTCAAAAAGTTGCAATTGACATTATAGGCCCTTTAACAAAATCAGATAGAAACCATACACACATACTAACACTAGTCGATTACGCAACCAGGTGGCCAGAAGCGATAGCATTGAAATCAACTACATCGGATCACATAGCTGAAGCATTGATGACAATTTTTACCAGAATAGGCATACCAAATGAGATACTGTCGGACAATGGACCCCAATTTACATCACATATGATGCATGAAACCATGAAACTCATGGGAATCCAACACTCATTCACAACTCCCTACCACCCCCAAGCAAATGGTCTTTGTGAAAGATTTAATGGCACTCTAAAGAATATGTTAAGAAAAGTGTCAGCAGAAAAACCAGATGATTGGGACAGATACTTACCAGCAATCCTATTTGCATATAGAGAAATACCCCAAGAATCTACAGGCTACTCCCCATTTGAGTTGATGTATGGACGATCACCTCGCGGCCCGATCAATATAGTAGCCGACATTTGTAAAGGGAATGAGGAGGACAATAACGAAATTATGTTTGCTTACGAATATGTAAGAAACCTGAAAGACAGAATAGAGGACACATGTAAGCTAGCACAGGAATCCGTCACTAAAAAAGCAGAGAAATACAAGGAATACTCTGATCGCAAAAGCAAGTCAAGAAAATTTGAGATTGGTGACAAAGTACTAATACTCTTACCCGATGACTCGAGTAAACTTTTAGCTACATGGAAAGGACCATTCAAGGTATTAGCAGTACGATCTGGTGTTAATTACGAGATTCAAATTAACAACAGAACAAAGACATTCCATGCAAACATGCTAAAAAAATATTTCGATAGAGACAGATTATCACAACCAATATTTAACCATGTTGAAGCTGCAAATGTAGGATTAATCATCGAAACTCACAGCGATGATGTCGAACTACAACACACCCCACAACACGGTAACCCTAAAAATAGTACAATTAATGACGTCACAATCAATCCTCAACTAAACGAATGTCAGAAACGAGAAATTAGGTCATTATTAGAAAAGTACCAGTCAGTCTTTACAGACGCACCCGGACATACAACATTAGTGGAACACGACATAAAGTTAACCACATCTACCCCTATCAACGTGAAAAACTATCCTATTCCATTTCACGCACGAGAACAAGTTGAAAAGGAAGTTAAGGATATGCTAGATACAGGAATAGTTAGATATTCTTCAAGCCCATACTCATCACCAATAGTAGTAGTGAAAAAGAAAGACGGATCGATAAGGCTATGTATCGACTTTCGCAAATTAAATGAAGCAACAGTGTTTGATGCAGAACCAATACCAAATCAAGAGAATTTATTTGCTGCCTTATCTCAAGCAAAATACATGACAAAATGTGATCTTTCTAGAGGTTACTGGCAGATTCCACTGAAAGAATCATGTAAGAAATACACAGCATTTCAATCACCATTAGGATTGTTAGAATTTAACTATATGCCATTTGGATTATCGACAGCCGCATCGACATTCCAAAGAATGATGCGTATGTTATTAAAAGACATCCCGTCTACACTCTCATACTTCGACGACGCATGTATTTTCTCAAACTCATGGACTGATCACATGACAACCTTAGAATTAGTGCTTGAAGCATTAAAACGTAATTCTTTAACAACAAAACCGTCAAAAACAAGCATTGCATTTTACAAAATTGATTTTCTCGGTCATACCGTTGGTCATGGGACACAGACACCCGAGACAGAAAAACAAACAAAAATCGCACAATTGCAACCACCTAAGACAAAAAAAGAAGTACGCAAAGTACTTGGGCTCCTAAATTTTTACAGGAAATACATTTACAACTTCGCGCACATCGCGACACCGCTAACAAATCTGACAAAGAATGGGTCACCGAACAAAATTGTTTGGACAGAAGTGTGTCAGAATAGCTTTAACCAATTAAAGGCATTACTCTGTTCAGAACCAATTCTTAAATTACCCGACATATCAAAAGAATTTGTTGTAAGAACTGACGCGTCTGATAAGGGCATCGCAGGTGTACTATTACAGGAGCATGAGGGAACTCTAATGCCTTGCTTATATGCAAGCAGAAAATTATTGGACAGAGAATCACGATACTCTGTAATAGAGCGTGAAGGACTAGCCATCGTCTTTGCTTTAAAGACATTCAGCAGATATCTACTGCTAAAAGAGTTTGTGGTCGAAACGGACCATAAACCACTCACGTACATAAGAAATAACAAAATGAATAATAGTAGAGTACTAAGGTGGAGTCTATTTTTGCAAAATTACACTTTCAGTATCTCTCACATACCAGGCTGTGAAAATATTCACGCCGACCTACTTTCTCGATTAGTATAAACACGTGAGAAGGGTATAACTTAACCTCCCATGCATACTGTTAGTTACCTCGCAAACTATGCCAAATCAGAACGCACAATTTCGATAATTTTATTTGTAAACATGATGACCCAACTTAATGTAACATTGAGTATTGTTTGGATATATATACCATACCCATTCATGATTTGGGAAATCTTCTCTTTATCTATTATTGTTATGAATTTTCACTCATTTATGATTAATAATTGAAATGTCAATATTTCATTTACATTTTCATTCATTTCATTTAGTAAATTACCTTCATATCATCGACTTTAATCATGCTTCATTGCCATCATTATTGTTTATCACAATGATTTGTAATCACATTGCCATCATATTGTTTATCACAATGATTTGTAATCACAATCTTTCATTGTTATTGTCACCCATTCATATACCTACGTTAATATAAACATTTCCATGTCTAGTTAATAAATAATTTAATTGTAGCACAAATCATAACAATGGATTAATGCTAGAGTATCATGATAGTAAATTTACTTCCGTTTGTAAAATCTATCTTTCCCATAATGGTTAAAGAGTATATTTTAAACGTGGGTGGGGGGTGTCACAGTAAAGATTGTTCACAATTATCTTATTAAATTTTATTTTATTAAGAACTGAATTCATCTCACTCCAGTTATATTTCGGTAGGCTTAGATAAACTTTACCTTCTAATATTAGATCGTCTTTCCTTTTATAGCCTTCCCTCGAATTAATTTCTAATTAGTGAATACTTTTCGTTCTACATTCTGTCACGTAGCCACTTATTATAAAAGCTGATAGGTCTAACATTCGACACTCACTTTCTCTCCACAATCTATGCCGGACGGCCAGTCGCTCTATTCCTATATATATACTGGAAGATTTTTATCTTTTGGGACTTTGTAGATATTATATCTACACCATTAAGACGCCGGAGCTTTTAACTTTGATTGTATAATCTTCAAGGATCAAACCCAAGCCCGCTGTACTACACTATAACCTCTTTCCAATTGCCTGGAAGCGGAATTTTACGAGTCCAATCCTGTTATCAGAGGAATAGATCATCCAAGCCCATCAACTGCCTGGAAACGTAAACTTATGAACCTGATATATTATCATAAGTTACGTAAAGTATTCATATCTCTATTTGTAACTACCACGATCACTGTTTATCTCTTTTAATTAAATTTCATCATTATTTTTATTTCATTGTAAACAAATCGTTAATTGTTTTTCATTTATAGTAACTAGTAAATTCTGGGGCCTCATTCTACATATATCTTTATGCATAGTCGAGTAGCTCTTTACTCACTTGAGACCATGACGAATATTTCGCAAAACCTACTGAACAGACCAATCCCATCTTCTTACACAGATATCCCAGAAGCAGAAATGGACGTAGAGGTTAATCTTGGTCCAATCACTGAGCATAAGGTGCACGAGGCAATACAACACCATAAAAATGGCAAGGCCCCAGGTATTGACAAAATCAGTTCGGAAATGCTTAAAGCGAACTCGCAAGAAATGTCCAAAATTCTCAGTAAATTGTTCACCAACATTTGGGAAAAGGAAGAAATGCCAGAGGATTGGCAAAAAGGCATCATCCATAAAATAGTCAATAAAGGAGACCTAGGAAATTGTGCTAACTGGCGTGGAAATACACTCCTGTCTGTAACGAGCAAAATGTTTAATGGAAACCTTCTGAAAAGAATCTCACCTCACATTGAAAACATTCTTAGAAAAGAGCAAGCAGGGTTCAGAAAAGGGAAGTCATGTAGTGACCACATATTTACCCTGAGACAAATCCCGGAGCAAAGCATTGAATGGAACAGCCCCCTCTACACCATTTTTGTCGATTTTGAAAAAGCCTTTGACAGCTTACACAGAGACTCCCTGTGGAAAATACTCCGCCATTATGGTAAAATGATGAAGATAGTCAATTTAATAAAAGGAATGCACAGCAACTACCAATGCCAAGTGATCTGTGGTAACAATTTAACAGACAGATTTAATGTAACAACTAGTGTAAAACAAGGCTGCATACTCTCCCCGCTTCTGTTTATCCTGACTCTAGACTGGCTCATGAAAAATACAATTGATGGTAAGAAGAGACGCATTCGCTTGATACTGACATCCTTTCTGGAAGATATAGACTACGCAGATGATATCGCGTTAGTTTCCAGTACACACAGAGACGCATTAGAAAAACTACACGTACTAGACAAGAACGCCTTGGAAATTGGACTGAAAAAATTTTTCGATAACACTGTGTACATTAGGGTGAATCCAAAACGTGACAGTGAAATTAGGATAGATGAACATATAATTGAAGAGGTAACAGAATTCTCCTACCTCGGACCCAAAATAATAGACGACGGAAATGCAGAACACGATATCAAGCACATAATTCAAAAGGCAAACCAGGCTTTCGGCATGCTGACAAATTTTGGAAATCAAAGCAAATAATGAGAAAGACAAAGCTGAAAATATACAAGAGCAATGTTTTAAGTGTACTGCTTTATGGAAGTGAAAGCTTGAAAATGGCATCCTGCTTAATACAGAAACTACAAGCCTTTCAGAACAAGTGTTTAAAAAGAACTTTTAATTTATTTTGGCCTAAAAAATAAGAACAGTGGATTTATTAAAGAAAGCTGACTGCACTAGCATTGAAAGCCAAATAAAAAGAAGAAGTTGGCGTTGGCTGGGTCATGTGGCCAGAATGGAAAAATGGTCACTTCCCAAGACAGCCTTGTACTGGGCAGCAGATGGGAATAGAAAGCGGGGAAGGCCAAAAGAAACCTGGCGAAGGACCACGGAGAAAGAATTAAAGGAAGCAGGCCTGTCCTGGAATACAGCCACTGGAAAACCTGCAGACGATCGCAAAAAATATAGATGTCCGGTGGATGCATTAGTTTCATGAGGCTGTAGCCATTTTAACGCCAAGAAACCAAGTCAACCGTTACAGCACACTAATGTAAACAAAGACTCAAAATAAGTGAGTTTAAATGTAGTTTCATATCACTACAAACTGGAGGGTCAGAAAGAAAATCTCAGCTGCACCCGGGATCGATCTCGGCCCCTTTGCATGGGAAGCCAGTGGTCTGACAATTGACCAAACGGGACCCCCAGCTGACTTAACGGGAACCCCAGCTGACCCAACGGGAACCCCAGCTTACCTAACGGGAACCCCAAACTGACCTAACGGGAACCCCAGCTGACCTAACGGGACCCCCAAGCTGACCTAACGGGAACGTCAGCTGACCTAACGGCAGCCCCACAAGGCCACATAGCCGCACAAAAAAAGACTTGTCTAGAGTACGGGTGCCGTCAATATTTGAATACATGCGACATGTGATCTAGTGGTATGGCACTCGCTTTCGGATCGGAAGGTCCTGGGTTTGAGCCTCGCTCGGCGCATAGTTGAGTCCTTGGAAAAGACTCTTTACTTACTTTCTCTCACCGTACTCAGGTGTAAAACGAGTGCATGGCCGTTAAAAGCTTTGACTATGTCCGAAAAAAATGTAATAATATCGCCTAACAAGTGTCATGTATCGTCCTACATGTTAAATGTTGCTGTTGGCCAGGGACCCCTTGTAAAACGCTTTGATATCGTTTAGTGGATATTCGGCAATATAAAAGCTTAATTAAAGCTCAATTAAGAGTTAAAACATCTCCCTTATTTTACAACAGTGAATGGCTCTCTTCTTTATTATATGAGGAAGTTAACGATTAAGTCCTAACCAACAACGATCGATAAACGACGAGGAAGAAAAAGAATATCTGTCCTAAGACTCTGAGGACAATCTTCGTTTTCTTCCACGTCGTTCGTCAATCGTTATAACTTGGGACCGTAATCGTTGACTACCGAATGCCAACGGTTGACGATAAAGACGTTTTAAAATCTAGTGCTAAGGAAAAATTCCCAGAATACTATAAATACAATAATGATAATTATAATAATAATAATAATAATAATAATAATAATAATAATAATAATAATAATAATAATAATAATAATTATGATAATAATAATGATAATAATAATTATGATAATAATAATGATAATAATGACAATAATAATTATAATAATAATATTAATAATGACAATAATGATGATGATAATAGACTCTTATAGAGCGCACGGTATCCTCCACAATGAAGGTCATGGCGCTTAAAATTACATCAACACAAAACAATATTTAAAGTACATGACATCAAAAAAGAAATGTTTTCGAGTATTTCTTGATAACAGACAATGATTTGGATTCTCGGATACTCTGTTGAATGGTGTTCCATACAGTCGGACCAAAATGAAAAAATGACCTTGTTCCCGCCTTTATACGAATGCGTGGGATAGCCAAACAAGAACAATGCAATAATAGGCTATTCAGATAGCGCCTAACTTTTACATAAGTGCTCACAGTGACGCTTTAATTGTCATTCAAACATTCATTCTTTGACAATTTCGAGAATACATATGAAGAAACAAACACATACACATGAACACAAACTCACACACAGATACATTTACATCCATACACGAACATACACACACATACTTACACCAATTTTACTCACTAACATTAGTAACTTATTCTAACGAAAGACATTTGAATTGATTAATTATAAGAACAACAACAACAACTACACCAACAACAATAACAACAACAACAACAACAAAAGTTCAGTTATACAGTGGAAATTGAACTTAAGATCAAAACTGAAATGAAATAAACTTCAAATTTTAATAAAATTTAAGACGTATTCTGCGAGTGAAACTATTCGTAACCTCTTGAAAAAAGTTCTGTAACTCATAGTGTTTTTTGAAAAACTGTCTATCCCTAATTAGATTTAAATCTAGGGAGAGCGCATTTCACACTTACAGAAAAAGACTTATTACTAATTGATAATCTGGTTCTTGGGACGATTAAGAGAGTCTTCAGATGACCTTAGTAGCCGTGTTGGAGTATGATTTTAACATAAATTCATGAGGTACTTGGAAATTGATTATTTAAGGATTTATGAACAATGCTACACATTTTAAAAGCAATTCTTTCACCAACTGTCAACCAATGGAGAATGTGAAGAATTTCTTTTGTAGGGTCATTTTATTTTTAAAATCAGTTATGCGGCGCTGTTCTGAATATTATACAAAAGTATCATTTTGGCCGGCACAACGAAAAGCAATGATTTACAGTAGTCATACCTGCAGGTTACCAAAGCATGAACAATAATTTGTGTAGTGCTCTCATCAAGAAGATGTCGAATTTAACCAATAGTTCTTAAATGATAAAAACAAGATTGGCAGGTTTTTGTTCTGTGATTCTGTATTGAAGTATCACAATCAGAGAATGAGACAAGATTTCTTTTATTTTATCTTCTAACATCCAAGTCTTAATTGCTAAGCAACAAATTTCAATATTTAGTTTCACACTCTGTTCTTGTCCTTGATGAAAATCGAAATATAGTTGGGTGTCATAGGCGTATAGATGGTGGTAAATACAGAATGACTGGATGATGTACGTCATCGGTGCAATATAGAGAAAAAACAGGAGTGGTCCCAAAACAGAGCCCTGAGGTATACCACAATGAAGCTGATAGGGGTTCTGACATAATTTGACTCATTAGGCGAGTCTATTTGAACGCACTGTGTTCTATTTTTAAGGTAGGCCTGAAACAATTTCAAAGGAGTCCCATTCATTCCAATGTGTGTCTGTAATCTGTAATACTCATTGCTTTCGAACCTCGGCCTTCTAATCCAAAAGCCAGTGGCTATGCATTGCATCATAAGCTCGCACAAAATAAATTACACAAGCATGTTGTGAGTCAACATTTCCTCTCTTTGAATGTAAATATCAAAACATTTATATTTGCCTACAGATGTGTTGAATATGTGTGGCATTCAACAATAGAGGAAAACTCTGCGGTTTTATCATCTTTTTCTTCACGACATTTTTTGACGATTCGTTCTGTCACCAGCATAGCACACGACAGTGACGTCATAGCGGCTATCAGAG
>NC_088370.1:2499303-2521803 GCF_034508935.2 Berghia stephanieae
CGCTCTGCTCCTCAATCACCCACCTCACACTCATTCTGTAGTGTGGTGTCTTCTGTATGTCCTTACTTTTCTTAATCTACCCCTATAACTCATACTCTCCCTAGCCATCGATGTATGGCTTCACTGCCTTGTGGATACCTTCGGGAGGAGGAAAGGCTAAGGAGTAAACCTGACAGAAATCTGCATCCAAACTGATGCCAAACGTATCGCTGTGCGATCCTTTGGACCACACCAGGGAGGAAGAGAGGGAGGTTCTGGTTACTGGGCAGCCCAGGATCTCCACATACTCTGCCCAGGCCACGGCGAATAAAACTAACGTAATTTTTGACTCTTTAGTTTTTGCTTTGATCTTGCTGGATCCCCCGTGCCACCCACTGTGCATCTTCCCCTGTCGCCCATTCCACTCCCCTGATCACAGGCAAATCACTGATAACAGGGAACTTCACCTGTCACAAGTGATTAATTACCCGCACCTTCGTCAGTTGAAACAAGGGGAGGTAATCGAGGTCCGAAAACAAGGGTGATAATATCAAAAACTGCATAAGAAATGCACTCCTTACATCATTTACTACTGGAAACCTATGTATCACACACGATTTCCTTTCTGATTTTTTAATATTTTAAGTTTCTGTGGTAACTATATATATTTTTGTGAAGTGCCAATTGGATTATAAAGCAGATAAGAATATTTCAAATTAGTGAGTGAAATTGTTCTGTCCACCGTATATCATTGATTAAAATATTTTTAAAACATGTTTTGTCACCATGAGGGTCATATTTTCTTACACCCTAAAATAATACAATAAATTTGCAAATAGTATGTCCAAGAAGTACGCTTAATTCACACGAAATAAAAAAGTTATGATTATTTAAAATCCGGGCAATCCGTTGTGTGAAATAACATTATTATTTTTGGTTGAGTGATTTTATTTTTTTATATTAATTTTATTTGTGGTACTGAAACAATTTTTTTTGTACTACAGACAAGAATGGAACATTCTCTTGAAACTCATATAACAAAACTAAATAATCTATGTAGACTTTGTGGCAAAAGATGTTTGAACAGACAACAGAGTCGCAAAAAGATTACCATCAGAAATGTGTCTGATTTCAGTAAGGACATTCGTATTATTTGTCGTGTTAATATAGATAAAGACTCTAAAAATGTTCAATCTCCTGCTATATGTAGAACATGTATTACAACTCTAACTAACATTAAACGTAGAGGTAGTGAAGCATCACAGAACCAACTCATAGATAGGATATGTGATAGTGATAAGATTTGGACTTGTTTTGACTCCAGTCTCAGTGAGAGTCAATGCTCATCATGTTCAGCATACAACTCTTTCAACATAGGAAATAAATTCACAAAAAACAAAATTGACCTTTCAACTGATACTTCTTTTCCTAGAGAAAATGCAGAGGACACAGAGTTAGCAAACAACACAAGTTCAGTGACAATTCATTCAAATTTACATCAAGACACAACAAAAAATAGCTCAGATACAATTACAGCACATGAATTAAATACACAAATAGCAAATAATGAGGACAGTGATGCAGATGTACTTATGCGTCTTGCAAGATCGATTGCTGGTGAGGACTCAGAAAAAACATACACGAGAAACAAAAACATTATGATCTCTGATTCAAGACCAATTTCACCTTTATTTGAAAATGATAATGTTTTCCCCGACCCTGTTGCCAAATCGACGCCCATGAAAAAACAGAAGGACATGTCAACAAGCCCATTCAAGACACCACCATCAAAAAAGCCAATATTAGTTGATAGCACAACATCACCCTTGACCAAAGGCCCTGTCATTGTCGTACCATTACAAGACAAAGATACACCACTGAACAATGAGGAGCTTTTTCTACACACACATTATGCTAAAAGACAAATGACAGTATCAGGGACAAAAACACTTTACGATTTAAAACTGGAGGGCAACCCCTTGTATTTCAAAAAGTTATACAGCCACGAAAACCATCAGCTGTCTCCAGTTCTCCACAAAGAAAGAAAAGAGCTAAGGTAATAGAGAATGTGAGGTTGCAAATGAGTGGGATGACGGATGATGATGTTCTGTGTCAGAGGGTTTCTGAATTCAAGAGGATAAAGGGGAAAGGGAAGACGGAATTTGAAAGAATAATGGGGTTTAGAAAAAAATTATCTGCCCAGGAAGCACTAGGAATGAAGGAAAGTATGAATATATCATACCATCAATTCAAGATTCAAAACAGTATTTTAAAATCTTTAAGCGCCACCCATCTTCCACACGAGCATGCAGTTAGGTCACTACAAAAACATTTAACAGGGGACGATATTGTTATAAAAAGGATGTTTTTTGAAGACCCGAAGTCAACAGAACAAGCAGAAGTGAATGTTGCTTTCATCAAGGACTTATCTGATTTTGTATCACGGATGCTGGAGAAGCACGACAGCAAGGGCTCACTCACATGGCATAATGGCAGTATACCAGAAGATGAGATTTGGATAAAAGTGGGCGGTGACCATGGGAAGGGCAGTTTCAAGATGGCACTTCACATTCTAAATATAATTAAGCCAAATGCCAGGGACAACACCTATATGATATCAATAGCTAAAGTTCACGATACAACACACAATATTAAGATAATCATAGATCATTTAAATCCACAATTTGACGCTCTGAAATCTTTAGAATGGAGAGGCAAGAAAGCTAGACTGTTTATTTTTGGAGACTACTGGTTCTTATCCAAATTGTATGGAATCTCAGGACCCTCTGGTACCTATCCATGTCTCTGGTGCCTTGCCAGCAAAAAGACAATGCAAAGCCAACTACAATGTTTAGCTTCTGAGAAGAGAACTCTTTCGTCCATGAATGACAACTATGAGGAATTTAAAAATAACGGAGAAGAGCTTAGCAAAGCGAGGCAGTATAACAATGTCATCCATTCACCTATGATATCCATTGGTCTAGACCATGTAGCGCCTCCATATCTGCATTTGCTTCTTGGCATTGTCACCAAACATCACAAAAATCTAGAAAATGAACTGAATGCATTTGATGACGAAATCTCTGAGGAAAGAGCTATACTTTCAGGGTTGAAGGAGAAATCTTACTATAGAAAGTATGGCCGGTGTTGGGAAAAGGCTGTTGCATTAAGGGGCGGTTTGGTTCTTTTCTAAAAAAATTTTAATAACCTATATTGGGCGGTTTTAATCATTCTGTATCATCAATATAGGTTAAAAAACAACATTTATGGTGAAAAATTTTAATTATCTGTGTTCATACCCATTTAGCGATCTAATTTGGGGGTCTGACATAAAAAAATATAACAATCTTGTGGCAAACGTTCCACAAAAACTAATGAAAGAATGACCTCCATATTCTTCCCGCTTGTCAACATTGTGCCATAGTCTGTCACCATAGAGAGATTTTACCGCTTTAGCTTATGGAATTTTTATTAGATCATTACAAAGTTGAGAATCAAAATGTTATGACAAAATTGATGTAAAAAATTCAGATTTAGGATTATAATTCAAAATTCACAAATCTTATCAAAAAAATCTCTCTGTGGTGACATAATTCACTATCTCTGTTATAACTGTGGAAATTTTCAGACAATTCCATTGAATAGATTCTGAGAAACGTTTGATACAGTTTCCCATACCCTTAGAAAAATGACATATTGAGAAGATAGCAAAATGGCTTCCCGTTTTTCACACATTTCTTACTACCTGTACCATTTTCGACCTTGTATTTCGTGCCTTTATAGTCTACTTTAAGAATTTGGACTTCAATTATATTATTTCTAAGATAATAAAATATCATTTTCCACCAAAATCTCAAAATCTAATTTTTGAAGGATTTTCCTAATAATTAGACCCAAACCGCCCCTTAAAAACAGATAAAGACTTTGTACGAACATGCCTTGTCATGAGTGATACGAAAGTCGAAAAGAGGAGGTGGGAGAAGCAACTTAAAAAGATAAAGAAAAAATTGCAAGACATGAAAGAATGTAAAGAAAGTATCATCGGACCAGTTAGAAAAGCAATACAAAACGTTTTAGATCAGAATAAAATTGTCAGACAAGCCTTTCACGGTGGCCACTTCATTGGCAATCACTGCCACAAATACATAAAGAAAGAAATCTACAGAGACCTTACAAAGACAGCTATACATGCAGTTAGTACAAACACCCAAAGAGACACAATAATCACGAAAATAATTCAACTTGAGATCAAATATAATACTTTAAATGACAGCTACAGAGATGTACATAAATTAGTATCCCATTCAAATCCCATGTCATCAGAAGAAATTGAAAAAGCAGAGGAAGCCGTCACAAGGTATTTGCAGAATTACAGAGAAGCATTGCCTCACTCAATTAAACCCCAAATTACATATATTGGAAATGCACTGCATTGACTGGTTGAAGCGATATAAGATAGGGTTAGGATTCCATGGCGAGCAAGGTGGTGAACTGCTCCACTCTAGCATAGGGAAGATTGAAAAAAGAGCAGGAGGACTTCGAAGTGAAAAAGCAAAATTGTCTTTCACAATGGAAACATCATTGCTTCAAGTTGAACCAGACGTCAGTAGTCACTTCATAAGGGCCCCGAATAGTAATCCTAAATATTAGAATGATATCACTCCTTTCTGCTTGGTGTTGAAAATAGATGAGAAACTATTGTTAAATTGTTTATTTGTTTTCATAATGGTGTTGCTTGCATTGTGCTTGGACATGAAACTTCGTTAGTTGTGATGTGTGAAAATAGAAGAGATAGTGATAGAAATATTTCTTAGTAAATTTATTACTGACAATGTGATCGGGAATGTGAGAAACCATAGAATTTTTATTATTAATTAATGAAATATGACATCAAGTGAATCTTATTCATAAGGAATGATTGGATATCAGTTTTATAAGACACACACTAACACGTCATCTAATGTGACAGGATACTGGTGGATTTGATAAGGAGTTACCACAATATCAAGACCTCTCACAGGACTGCCAGGTCTGAACATGCCATAAAACTTACATACAATTTTTCCTCATTCTCTTCTGCTTCTGATTATCCCAAAATTATTTGCCTGGGCGGTGACTTATGCTATTTATTCACATGTTTCTTACCAATTATAGTTATGATCTTGTATTGAATTATAGTACAACTCATGGAGAGTGGCGTTACAAAACCATTAGGTTCATAGCCATACAAATGGTATGACAATATTCTTTAAATTATGAAGAACAAGAATATATGAATAAGAAAAAGTTACGTCAACGGATTATTGAGCAACGATTATTTGAAAATATCAATAAAATGCAGAATCGGAGAGAAAAAATACAGGTAGCAAAAATGCCGATGCCGGTAGCATGATGAGTCATCGACCTGTCACAACTTGATTAATTACCCTCCCACCGGTGGAGCGCTGGCTCAAACTAAAAGTTCGAGTTTTAGTCGCGGTGAGGCCGCGCCCTGGAGAGGACACTCCAGTCTCAC
The DNA here is from genome assembly GCF_034508935.2 of Berghia stephanieae. NCBI lineage: Eukaryota > Metazoa > Mollusca > Gastropoda > Nudibranchia > Aeolidiidae > Berghia > Berghia stephanieae. The sequence goes on from NC_088370.1 coordinate 2,504,798, forward strand.
CTTCACCGGTGAAGAGTAACAACACGGAAGACAGCAGTCTACGAGTGATAAGTCCTTGCTTGATTGGCGTAGAGTTGGACGCTACGGGTTGTCTTCGACGGTGGGAGGGATCATCGTAATCCTACTGGTCAGCTACCGCCCGCCCCAAGCTGGGCAGCCCCCAGCCAGAAAGGTGTTGACCCGCCACGATCTGCCTGCTTCAGAGGGTGCCTGGAGCTTAGAGCTTACAAGCTTGACAGGTGGATCGTTAAACTGTGTACCAGGCAAGCAAATGAAAAAGAAAACGAAGTCCCCAGCTCTTCGATTAGCAAGCTGGAATGTAAGAACTATGCGCTCAGGACTGACAGATGACCTTCAGGCCATGGACGATGCTCGAAAAACAGCAGTAATTGATCGTGAACTTAACAGATTGAACATCGACATAGCAGCCTTGCAGGAAACGCGACTCCCAGAGAGGGGATCCCTGAAGGAGAAACACTTTACATTCTTCTGGCAACGAAAAGGCACAGAAGACGTGAGGGAGCACGGTGTTGGATTTGCAGTACGCCATACATTGCTTCCTATGATCGAACCGCCAACCGACGGCACAGAGAGAATTTTAAAGCTGCGCCTGTCATCCATGCAGGGCTCGGTGAACCTTGTTTGCGTCTACGTCCCAACACTGCAAGCTTTGGTTGAAGCAAAAGACCAATTCTATGAGTCATTAGACGCCATTGTCAACAATATCCCAGAAGTGGAGCACATCTACCTTCTTGGCGACTTCAACGCGCGAGTTGGTGCTGACAAAGAATCATGGCCAACCGTTTTGGGGCACCACGGCATAGGAAAGATGAATGAAAATGGTCAGAGGCTTCTTGAACTCTGCTGCTATCGCAAACTATGCGTGACGAACACCTACTTCCAGAACAAGGCATGTCACAAGGTGTCATGGAGACATCCAAGGTCAAAACACTGGCATCAGCTGGACATGATCATCACTATGCGCGATTCTCTTAACAATGTTTGTAACACCAGGTCCTATCAAAGCGCTGATTGCGACACTGATGACTCTTTGGTTGCCACAAGGGTGAAACTGACACCAAAGAAACTTCATCACTCAAAGAGAAAGGGCCAGTCCAGGTTCAACATCAGCAAGACAGGTTACCGGGAAAAGAATATAGAGTTCAACGAGCAATTTGAGAAGATTCTCAACACAGCTCATAGAGAAGCAGAACAAAACGCACAGGACAGCTGGAACTCTCTTAGAAACGCCATTTACAGCACTGCAGTTCTGACATACGGCAAAAAGGAGCGCAAGAGCAATGATTGGTTTGAAGCCAGAATTACTGAGATGGAGCCAGTCATTGATGCCAAGCGCAGCGCACTTGTCAGCTATAAACATAAACCGAGTCAGAGGAACCTGCAGGCGCTGCGAGCTGCACGCAGCAAAGCACAGCAAACAGCACGACGTTGCGCCAATGACTACTGGCTTCAGTTGTCGGACAACATCCAGCAAGCGTCTGAAAGTGGCAACATAAGGGCCATGTATGAGGGCATCAAACAGGCGACAGGCAAATCTACAAAGAAAACTGCACCTATTAAATCCAAGACAGGGGAAGCCATCACTGACAAGGACAAGCAGATGGGTAGATGGGTAGAGCACTACTTGGAACTCTACGCCAGAGAAAACACTGTCACCCAAAAAGCGTTAGACGCAATTGAAGAACTGCCAGTACTGGAAGAACTAGACGCAGAACCAATTATGGAGGAGCTCAGCAAAGCAATCGATGCTCTGGCCTGTGGCAGAGCACCCGGTGACGACAGATTTCCACCCGAAATCATCAAATGTGGAAAGCCAGCCCTCTTGGAACCACTACATAAACTCCTGTGTCTTTGCTGGAGAGAAGGCAAGGTACCCCAGGATATGCGTGATGCCAAGATTATCACCCTCTACAAAAACAAGGGAGACCGTAGCGACTGCAATAACTATAGGGGAATCTCTCTACTGAGCATTGTGGGTAACGTCTTTGCGCGCGTTGTCCTCGCTCGACTGCAAGTCCTCGCCGAAAGTATCTACCCAGAGTCGCAGTGTGGCTTCAGAGCCAAGAGGTCGACAGTGGACATGATCTTCTCAGTACGTCAACTTCAGGAGAAATGCAGAGAACAGCAGATGCCCCTCTACATTGCATTTATTGACCTGACAAAGGCATTTGACCTTGTTAGCAGGAAGGGCCTTTTCCAGCTGCTAAAGAAGATTGGCTGTCCTCCTCAGCAGCTTAGTATCATTGCCTCCTTCCACGACGACATGAAGGGCACCATTAGCTACGACGGTGGAGCCTCTGAACCCTTCCCCATGCGCAGCGGCGTGAAACAAGGCTGTGTCCTCGCACCGACTTTGTTTGGTATATTTTTCTCCTTACTGCTGAAGTTCGCATTCAAAGAGTCCCCAGAAGGAGTCCACTTACACACCAGAAGTGATGGGAAGCTGTTCAATCTGGCACGGCTGAGAGCAAAGACCAAGGTCTGCACAGTCCTCATAAGGAAATGCTATTTGCAGATGATGCAGCTCTATGCGCGCATACCGAGGAAGACCTTCAGCGGCTGATGGACAGGTTTTCCCACGCATGCAGGGAATTCGGGCTGACGATCAGCATCAAGAAAACAAATGTAATGTGTCAGGATGTCCCCTCTATACCAGCAATTTACATTGACAACGAGGAGCTAGAAGTCACTGATCACTTCACATACCTGGGCACAACCATCACCAGCAGCCTCTCACTTGATGCAGAATTAGACAAGCGCATCGCCAAAGCTGCCGCTGTCATGGCACAACTGAGCAAGAGAGTGTGGACCAACAACCAACTCACTTTGAACACCAAACTCAGAGTATACCAGGCATGTGTACTCAGTAGCCTACTGTATGGCAGTGAATCCTGGACAACATATGCCAGACAGGAGAACCGCCTGGAAAACTTCCACATTCACTGTCTACGACGAATTCTCGGCATCAGGTGGCAGGACAGACTCACTAACAATGCAGTGCTAGAAAGAGCTAACTCCCTCAGTATGCATCTCATGCTCTGCCAGCGACGTTTGCGATGGCTTGGTCACGTACACAGGATGGACAATGGACGCATACCCAAAGACATCATGTACGGTGAACTAGCTTCTGGACGGCGACCAACAGGCCGTCCAGCTCTGCGCTTCTATGATGTCTGCAAACGAGACATGAAATTGACAGCCATCGACTCAAACACCTGGGAGTCGCTTGCTGACGACCGCAGCGGCTGGAGATATGCGGTGATGGAGGGAGTGAAGAGAGGTGAGGAGAGGAGAAAGACGAAGTTTAAAGAGAGGAGAGCAAGGAGGAAAAAGAGGCAGCAGATCCAAATACCAAACGCACAGTCAAACTATGTGTGCAACAACTGCGGTAGAGACTGCCATGCAAGGATTGGTCTGCTGAGTCACACCCGTCGTTGCTCTCAACAAGACTGATGAGACTAAAGCCATACAGGGCGCAAATCATCGTCTCTCGAGACGGAAGGATGCCTATTATTTCCCAACCATTGTGAATTCCCCACCATTTTCATTTCCCATCCAATGTAAATTCCCCTCCACGTTCATTTCCCTATTTAATGTGAATTCCCACCACGTTCATTTCCCATCCAATGTGAATTCCACACCACGTTCTTTCCTATCCAATGTGAATTACCCACCACGTTCATTTCCTATCCAATGTGAATTCACCACCACGTTCATTTCCCATCCAATGTGAATTCCACACCACGTTCTTTCCTATCCAATGTGAATTACCCACCACGTTCATTTCCTATCCAATGTGAATTCACCACCACCTTCATTTCCCATCCATGTGAATTCCCCACCATCTTCATTTCCCATCCATGTGAATTCCCCTCCAGGTTCACTTCCCATCCAATGTGAATTCCTCTCCACGTTCATTTCCCATCCAATGTGAATTCCCACCACGTTCATCCCAGACCAGCTGTGACATCTCTCTCATCTGACGAATTCATCACGTTTATATTTCAAACCAAAAGCATCCATTTTATATTGATTACGTGTCATATCTAAACGGTATAAAGTCTAGTTGACCCAGATACGAAAATAAACCTGATTTAATGTTAGCTTTACTAGAAATATGAAATGTTAGTTTTTCTAACTGTCAGACGCTCTGTCTATAAATAATGTATAGTTAATTCATGTCTTGGATTATTTTATTTCTTTACATCATCCCGACAAACAACCGTTTAGAGGCTGTCGTTCACATATTGTACAGCTTAACAAGGCATAATACAGTCAATGTCGGATTAATCGGCACAAAATTACGGTATTAATTTTTTTTAACTAAAGAAAATTTTGAGCTTTTCATATGGCGCAATATCTGCTAAATGTGCTCAAAGCACTTTACAGGGGGTCCCTGGCATACAGGAACACTTAACATCAAGAACAAGGCATGATCTTACATTTTTTTCCGGATAGAGCCTTATGCTGTTAAAGGCCTAGAGATCTGACGCTCTGAGAGGCGCATAGTTGAGTCCTTTAAAACTCCCATACCATACTCAGGTTTACAATGAGTACCTGGCCGTTAATAGCATTGCATCTGTCCGAAAAAACAAATTGTAATCTCGTCTAACATTCGTGATGCCTCGTGCTCCATGTTAAGTATAGCTGTTGGCGTTGGACCCCTTGTAAAGCTCTCTTGTGAACACAAAACTAAATGGATATTGCTCTCTCTCTATATATATATATATACATATCCTACTCATTTCATTTCTTGTTGTTATATCCAAATGTGTTTGTTTATTATACTGAGTACATGCCTTATCTCTACATTGCAATCAAACACAGTGTTTAATTTGAACTCTGATGCTAATGGGCAACGCTATCTTGTTTTCTGGTTTGATCAACATAATGCTCACGACCTGTGTGTAATGAGTCATTACGTAATGGACATTTTTAGTGCAAACTAAAAACGTTTTATAGATGGTATGCGCTTGGCTGGGACGATCACAACATTGCCATCCGGAAGTATTAAAAAATGTGTAATATCGCCTAACAGGCGTCATGTCCGTCCTACATGTTAAATGTTGCTGTTGACCAGGTACACCTTGTAAAGCGCTTTGATCACATTTAGTGGATATTGCGCTATATGAAGCTCAATTTCTTTTTTTTATATAATGTACCAACACACAAAACTGTGTGTAACCTTAAACGTTTATTGTCTGGTCAATACAGTTAAGTGAGAATTACTCATAAACGCAGATAGCCAAAAAAACAATAACAAAGACCTGAGTGACGTTAATGTTGTTCTATTATACTAGATGGTATGAGCGCCTATTGGTAACGGCTATTTCTCTGTATAAAAAGGAGTGTAAATGCCTCTTACAGGCATCATGTCTCGTCCTTCTTGTTAAATATTGTTTTTGGATTGCGACCACTCGCAAAGCGCTTAAAGTTTTAAAAAAGGCCACGTAATGCCCCCCCCTCCCCCCCCACCCCCAACAAAAAAAAGAAACAAACAAAAAAGTAATAGCAAACAAACTAAAAACCAGTAAACAGAAAAACAAAAGAAACACACACACACACACACAAACACACACTTACACACACACACACACACACACAAACACAGAGAGGGAGAAACAGAGCATTTATATAGAACATCATCTACCAAACGTGCTCAAAGCGCTTTACAAGCAGGTCGTAGAATACAAATATCTAGGAGTCACCATGGACAACAAATTACGGTGGGACGTACATTCCAGTTATATCAATAGTAAAATTAATCAAAGAATGTACTTTTTACGGAAATTGTCCCAACTCAACGTTGACAAAACACTTTGTACGCTATTTTTTAGATCTGTAATAGAAAGTGTTTTGGTTTTTTGTATTACTGCCTGGGAGGGGGGGGGGGGGGAATTGTCTTAGCTCAGCAAAAGCTAACTTTTAACTTTGACAGGATTATTAAAGGAGCTAATAGATTTACTGCAGGATCCATGTCTTTTAATGATTTTTATTCAGAATACTGCTTAAGAAAAATTTGTAATATTTTAGATAATCCAACTCACCCTTTAAATCTTCAGATCACTATGTCGAACAGAAGTGACCGATTGTTGTCTATAGGAACAAAAAGTGAAAGACACCTCCGATCCATTTTACCTTACAGTTGCAGAATTTTTAATGAGGAAAATAATTTATAAATTTTGGTCTACGTCTGTTTCAACTTTGAAACCTTTTCTTTAAAATTACTCCATACCCACAATTTTTAAACATCAATTTATAAAATCGCTTACTACAACTTTTCTATTAACCTTTTTATTCTACATTACGTGCCATGTAATTTATACTATGTAATTTCTCTCAGTCAATTTACAATAGTATTATACTGTAATTAATTCTTAGCATTTTACTGATTTTTTTTCTTATATGTTGACATCAATATACCTTTTCTAGATATTTATATCTTCACACTTTTATAATCTGTATGTCCCTTAATTTACACTATGTAATTATTCTTACAGCCTACAATATTATTACACTATATATACCTGTTACCAAATTTTACTTTACCATATTATATTTACGTATATTATATTTATGTATGTATCATTGTCGGCATTTTTATACGTCGGTACAAAAATTTCCTTTTGGATGAATAAAGTACATTATTATTATTATTATTATTATTATTATTATTATATTATTATTATTATTATTATTATTATTATTATTATTATTATTATTATTATTATTATTATTATTATTATTATTATTATTATTATTATTATAAAGAAAACAAAGTAATGTAATTATGGCTTTTTACTGAGGGATAATCTGGTTCTTGGGACGATTAAGAGAGAGTCTTCAGCCGATCTTTGTGGCCATGTTAGACTATAATTTTGACATGAATTCATGAGGTACTAAGATAACATAACATAACATGTGGTATAGGGCAAAATAGGATAAGATCCTTTGAATGCCCTTAATATTAATTAGTAATGCCATAAATCTATTGATTAAAAATTACAATAACGATACACGTGGTAAAGATAGTATTTCAACTTAAATGTACTCATGTGGTGTACAAACATATATCTTTAACCGTGACATGCAAAGCACACACACACACACACACACACACACACATACACACGCGTATAGAAGATAACCATAATAATATAATAATGCATAATATATACATACAAGATTGAAAGCCATGTCAACAGCAGAGCAAACACGTATTATTCGTCATATATAAATCTCCCATCATATAATTCCCTGTCTAATAACACCTTGAAATAATCCATAGATTTTGCATTCTTTGTTTCAAATTTCAAACTGTTTCATTTCTGAACAATACGAATACCGAACCAGTTTTGTCTTATGTTTGTTTTGCATCTAGAGACAAAAATCTTAAACTTGTCCCCTCTAGTAAAAGTAATATTAGAATATGAAAAAAAATCAGAAAAGTCTATCCTATCCAGACCATGTACCAATTTATAAACCTGAATTAAATCCCCACGAATTCTATATTTCAAACTGGGTAAGTCAAGAAATTCTAACCTTTCCTTATAAGATAAATACTGTATTGTATAATTTTTTTTGGAAGCTCTCCTCTGTACACTTTCAATAGTAATAGATTGTCTTTTAAATAATGGGCTCCAGATGCAATTTCCGTATTCTAGAATTGGTCGAACGAGCGATTTATACAAATATAAAAATGTGGTTTTATCAAGACTTATAAAGGTTCTATATATTATTCCCATCATTCTGTTTGCACGGTACATTGGAACTTGATTATTTAAGCATTTATGAACAATGCTAAAAGTTTTAAAAACGATCCTTTAAATAACTGACAACAAATAGAGATTATATTGATTTTCTTTTGTTTTGTCATTCGATTTTTAGAATTAGTTATGCGGCTCTATTTTGAATATTATACAAACGTATCATTTTGGCCGGCACGCCTAAAAGCAATGATTTACAGTAGTCATACCTGCTGGTTACAAAAGCATGAACAATCATTTGTGTAGTGCTCACATCAAGAAGATGTCAAAGTTTATCAATTGTTCTTAAATGATAAAAGAAAGATTGGCAGGTTTTTGTTCTGTGATTCTGTATTGAAGCATTACAATCAGAGAATGAGACAAGATTTCTTATAGTTTATTTTCTAACATCCAAGATTTTATTGCGAAACAACAAATTTCAATATTTAGTTTCACTGTCTGTTCTTGTCTTTGATGAAAATCGAAATATAGTTGCGTGTCATAGGCGTATAGATGGTGGTAAATACAGAATGACTGGATGATGTACGTCATCGGTGCAGTACAGAGAAAAAACAGGAGTGGTCCCAAAACACAGCCTTGAGGGAAAGCACAAGGAAGCTGATGGGATTCTGATATAATTTGTCCATTAGGCAAGTCTATTTGAACGCACTGTGTTCTATTTTTAAGGTAGGCCTAAAAAAATTTCAAACGAGTCCCATTCATTTCAATGTGTTTCTGTAATCTGTAATACTCATTGCTTTCGAACCTCGGCCTTCTAATCCAAAAGCAACTGTCTTTGCAGTGCATCATAAGCTCGCACAAAATAAATTTCACAAACGTATTGTGAATCAACTTTTGCTCTCTTTGAATGTAAATATCAAAACATGTTTATTTGCCTACAGATGTGTTGAATATGTGTGGCCTTCAACAATAGAGGAAAACGCTGCGGTTTTATCATCTTTTTCTTCACGCAATTTTTTGACGATTCCTTCTGTCACCAGCACAGCACACGACAGTGACGTCATAACGGCTATCAGAGCACCAAGCCATTTCAAGTCTGCGAGAACAATTTTGTTCTTGTTCAATTGTTGGAATCCTCGTGTTCTCTTTGTCACGATATCTTTTACCTCAGCCTTGCCTTGGAATGAATTCAATATCGGATCCTCAGGAGTCCCAAAGATTGCGTGATAAAGTTTCAACCTGTAGGAAATTAACGGCTCGAGTTCGGAGTTGGCGGGAAACCCGAATGCCAAATCCATATTGAGAATTTGTTCTGGAACTACGAAATATTTGTGATCGTCCTCGGTCTGTTCTAGGTGACGTTGAAACAATGACCTTTGTAAAATCAAAATTTTCTTTTCTTCAAGATTGTCAAAAATGCTACCAAGACTTTTCACGAGGGGATTGGGAGAGAAATAGTCTTGACAATATTTGTTGAGTAGTGAAAATTCTCCTAATCCGCTCGTTTTTAGAAGGTTTTCGTTCATTTCATCTGTCAAAACTTTGCATTGGAATTTCTGATTAATGAGAAAATTATTCCATGATGTGTTAAACACTCTGTTGGATGAGGATGTAATGGTAGCCGTCATAATGCCCGTGTACAGAGCGTAATATATCAACGATAACATTGATAAAAGAAATAGAATTAGTCTTAATGACATTCGTTTAGAATTAGGGAAATACTGAGTCCAAATGAAAGATTGTACCAGGGACGAAATGATATTCACTATCAAGTACAATTGTCGAATGAATGGAACAACATCACGATTTGTGTTTTTGTTTTTTTCAAGATTTGGGTCTAACTTTTTGACATTGAATATTGCAGCTTCTTCTTCTACCTCTATCTTCCGTTTGGATAGAACCCAATAGAAAAGGATGTAGACAAACATGCAATATAGAAAACTGCCTATAATCAGCAACATATTTATCCCTGTAAACGGGAAAACAATCAGAGTTGCTTTGTCTATCTGGTCATTTTCACTCTTGTATACGCCAATGTAACGATCAAAGTATGCCGGATAAGAAAAATCAATATTATGGCCTGTACTCCATTTGTAAAGAAGAAGACAAGCCACTAGATCTATTTCACTGGTGTCTAGTTTATCCAGTACCGTTTCCATTTTGTGTGCCATAGGTGACGAATTATTCATCAGAGTGTAAGTAAAGTTTAAATATTGTTTTACATAGTCTATCGGTTTAAATGTACCGGTTATATAAGGATCAATTTTGGCATCTTTTATGATTTGCTCTAAAGACAAATTGATGGGCGCCATTGCCGTAAATTCCCTTCCATTAAGACCAAAATAAATGTTCGGAAATAGGGCGCATTCTTTTGTACTTATAAGATCTTTTATTTCAATTTTCTCCAGTTCCCGTTTGCGATTATTGCGCCACATCAAGATTTTAACCTCTGGACCCACTGTTTTGATTTTCTTTGGGGACGGTTTCTTTTTCTCACTATGACAATAATACGATATCAGAGCTACATTGTCCAAGGTACAATATTTCAACTGTCCAACAATTTCAAGTTTTTGAGAACAGGACGTCGAGAATATGAGAAATTTGGATCGATGTGGAACATTGAGCCTCTGTGTTTGGAATTTTCCACGAATCCTATTTCAAGGTCATTCAAGACTTTTCCAGCACGTGATGTGAACAGGAAGTACGCTGTAGGATAGCGTCGCTCTTTGTGATTCAGTTCGTCTTGAAGAATCACTTCAATGACGTCATTTCTGATTGACGCATTGTTGGAAACTTGAAAATGGCGGATGGGTATGGAGGAGGACATTGCGTATTTTAGAAGTTTCTTTTGAAGAATCTCGTTATGAGATGAGATAGAGTTCTGATCACTAATCTCAACAACTCTTTCAACTTTACAGAACTCGAGGTGTTGAAGGATGAGTTCATCGTGTTGTGTTAGATGACTCGTTAAACGTCCCGATGCAGACATGGCCAAATTTGAAGACATCAGTAGATAAAGGAAAGCCACGTATCTAACGATGAGATCCATTCTGTCACTTCCACTGTGTTCTTAATGTCTCTGATCAAGAGATGATTTTATAGAAGTCGCTCTTGTCTTATTGACGAAATGTTCTGTTTGGTAAAGATAAATGGCAACGATTCAATTGATTGGGCAAAACAAACGTCTTTGAAAAATCAATAGATTAAAGTGACCCTCATCTTACCAAAAGCTCTCAAACCTGGGACTCCAGGAAGTCTCAGTTTTGGGAATTTTGACAAGCGAAAGGTCATTTGAAATTGGATCCATATTGAAGACGATTTTTCTGGCACAAGTTTTTAATTAAATTAATTGCATTTAAATTCTTAATTTTTCCACAACTATGACAGTTTTGTGAATAACAATTCTTGTACCTTGATGCTGTGCGCTTATGTAATTTACTCAAAACCTTCCGCCAGCCGGATAAAACATACCAGCACACAAATCTGTGATTAACCATGAACAGTTTAAATAGTCTGATTGTTACAGTTTAGTGGGAACTACTCATAAAGATGGCTGGCTTAAAATATTAACAAAGAGTAGTGTTATTATTGATAGTAGTAGTAGAAATAGTCGTAGTAGTAGTAGCAGTAGTAGTAGTAGTAGTAGTATATGTAGTATTAGCACCAGCAGCAGCAGCAGTAGTAGTAGTAGTAGTAGTAGTAGTAGTAGTAGTAGTAGTAGTAGTAATAGTAGTAGTAGTAGCACCAGCAGCAGCAGCAGTAGTAGTAGTAGTAGTAAGAGTAGTAGTAGTAGTAGTAGTAGTAGTAGTAGTAGTAGTAGGAGTAGTAGTAGTAGTAGTAGTAGTAGTAGTAGTAGTAGTAGTAGTAGTAGTAGTAGTAGTAGTATTTTTAAAGACATGATTATGGTGACACATTACTCCATTCGACTTGGGTGTGGATGAGTACTTGATTATAGGCAGTGTCGGATATTTCAAGATTGTTTGTACAAAGAGGCTCACCTAACACGCAACTAGTACTTAATGAACTGGAAATTGGTTTTCCTTTTTGATTGCTGGGGGAATAAATGAAACATTTTGAGGCGTATGGGGATGGTAAATCCTATTAAAGACTGAATATAGGAATTATCATATAAATGCCTTTTACAGTAGTCTATAATTTCAAAATCTTAGATAACTTGAATTGCAACGTCCACAGACAGTTCTATGTCCATTTCTTTTTCGTGTTTTGGGTGAAGAAAATACCATTTCAAAATTAGTTCTGGATGTCATTAAAAATGTGGTAAACACCCATTCAAGGTGAATTCCGCACCACGTTCATTTCCTATCCAAGGTGAATTCCCCACCACGTTCATTTCCTATCGAATGTGAATTCCTCACCACGTTTTTTCCTATTCAATGTGAATTCCTCACCACGTTTTTCCCATCCATGTGAATTCCTCTCCATGTTCACTTCCCATTCAATGTGAATTCCTCTTCATGTTCATCCCAGACCAGCAGTGACATCTCTCTGATCTCACGAATTCATCACGTTAGTATTTTAAACCAAAAACATCCATTTTATATTGATGACTTGTCATATCTAAACGGTATAAAGTCTAGTTGAACCAGATACGAAAATAAAACTGATTTAATGTTAGCTTTACTAGAAATATGATATGTTACTTTTTCTAACTGTCAGACGCTCTTTATATAGCCACTATAAAACATATAAAGTTAATTTAAGTCAAAGAAAATATTGAGCTTTTCATATAGCGCACTATCTGCTAAATGTGTTCAAATCACTTTACAGGGGGTCCCTGGCCAACATGAACACTTAACATGTAGAACGACGCCTGTTAGACGATGATACAAAATTTTTTTCCGGATAGAGCCAATGCTGTTAAAGGCCTAGAGATATGACGCTCTGAGAGGCGCATAGTTGAGTCCTTTAAAAAGGCCATTCACTCGCATACCGTACTCAGGTGTACAATGAGTACCTGGCCGTTAACAGCATTGCGTCTGTCCGAAAAAAAATAAATTGTAATCTCGTCTAACATTCGTGATGCCTCGTGCTCCATGTTAAGTATAGCTGTTGGCGTTGGACCCCTTGTAAAGCTCTCTTGTGAACACAAAACTAAATGGATATTGCTATCTCTCTCTATATATATACCTTTCCTACTCACTTCATTTCTTGTTGTTATATCCAAATGTGTTTGTTTATTATAATGACTACATGCCTTATCTCTTCATTGCAATCAAACACTGTGTTTAACTCTCTCTGTACCAGCTATTTTCAGAATTTTACCCCAAAACTTCATACTCATCCAACACAAAAATAGATGTTTAAACAGATTAGAAACGAGTATATTCTATATTCTGTTTAGAAAAATGAGCTCTGCAACACAGTGTGGAGTTTTTATAGCTATAACTATAACAAAAAGAAAATTGTTGGCTGCATCGTAATGAATGTGGCGATTGCCCAATGGGTGGTAAGGAAAGGGTTAAGTTTACCTCTGCTACTTACGGATCACGCCATCTTGTTTTCTGGTGTGAGTCAACATAATGCTCACGATCTGTGTGTAATGGGTCATTACGTAATGGGAATTTTTAGTGCAAACTAAAACGATTTATAGATGGCACGCGCTTGGCTGAGAACTTCACAACATTGCCATCTGGAAGTATAACTGACCACCACACAAAACTGTGTGTAACCTTAAACGTCTTTAGTATGGTCAATACAGTTTAGTGAGAATTACTCATAAACATGGATGGCAAAAAAACAATAATAAAGACCGGAGTGACGTCAATATTCTTCTATATTGTGTACTAGGGTATATGAGCTCCTAGTCGGTGACGGTTATTTCTTTGTAAAAAAAAAAAGAGAGTAAATGCCTCTTACAGGCATCATGTCTCGACCTACTTGTTAAACATTGTTTTTGGATTGCGACCACTCGTAAAGCGCTTAAAGTTAAAAAAGAACTGACACGCTGACAACCATGTTATGACCCCCCCCCAAAAAAAAAAAAATCCCCAAAAAACAAACAAACAAACAAAACAAAACAAAAAACAATAACGAAAATAAAAATAAAAACAAAAACAAAAAGAAAACACCAAACAATAAAACCAATAAACCAAAAAAATTGAACACACACATACACACATACACATACACACACACATACACACACACATACACAAACACACATACACACACACATACACACACACACACATACACACACACACATACACACACACATACACATACACATACACACATACACAAACACACATACACACACATACACAAACACACACATACACACACACACATACACACACACACACACACACACACCCACAGACAATGAGCATTACATACCAAACGCGCTCAAAGCGCTTTACATACCAAACGCGCTCAAAGCGCTTTACATACCAAACGCGCTCAAAGCGCTTTACATACCAAACGCGCTCATAGCGCTTTACAAGGAAAACAAAATAATGTAATTATGGCTTTATTTTTTTTTTAATTTTGCTGTTGGCTGAAGAAGGGATGTGAGTCCGAAACATTCCGTGTTATGCATTTTATTCATATTTAAAGCTGTTATAGTCTTTTGTGTTTATTACATTTTAGAGATAGAATGGCAGTTTCTAGAAGAGACACCATCAGGTCTTAAAAGGTTCAAGTTTATTTAGACAAACCTGAAATTGAAAGCAAATATTAGGGGTAAAAATGCAATTAATTTTTTTTATATTATAACTTGGGATATTTTATTTTAACAAAAAAACTGCCTTACTCTGGATAAACATGTATTTTGAAATTTGGCCATAAAACTCATCCTTCAAATATCTATCCATTTAAATGACCCTCATCTTGACAAAAACTCTCAAACCTGGGACTTAAGGAAGACTTCGCGAGATCCCAGGTTTGAGAGTTTTTGCCAAGATGAGAGTAATTTAAATCGATAGATATTTGAAGTAAAGGTTTTTTGGCCATTTTTTTTTTAAAAATTCGTGTTTTTCCAGAATTCGGCATTTCACTGTTTGAAGAGTTTGTTTACAAGTCGTCTTGCACAAATTCCCATAAGTTCAGTTGGTAGAGCACTAGCTTCATAATCAAAGGGACCGGGATCGATCCAGGGAGCGGATCAAATTGTTTTTCTTCTGATCCCTCCTGTACAGCCAGCGTCTTGTTTAAAGAGTAGCATGCAAATGATGATGATGATGATGATGATGATGATGTTGATGATGATGATGATGTTGATGTTGATGATGATGATGATGATGATGGTGATGATGATGAAGGTAATGATGATAATAATGATGATGATGATGGTGATGATGATGATGATGATGATGATGATGATGATGATGATGATGATGATGATGATGATGATGATGATGATGATGATGATATAGGTACATAATTTTGTTAAATGATTAATAATAATAATAATAATAATAATAATAATAATAATAATAATAATAATAATAATAATAATAATAATAATAATAATAATAATAATATATCTTTATCTTCCCCAAAAAAGTGGCAATCTATCATTTCGTTACACATTTATAACAATACAATATTGACATAGACACACTCACACAAGATGCACACTAGTAACACAGTAGTTATCGCAAAAAAAATTTAAAAAAAAAAAAAAATGGAAATAAAACAAAATTATCTTTTCCATTTTTTTATAATTTGGAAAAGTTTTCTGTCTCATGTTTTATCAATACGTGTTTTTTCCCGAGTTGGAAGTTCATTAAATGAAGAGTTTGTTTACAGATCATCTTGAACTAGAAATTGCCATTAGGTAGGGAGTGACTCATTGTACACAGAGCGTGAGGATGATATTTACACAGACCAGAAAAACAGATAGCGTTGTCCATTTGTCGTACAGATAAAATGAACCGCTGTGTCTGATTGCAATGTGTGAAGTCATTATAATGAACAAACACACTATGGCAATTATATAGAGTGATATCGAATAAAGTTTGTGCTCAAAAGAGAGTTTTACAAGAGGTCCCTCTTAACACGTAGCACGAGACAAGATGCCTATTAGACGATATCACCATTTTCTTTTCGGACAGAGGCAATGCTGTTAACGGCCAGGTACACCTGAGTACGATAAGTGAGTAAATGGTCTTTTAAAAGGATTCAACTAGACTTAATCCCCTTTAGATATGACAGGACATCAATATAAGACTGATGATTTTGGTTTAAAATATAAACGTGATGAATTCGTCAGATGAGAGAGATGTCACTGCTGGTCTGGGATGAACGTGGTGGGGAAATCACATTGGGTGGGAAGTGAACGTGTGGAGAGGAATTCACATTGGATGGGAAGTGAACGGGAGGGAATTCATATTGGATGGGAAGTGAACGTGGAGGGGAATTCATATTGGATGGTAAGTGAATGTGGTGGGAAATTCACATTGGATGCGAAATCAACGTGGTGGGGAATGGGTGTTTACCATATGTTGTTTTGTTGTTTTTTTATACAGAAAGATGATTCAGTTTTGAAATGACATTTTCTTCATCAATAATAAGATAAAAATATTTTTTTAAAATGATATAGGACTGTCTGTGGATGTTACAATACAAATTAACTGAGATCTTATATTTATAGACTGTTGTACATGGCATTTATATGATAATTCCTATATCCAGTCTTTTATAGGATTTACCATACAAATTGCGCCTCAAAATGTTTCATTTATTCCCCCAGCAATCAACATGGAACCCAATTTCCAGTTCATAGAGTACTATTCGCGTGTTAGGTGAGTTTTAAATACAAACAATCATACAATATCAGACACTGCCAATAGCCAATTACTCATCCACACCCGAGTCGAATGGAGTAATGTGTGACCATAATCATATCTTTAAAGACACTATTTTATTTCAAAATTTCAATGTGCACTGTCTAATTCTGATGTCAAAGAGATCATTTACCTTTATAGTCCAAAAAGACAATTATGATTGCATTACAACAACAATAGCAGGAGCAACAACAACACAACTACTACTACTACTACTAATACTACTACAACTACTACTACTAATACTACTACTACTACTACTACTACTACTACTACTACTACTACTACTACTACTACATACTACTATACTACTACTACTACTACTACTACTACTACTACTACTACTACTACTACTACTACTATACTACTACTACTACTATACTACTACTACTACTACTAACTACTACTACTACTACTACTACTACTACTACTACACTACTACTACTACTACTACTACTACTACTAAATA
>NC_088370.1:2526803-2536803 GCF_034508935.2 Berghia stephanieae
GGTTTAAACTTTATAACGGAGTCTCTGGGACTCCAGAATTTCCGATGATGAGTTTAAACCAAGGCAAGGCTGAGGTAAAAGAAATCGTGACAAAGACAACACGAGGATTCCAACAATTGAACAAGAACAAAATTGTTCTCGCAGACTTGAAATGGCTTGGCGCTCTGATAGCCGCTATGACGTCACTGTCGTTTGCTGTGCTGTTGACAGAAGGAATCGTCAAAAAATGGCGTGAAGAAAAAGATCATCAAACCGCAGAGTTTTCCTGTATAGCTCAGGACCACACATATGCATCGCATATTTGGCGTGGATCGAATACACAAAATCCGTAGGCAAATATACATGTTTTGATATTTACATTCAAAGAGAAGGAATCGTCAAAAAATGGCGTGAAGAAAAAGATCATCGAACCACAGAGTTTTCCTGTATAGCTCAGGACCACACATATGCATCGCATATTTGGCGTGGATCGAATACACAAAATCCGTAGGCAAATATACATGTTTTGATATTTACATTCAAAGAGAAGGAATCGTCAAAAAATGACGTGAAGAAAAAGATGTTAAAACCGCAGAGTTTTCCTGCATTGTTGAAGGCAACACATATTCAACACATGTAGGCAAATATACATGTTTTGATATTAACATTCAAAGAGAGCAAATGTTGACTACAATACGTTTGTGTAATTTATTTTGTAAGAGTTTATGATGCACTGCATAGCCACTGGCTTTTGGATTAGAAGGCCGAGGTTCGAAAGCAATGAGTATTACAGATTACAGAAACACATTGGAATGAATGGGACTCGTTTGAAATTGTTTTAGGCCTACCTTAAAAATAGAACACAGTGCGTTCAAATAGACTCGCCTAATGGATAAATTATGTCAGAACCCCATCAGCTTCATTGTGGAATCCCGCAGGGCTCTGTTTTGGGACCACTCCTGTTTTTTCTCTATATTGCACCGATGACGTACATCATCTAGTCATTCTGTATTTACCACCATCTATACGCCTATGACACCCAACTATATTTCGATTTTCGTCAAGGACAAGAACAGGCAGTGAAATTAAATATTGAAAATTGTTGCTTAGCAATTAAGACTTGGATTTTAGAAAATATACTATAAGAAATCTTGTCTCATTCTCTAATTGTGATGCTTCAATACAGAATCACAGAACAAAAACCTGCCAATCTTGCTTTTATCATTTAAGAACAATTGGTAAAATTCGACATCTTCTTGATGAGAGCACTACACAAATTATTGTTCATGCTTTTGTAACCAGCATGTATGACTACTGTAAATCATTGCTTTTAGGTGTGCCGGCCAAAATGATACGTTTGTATAATTTTCAAAACAGACCCACATAACTGACCCGACAAAACAAAATCAATAAAATCTCTATTGGTTGTCAGTTAGTGAAAGGATCGTTTTTAAAACTTGTACTGTTGTTCATAAATGCTTAAATAATTTAGCTCCAGTGTACTTCTTGAATTTATGTCAGAATTATAATCCAACACGGCCACTAAAATTGGCTGAAGACTCTCTCTTAATCGTCCCAAGAACCAAATCCTCCCTTAGTAATAAGTCTGTAAGTCGTTTTCTGTAAGTGGCCCCATCTTGTGGAATGCGCTTTCAGATCGGAATGTCCTGGGTTCGAGCCTCGCTCGGCGCACAGTTGAGTCCTTTGAAAAGCCTATTTACTCATATTCTCTCACCGTATTCAGGTGAAAAATGAGTACTTTGTGGTTAACAGAGTTGTCTCTGTCCAAAAAAAAGCTCCAAAAAAGTCATTGGGAACCAGGATAAGTATATGACTTACTGACTTAAGGCCTTTCGCTTCCTAATCATCCGATCGGAACGCCTCGGTTGACTATCTAATCATCTGTGTCATTTCCTTCCACAGTTCACAGTCTTTTGCTGTGGATGCTACTAAGTTCATAAGGTCTTCCTTTGATTTTAATTCTTTGTTATTTTGACGCCGTTTTAGGTCTCTATTGAGGCCAGTATGAATTGACGTGGGTGGTCTACCTTGATATTTCTTGTGTTCTGATGGAGTGAAAAAAATATTCATGGTTTTATTACATGGCTTTACATGTCTTTATTTCTTCTGTCCTAGGATAAGTATATAGGTTTACCTTTATCTTGATATGGCATCGAACGTTCTGGTTGTTTGGTATTTTGTTCTGTTTGAAGCTGTATTATTATTCATTTTGTTTATCACTTTCTCGCACGTCCTTTCGGCGAAT
The DNA here is from genome assembly GCF_034508935.2 of Berghia stephanieae. NCBI lineage: Eukaryota > Metazoa > Mollusca > Gastropoda > Nudibranchia > Aeolidiidae > Berghia > Berghia stephanieae. The sequence goes on from NC_088370.1 coordinate 2,529,049, forward strand.
ACGATCTTGGATGGAATGTCAAGGCCGAAAGGGTGTGCTTGAAATATATACCTGCCCTCTATCTGGTATTAACTAATGTACGAGTAGTTTTCATCTTTTTATTTTTATTTTTGTTGTGTTGTTGTTGTTGGTTGAAAAAGGGTTTCAATCCTGAAACGTTTTTGGTCCTTTTTGCAACTGTTATATTTATTTCTGTTTATTACTTTTTTATCATTACTATAAAAGTTTCAGGCCTATTTCTATTTTCAAATAGGTTTTTGGTCAGACTCACTACAGCCTTAAGTTAGAGCATTGCATTTTTATAGCGCAATATCCACTAAACCTGCTCAAAGCATTTTACAAAGGGACCCTAGCCAACAGCAACATTCGGCAATATGACAATTTTTCTGACAGAGACAACTCTGTTAACCACCAGGTACTCATTTTGCACCTGAGTACGGTGAGAGAATGTGAGTAACGAGCCTTTTCCAAGCACTCAATTATGCGCAGAGCGAGGCTCAAACCCAGGACCTTCCGATCCGAAAGTAAAGCAAGTGTCATATCACAAGACCACATAACCGCATAGTACGTAATGAATACAATAACATAGAGAGACTTGGATAATTTTAACTCTTTTCTTTGAGCGTTTTCATATAGCGCAATATCCACTAAACGTGCTCAAAGCGCTTTACTAGGGGTCCCTGGACAACAGCAACACTTAACATGTAGGAGAAGCCATGACGCTTGTTTGGCGAAATGACAATATTTTTGACAGAGCTGTTAACAGCCAGGAACTCATTTTACACATGAGTACGGTGAGAGAATATTATGAGGTATGCGCCATTTCCTAGGACTCAACCATGCTCTGAGCAAGACTCAAACCCCGGACTTTCCGATCCGAACGTAAAGCCAGTGTCATACCACAAGACTTACATAACTGCATAGCAATAATAATATACAGTAGTATTATTATATCAAGGGAAAAATAGCATTGAAAGGCTGGGTAATTTTAGCTCTTACCTCACTCAACCCTAACACCGACAACATCCATACGTCACCGCGGTGACGTTAACCCCATGCCTATTTATTACATTTTCCTGAAACAAAGTATAGGCGTAGTTTTAAAGCTTATATTTTTTTTTACGTTTTTGCATGTTAATGGTAGTTGAATAAAACGATCTATGTACATGCTCATTTTTAATACATTTTTTTTCAATTTTGAAAGTAGCAAAAAATCTCTAGCGTTGAGTGAGTTAACATAATCCTTGTTAATCATTGCACACATAACTTCATTTGCAGCCCGAGTCACCATATGTTACAGTTCTCACTCACGGTGAACACCGGTAAGAATTATTAACTCTTAATTCTATCACAAACAAGACTTATTCGATATGTTGGCAAGGAAAAAACGGATATCTAATATCGATCGATATATCGACATTAAATAATAGTCAGAATTTCAAATCTCAGTTTGACAGGGTTTTTTCTATGTTTTATTTATTTATTTATTATTTTTTTTTTTTGCGAGTAGAGATTTGTTGTGCAGCTATGTTGTCTTGTGGTATGACACTCGCTTTCAGATCGGATGTTCTGGGTTCGAACCTCGCTCGGCGCAAAGTTGAGTCCTTTACAAACATTCTCTCACCGTACTCAGGTGTAAAATGACTACCTCGACGTTAACAGCGTTGTCTCTGTCAGAAAAATTGTAATATCGCCTAACAGGCGCCATGCCTCGATCTACGTGATACGTACTGCTGTTGGTCAGGGACCCTTTGTAAAGTGCTTAAGCACTTTAAGTGGATATCGCGCTATCTACAAGTTCAATTAATAATAAAAATAAAAATTTGGGTATTCGAGTTACCGTTCTTTGGCTAAAAAAAAGGTAATCCTTCAGAGCCATTCGGCCCAGGGAGCCGGAGTTTATCCCGGTTTCTATAACGTGAAACGGACAATAGCAACTGCGTGCTGTCCTTTGGATAGGACGCTAGTCTATCGAAAAATACTTTCCGCCAAATCAAACAGATTCAGCTACCCATTATTCACTGCTGAGTGGACAGGGGGTCAGAAAAATATCGACTCCACCCGGGATCAATCTCGGTCCCTTTGAGTGTGAACCGAGTGCTCTACCAACTGAGCTATCGGGACCCCCGTTTTCAGGCTAAAATGTTCTAAATATGTGCGGGCTATGTGGTCTTGTCGTATGACACTCGCTTTCGGATCGGAAGGTCCTGGGTTCGAGCCACGCTCGGCGAATAGTTGAGTCCTTGGAAAAGGCTCTTTCCTCACATTCTCTCACCCTACTCAGATGTAAAATGAGTACATGACCGTCAACAGCGTTGTCTCTGTCAGAAAAAAATTGTAATACCGTCTAACAGGCGTCATGTCTCGTTCTAGTTCTACATGTTACGAGTTGCTGTTGGTCAAGGACCCCTTGTAAAGCTCTTTGAGTACATGTGTGACCCGTCGTCTCAAAAGGGTATTATGTCGGAACGAACCAAATGCCTAAAAGCCGAATTAAATGTTAAACTGGTCAAAAACATAAATTGTTGGCATTAGCACCCTAAAATATGGTATCCATTCTCCTCAATAAAATATACAAACTCAACACAAGTCTGATGTTTCTGGCTATAAATTCAACTTTCAACATCTTAACCATCCCGACTTAATACCGTTTTGAGGCGAAGGGTCACATTTAGTGGATATTGCTCTATATAAAAGCTCATTTATTTATAAGTAGGTCTTGTCAGATGCAGGTGGTTTCATAAACTGTAAATTGATCAAATCGAACTCTGTTGGTAAAGGGTAAATCAACTAACATCAGCACTCTGGAGAACAACGTTTCTAAAAATTTGGCTGGAAGTCTCGTCAATCCCTCACTTCAAATAAATATCGATGGATTTAAATGACATTCCTCTTGGCAAATACTCCCAAAACATGGGACTTCGCTGCTAAATCTTCCTTGAATTCCAAGGTTGGAGAATTTTTCTGTTTATTTTTCCAAGATGAGAGTCATTTAAATCCATCGATATTATCAGAATGACGATTTTTCTGACCAAAAATTTTTAATATGTGCTTTTTCCAGTGTGAGGCAGTTGACGGGGCAAATAGCTCATGTATTTATAAGTACTGGACTCTGGAGAGTTACTACTGCGTTCAGTGACAGTTTGTGGATGAATAAATAGCAGTCTCCAGTTGTTTTTTGGAAATATTATGACTTTTCTCTGCTTCCGGCCAAAATGATTTTTCATTCTCAGAAAAGTGAGTAGAGCAGACACTTGGATTACTAAATCTAAATTTACCTTCACTAAAATTAAATATCGTAAAATCTGAGGTGATCTTATTCACACATATATATATATATATATATATATATATATATATATATATATATATATATATATATATAGACTCGTTCATGATTCATACAATATATGAGGGTTTTTTTTTAATATTCGCATGTTACAAACACAGGGGGAGAAAAGTTTAATATAATTTGTTGAAAGATGCAATTTGTCTATAAGGAATAATAATCTAATTCAAAGGACGGTGACAAATTGGAATAATTCAACTTTTGAGACAAAAAAAAATTTTAATTCAATTATTATTTTTAAAAATGTCATTGATAAAGATCTTACCAACATTATATTTGATTTTGACGAATAATGTAACATGACATTAGATATTATTGTATTTTGGTTATCAAATTTACGAAGCTCTCGAATGTACAAGTGGGACATGCCAAATGAATGTAAATAGAGTTAATCATACAAGGATTATTGAATGTGACACTTATCTATGTATTAGATATTTCATTTTCAATATTGTCAATTAATTGTCATTGAATACTAATTTATATAATTGATAAATTGTATCTATGCATCAAACTTACACATAGCATTTAAAGGTTTTTAGAACCTATGAGCTATTAAATGATACGATACGATTCTTCTTCTTCTTCTTCCTCTTCTTCTTCTTCTTCTTCTTCTTCTTCTTCTTCTTCTTCTTCTTCTTCTTCTGCTTCTTCTTCTTCTTCCTCCCCCTCTTCTATTTTCTCTCCATCAATGTAGAAGCAACAGGATTATACCCGAGCCATTTTAGAATACCATCTTTGTCTTTGAACCGACAACAATTCGGATTATCAGACCTGTAATTATATACACGTTGCTCTATTATATAAGATCCTAAAAAATTACTTCTTTCCCTCTTTTACGGCAGCAAAAATTGATAAATCTACAAATTCCATCAAGAATCTATAAATAGACCAATGACGACAGCTACAAATTCCATCAAGAATCTATAAATAGACAAATGACGACAGCTACAAATTCCATCAAGAATCTATAAATAGACCAATGACGACAGCTACAAATTCCATCAAGAATCTATAAATAGAACAATGACGACAGCTACACATTCCATCAAGAATCTATCAATAGACCAATGACGACAGCTACAAATTCCATCAAGAATCTATAAATAGACAAATGACGACAGCTACAAATTCCATCAAGAATCTATAAATAGACCAATGACGACAACGATGACGATGTGGGAGAGCGTAATGCTGTTACGTGTTGTTTTCCTTGGGATTTCCTTGAAAGGTGAGACCATTCAAATCAAAACGAGGTTCACAGTTTGTGTCTTTATATTTTATATTGATGGTGTAGGTAAAGTACTCACAACATCCACCAGCCACATAAAAAGTACCGACACACAAAATTATGTGTCTTTAATGTTTATAGTCTGGAAATTTCATTATTATTATTATTATTATTATTATTATTATTATTATTATTATTATTATTATTATTATTATTATTATTATTATTATTATTATTATTACTATTATTATTATTATTATTATTACTATTATTATTATTATTATTATTATTATTATTATTATTATCATTATTATTATTATTATTATTATTATTATTATTATTATTATTATTATTATTATTATTATTATTATTATTATTTCTGGTACGAAGCAAAGACCGTACCGCTGAGCCACGTTGTCCCTTAATATTATATCCTCTATGTCACGTGCGTCACGGGTAATGATAATGTCTAAATATTTAAATTTCTTTACTTGTTTGATGGTCTCTCCTTTGCTTGACAAGTGGAAGATCGTGCTGTTGTCATTCTTTGAGACCATCATGCATTCGGTTTTCTTAACATTTAGTTTCCAGCCCATCTCTTCACTTTTGCACACCACTATATCTCAAAATTTCTGCACGTTTTCTGTAGAGTATGCCATCAGAGTACCATCGTCTGCGTATCTTATGTTATTCATATTCATATTCATATTACATGATAATTTCAATAATCAATTTCATGTTTTCTCTAATTAAAGTCAATTTTATGTTTGTTAATTAAAGTCAATTGAGAGAAGATTGTATAAATGATAAAAAGAAGAAGAAGAAGAAGAAGAAGAAGAAGAAGAAGAAGAAGAAGAAGAAGAAGGAAGAAGAAGAAGAAGAAAAGAGAGAGAAGAAGAAGAAGAAGAAGAAGAAGAAGAAGAGAAGAAGAAGAGAGAAAGAAGAAGAAGAAGAAGAGAAGAAGGAAGATGGGAAGAAGAAGAAGAGAGAGAAGAAGAGAAGAAGAAGAAAGAAGAAGAGAAGAAGAAGAAGAAGAAAAGAGAAGAAGAGAAGAGAAGAAGAAGAAGAAGAAGAAGAAGAAGAAGAAGAAGAAGAAGAAGAAGAAGAAGAAGAAGAAGAAGAAGAAGAAGAAGAAGAAGAAGAAGAAGAAGAAGAAGAAGAAGAAGAAGAAGAAGAGGAAGAATGTTACTCGGAGATGACTCAATTTCTGAGTAGGCTACCTACTTGTATTCGAGTGCGGAGAGAATTGTTGAATAAGACAGCCACTGTTGATGTTTTGGCTGAAGAATTTTGATAATCTTCGTTTGAATGTTTCTAAATCTGTTGACTTCACACATGATTCGGGAAGACCGTTCCAGTCTTTTACAGTGCACGGTGCAAATGAAGATGTTAGATAGTGTTTTTGAGTGGGTTTTTCTTTGAATGCGTAAATGTAGTTGTGTGTCTAAAGTTGTTATGGTGAGATAGCCGTCATTTTATTTGTAATCTTGAACATGTGAGTGGATGCTCTTTCCATTTGTCTTGTAAGGGAGTCCATCCAAGCTGTGTGAAGAAAAAGAAGAAGAAGAAGAAGAAGAAGAAGAAGAAGAAGAAGAAGAAGAAGAAGAAGAAGAAGAAGAAGAAGAAGAAGAAGAAGAAGAAGAGAAGAAAGAAGAAGAAGAAGAAGAAGAAGAAGAAGAAGAAGAAGAAGAAGAAGAAGAAGAAGAAGAGAAGAAGAAGAAGAGAAAGAAGAAGAAGAAGAAGAAGAAGAAGAAGAAGAAGAAGAAGAAAGAAGAAGAAGAAGAAGAAGAAGAAGAAGAAGAAGAAGAAGAAGAAGAAGAAGAAGAAGAAGAAGAAGAGAAGAAGAAGAAGAAAGAAGAAGAAGAAGAAGAAGAAGAAGAAGAAGAAGAAGAAGAAGAAGAAGAAAGAAGAAGAAGAAGAAGAGAAGAAGAAGAAGAAGAAGAAGAAGAAGAAGAAGAAAGAAGATAAAAAGAAGAAGAAGAAGAAGAAGAAGAAGAGAAGAAGAAGAAAAATAAGAAGAAAAGAAGAAGAAGAAGAAGAAGAAGAAGAGAAGAAGAAGAAGAAGAAGAAGAAGAAGAAGAAGAAGAAAGAAGAAGAAAGAAGAAGAAGAAGAAGAAAGAAGAAGAAGAAGAAGAAGAAGAAGAAGAAGAGAAGAAGAGAAGAAGAAGAAGAAGAAGAAGAAGAGAGAAGAAGAGAAGAAGGAGAAAAGAAGAAGAAGAAGAAGAAGAAGAAGAAGAAGAAGAAGAAGAAGAAGAAGAAGAAGAAGAAGAAGAAGAAGAAGAAGAAGGAATAGTAGTTTATACCCAAAATAAAAACTTCCCCTTAAAATGAATATAGAATTATGTCTCATTATTATATATATTTATATTTTCAAAGGTACACTAACGTCATAATCGTCTTTTCTATTTTTAGCAACGACGTCCAACCCAGGTTTAGAATTTCTTATAACACTTCCGGAGTCAAAAAAATCCTACCCTACAACGATAGTTACGTCTTCAACGCGAGAATTTACGTGACTTTGGATGTAGCCAATGGACACGAACAAGACACGTCCGTGACCTTGTATATGAAGGACCCGGATGAGGAAACATCAGTTATCCTGACCAAGGAAAACGCGACTACAATCTTGGATACGTCAGACGTGCGAATATTCCCGCCTGGGAATGTGAGAGGCCAGAAATATTTGATGCGTCTCACAGATGTAGTCAATGTGGTGGTCAGAAACGGTGGCCGTTCTAACTACGATACGTATCTAGCCATCCCTGTCAGCTCTCTAGGAAACGCTTATTTTGCCTTCACCTACATCAATACAAACCACACAAATAACCCCGCTGGTTTTGTCGTCATAGCAACAGTATCCAAGGCAGCTGACGTAAAAATTAAACTTCCGGAAAGATACATAAGTGAAATAGAAATAATTTTAAACGGTGTTACCTATTACAATAATGACGTCATTGAGTTCTCCTTGTCGCCGTTTGAAGCTTACCAGATACAATTTCCTAACGTGGATATAACAGGAGCTTACATTGAAAGCAATGACGTCATTGCTGTTTGGTCAGGAACCAACAGAACCTCGACCAACAATGTGATGTTCTCCCACGCCATTGAGCAGGTACCACCCACGAACATGGCGGGCCAAAAGTTTGCTCTCTTTCCGCTGGTATATGCTTCAGAA